>NC_054381.1:21976318-22576318 GCF_017654675.1 Xenopus laevis | reverse complement strand
GCATGTATGGTCCACTTGTCATACTCTTTCATGTGTGTAGCACCGGTAGGTTGCTACTAAATATAATTTAGGGGCCCCCACTTTTTTCCAGCATCTAACAAATAATTTCACTAAGAATATTGGTTAGTTAGGGGCCGGCGTGTACCACTTCCGATCTATATTGCATGCTTAACGGGCTCAGTTCTAAGTTACAATGTTCAATGTTACCTGAAATGTTGGTGACGCAAGAAACATTGTGGGTTTTTTTTTGAAGATAAATCACTTTGAGTGTAAGGTCTGAAATCCAGGTGGCAAGGAAAATCTATAAGCTAGAATATGGAATGGCTGCAATCCTCCAGGCGGTACATAAATGTGTCCCCTGGCGCTTGTAATGCTCAATACCATTCAGGAAGGATGTAAACCATGGAATGGCAGCCTCTGCTGATCCCAATTTTATGTCTGTCCCATATGTGAGTTTGGTAGAATAAGGCCCCCTTAGATGTAGTTTCTTCAAGTACGATGAAAATAAAAATATACAGCTATGGGAGATATTCCAGAATTCTTGGGACCTGGGGTTTTTCAGATAAGGGTTCTTTCCATAATTTGAATATCCAAAATTAGTCTACTAAAAAATCATTTAAACATTAAATAAACTCTCTAGGATTGTTTTGCCTCCAATAGGGTTTAATTATATGTTGGTTAGGATCGAGTACTGTATTATTATTATTATTATTATTATTATTATTATTATTATTATTATTATTATTATAGTGAACATTTAAATCATTTGTAAAAATGTGAATTATTTAATTATATTGGAGTCTATGGGAGATGGCCTTTCCGTAATTCGGATAATGGGTTTCCAAATAACGTATCCTACACCTGTACAGTGTTTGTAGTGGCCATTATTGTGGCTCGGTGATATGAACTGATCCCTAGCAGCTAAGGAGTCTTCAGTTTGATTCAGGGAGCAATGTGCGCCCTGTTTGTAGGTTCCCTGCGTTGCATATTATGTCTATGTAAAGGATTATAAAGATGAGCTTTACTTTTGTTCGTAAAGCTCATCGTCACTGGGTTATAGAAAATCTACAAATTTTGAGGATTCTCAACACACTTATGTAAACAAACAAATAAATAAATAAATGATGTGTGACGGGACATCATACGTCTGACACTAAAGGAATGTCTCCATACATCTGCCTTGGGATTAAAACTGCTCCTCATACTCCTATGAAAGGCATATTTTGCGTATAAATTTAAAGATTTTGAGACTTGGTTAAAGAAAAACTATACCCCGCAAACAATGTAGGTCTCTATAAAAAGAAATTGCATAAAACAGCTCATATGTAAAACCCTGCTTTATGCAAATAAACCTTTTTTCATAATAATATACTTTTCTAGTAGTATGTGCCATTGGGTAATCATAAATAGAAAATTGCCAATTTAAAACATAAGGGCCGCCCCCTGGGATCGTAGGATTCACTGTGCACACAAACAAACCAACAAACCATACATGTTAGGTCACATGAGCCAATTAACAGACAGAGTTGTGTCTTTTGCTTCCACACTTCTTCCTGTTACAGTTAGAGCTGCAGTATTTCTGGTCAGGTGATCTCTGAGGCAGCACACAGTCCATCACAAAATGGTGGTTCAAGGCAAGAGATGTAAAAGGGCAAGAATTACTTAAATATATATACCAGTTTGGTAAGATTCTTTAATATTTGCCACTTAATATGATGTAAACTATCTGTTGCTTAAGTATTCATTTTGGGGGTATAGTGTTCATTTAAAGAAAGTAAGCTATCTGCAAAACCAGACATGTATTTGAAAAAGGCATGGTTTTGTTATGCTGCATGGCAAGCCCATCACACACAGGACTGGGACGTTACTGGTTCTTTAACACCCTATGGAAAAAGCAGACTGGCCTGGATTTTTTTCTTTCAGTATCAGTCTAGACCATGGGATCCCTGCCTTTCTTACCCATGAGCCACATTCAAATATAAAAAAAAAATGGGAAGCAACACAAGCATGAAAAGTTCACAAGTTGCCTCAATAAGGGATGTGATTGGCTTCTTGGTAACCCCTATGTGGACTGGCAGCCTACAGGAGGCTCTGTTTGGCAGTACATCTGGTTTTTAAGTAACCAAAACTTGCCTCGCTACCTCCATCAGGCTAAAACAATGATAGGGTTGAAGACAATACATATATGAAGCTCTCCAGCTCTCCATGGGCCATTCATAAATGTAATACATGATCTCCACCCTGATGCATCAATAATATCCTAGGTGCTGATTTCCATCCCACCCAATTCATAGATTTTTTACTAAACAGAGGAAAATTAAACCGACTCCACGCCACTGATTCCTTAATGTGCTCTACAAGGCAAGATGTCTCCATCGCTTTATTTTCCACAGAGGAAGCAGAATGCTGCAGCCCCAATAAACAACAAAAATAGCAATAGAACAGCCGTGATATCTGGCATTACTTATTTGTTTTTGGGTCTACTTTCATTTTTTAATGATAGTCAGATGCACCTCATTATTCTCACAGTAGAGAGTGTCTCCATGGGCAGGCATTTCTCAAAACTGAGTTTACCTATAAAATGCTGGCATTTGGGTTTTAAACACTTTTAACAGAGATATCCTCGGGCCACATGTGTATGGATGTTGTAAGAAGGAGCCCGTTATTAAAAGTATTCATTGTTTGTGTTTTCATTAACTTCTGCAAGATGTTTTTTGGCATTCTCTACGTATGAGCGTTAAAAGAAGAAGAGGAGGAGGGGTGAAATCACCTCTTTCCAGATGCTGCACGTTTGGAAAACATGTGCAGAAGTGTTACATTTAGTTTGAGTATGACTATAAGCACAAGGTTGGAGGATTGTACAGCTATAAAGGGCCATTGTATAGCATGGGAGTAGCAATAAAGGAGAGGGAATTTAACTATTTTCAGAGGATATTCTTTTTGTTTTTGCATTGTTTTCTTATTGTATAGGCTAGAGAGTTTAACTTGGTGTTTATCTAGTAGGGACAAAACCATAACTTTCTAGCTTCACTTATAAGGGATGATCCAAGACAAAGTCCTTGGAATATCTGTTGCCTGGATGGTTTCCTACTACTAGAGAGACCACTAGACATAATAAAGAAACCTCTTTAGCTCTAGAAGTGCTTGAATGCCATTCCCTATGCTACAACGCCTATATTTCATTCACGTTCACACACATGCACTACCCTAGGACAAAATCACCATGTTTCTAAGACCCAAGGCAACATGCATCTTGAGCAAGCCTTGAAGTTCATTTGTGATCCAATATTAGCCTCTACGCAGCGTACAATATATTTTCCCTTTATATGCCACATACATGGGTCAGTTTTATTTGAGGTCCATTGATCTAACACTTTGTTTTTGGTTGGGATGGGGGGGATTGAAGGAGACCCACTCAGAGGCAGGTAGAACTTATACATCTTCTATCCTCCCCAAGGATATATTGGACCTAAATGTCAATCAAAATCTGACTCCAGCTCCTGCATTAAGATAGAATGAAGAGAGACAGATGCTGAGAGAGGGTTATTGAAGCATTTTCCGGATGATGCAGTTTATATTAAATATTCTTTTTTCCCCCTTTCAATTGAATCAACATTTATTAAACCAATCAACAAATAAACACATATAATAACTGTTATACTTTATCCCACAGAGGCCCAATCAGCCCCCACCAGCCCACTAAATACTGACTTTCTATGGCACCTTATAGCAGCCCCTCTGGAATTTGCCAGAACCCACAGATTGCCAGTCTGGGCCCACCCACACTCCTTTACTATCCTTTTGCCCCCGGCTCTTGTCTCAATTCCCTATTTGCCTTGCTGTGCACACACTTGAATGAACCTGCCTTTACGGGACAGTTAGCAGGGTTTGGGAGAACCTTTCATCGCCATCAGATTAGACCATTGTTTCCTTAGACTGCGTCACCCGTTATGACCACCCCGAGTCCAAACACAGATTTCTGCTCTTTATTTAATCCAGTGATGCTGAGAGATAAATGTGTTTTTTCTGAGCCATGACACATCACATTGCATGCGAATGAGCGGAGCTCTACAGTCAGGGACCAGATGTAACTGCCTGAATAAAGACCATTGTGTGGGACCTTTAATATGGCTTATCTCTTCTTCTCTGAGAGTCAAATTTAACTTTTAGCTGTTGTAGAACTAATATGTGTCTAAGCCATGTCTCCCTCACGTGCAAGTGCACCGGCTTAACTCCATCTGCAACATAACCCTGTTTGTTTTAACCTGTAGGAAGAAGGAGCTATTAAAGGCGGTTATGCCCAATCTGTTTGGCTGTGGGTAAGCCGGACTGTGTCACGCAGGCTTTTGCCTAATGCCGACTTCTGTGTTCTTGAGTGCTTGCTGCAGCTTTTCAGATCTCCAATGACATGCTTCCTGAAGCATGCATTATCTCATTGAAATATGGTTTTCCTTGAATTTGGATCGTTTTACCCATCTGGGAGCCCTTCTCATAATAAATATGCACTTCCATCCGCACCTGCTAGCAATCTCCGATTACCATCAGCAGGAACAGTTTTGAAGATGCAGATTATCGTATTGGATTGCATGAGCTCGATATCTGAACGCCTTTCTATATCTCCTGATTACGTAGTCTGATTTTATTATATATAGTGGATGCCGATCCCAACTTCTGTCTCGATGGATTGTGATGCTGTTTTAACTCTTGTCATCAGGAAGTTAATGATCCAGTCCTGGCACTTGTAAGTAGCGATGCACCGAATCCATTATTTTGGATTCGGCCGAACCCCCAAATCCTTTGCGAAAGATTCGACCGAATACCGAACCGAATCCTAATTTGCATATGCAAATTAGGGGTAGGAAGGGGGAAAACATTTTTTACTTCCTTGTTTTGTGACAAAAAGTCACACTATTTCCCTCCCCGCCCCTAATTTGCAGAATCCGAATCCTGCTGAAAAAGGCCGAATCCCAAACAGAATCCTGGATTCGGTGCATCCCTACTTATAAGCCCATGTTCCATGTTACCCCAAATAGTGGAATGGAGTAAGGTTTTCAAATGCCCTGAACGGATCATTATCTTCTTGATGACCTGTTCATATTTCTGTTCATTCTCTTTCTCCATCTGCTAATATTCTTGCTTTGCTTCTGTCCCTATTCATAGGAACCTGTCTATGCTTCTGTTTACTCTCCTGCTCCACCTGCTGCCCATAAATGCCAGTATTTTGTTCCTATACATCAGGTGAGGAAAGCACCTAGTTTAGGTGCAACTCTGCAATACTTGCATTTTGTCACGTGAGCAAACACAGACGTGTGGAGTTGCACTCGCACAGTAACATGCTAAGATGCCTGCACTTACATCCTAACCGAGTTCTAATTAAATGTTCTCATACCTGATCTTATTGTACTAATCTTAATTTAGTGTTTCTGCTCCATTAACTGCAACTTTAAGTGGCGAGTAACAAGCATCCTGTGTAATATGAGTATCCATCTCAAACAGAGACACTGTTGGACCTGGGCTCTCACTATATGATCGTCCCCCCTGGGAGGAAGTGGAATGCACAGAAAAGTACATAAACTATTTGATGACTTTTCCCATGTTTGCTCCAGGTCTAGTAACTCATGGCAACCACCAGGTAGTATGAGTTTCTTAACTTGGAGCACAATTTGCACCTGTTGGGAGTGAGTGAAATATACAGAAAAGTACAACTAAATGATTGGATTTAATTTGAGGACATCTGCCGTTTTTGCTCTAGGTCTAGTAACTCATAGCAACCAACAGGTAGCGGTGGGTACGAGTTTCTTGACTTGGAACACACTTTGCACCTGTCAGAAGGGTGTGAAATATACAGAAAAGTCCCAATAAACCACTGGATTTAATTTGATGACATTTGCCATGTTTGCTCCTGGTCTAGTAACTCATAGCAACAGGTAGCGGTGGGTATGAGTTTCTTAACTTGGAACACGCTTTTCACCTGTTGTTCCTTTACATCATTAACCACTTGGTAGATATTTTCGGTCTATACTGTATATTGGGAAGGTCCAGCCTGCAGCTTTTGTTGCAGGATGTCAACACCTACTGGATTGTTGCAAGTTTGACATCTCTCCTTTCTTCACCCGCTTAGAGCAGGGATCCCCAACTTTTTAACCTATGAGCCAAATTTGACTGTAGAAAATTGTGCAGAGCAACACAAGCATGCAAAAAGTTCCTGCGGTGCTAAATAAGGGCTGTGATTGGCAATTTGGTAGCACCTATATGGACTTGCAGACTACAGGACTCTGTTCGGCAGTACACCTGGTTTTTATACAACCAAAACTTGCCTCCAAGCCAGTAATTGAAAAATAAGCACCCACTGGGAGCAACATCCAAGGGATTGGAAAGCCACATCTTGCTCGAGCCACTGGTTTGGGATTACTGTTCTAGATCTATAGCCCCAGCTTTTCTACATTGGAACAGTTTGCTCCTTCTTTGAAGTCTGGTCATAATCCCATGCACATTAAAACCACATCAATCTACTCTTCACTTTGCCATGAGAACAAGTAACCTGCAACCAAGTCTTCATTCCCCACTTTTTATTTTTAGGGAGCATGAAGACTGAGCTGTATGGAGGCCAATGCTTTAGATATACCTTTGCTATTGACTGGGAGAGAGTATTGTTACTTTCACACATCTGACAGTGTTTGGAGAAATTAGGAGGGGGTGGCATCAGAGGAATGGGAACACATTTATTCTGGGAATTCATCTTTCTGGACAGGAAACTATACACAAAGAGGAAAATTGCAGTTTTCCACTCTGCTGAAATCTGACAGCCAGTTAATCTAGCTGCAGACAGATTTGGGCTCTGTTTCATGTGTGTTTGGGTATGTTGTTGCATATTTTCCTTTATCAAAGCCAGTTATGCCTTAACATTTATGCTCCTTTAATGCGGGGGGGGGGGGGGTTATGTTAAAGGGCAGAGTTGCCCTCATCCATTAATCCTTAACAACCAATGAAACATTTTCTCTGTCTGTATAAAACCAGTAAAAGGGTAACTGTTGATTGGTTATTGGGTGGTGGTAGAATTTGTCTGTGATGCTACATTTACCCCTTCCCTGTTGCTGCATGTACTGCTGTATGATGAGTAAGGAAGAGGAGGAGGAAACTTATTTTTCAACAATTAAATATTTTAAGGGAAATGATGCACAATTTCTCGATAGTGTTCAGGGGCAGTGTTCGTATTTGGGTTATTGTGTGCCCAGAGCTCTCTTTCCTTTGCATGTTTGCTTTCTGTGCACTCAGGACATTCTTTGAATGCAAGTCTGTGTTTATACATTATAGTGCAGGGTGCTTAGTTCCATCCTTCAGCAAAGCCATAGCTAAAACAGCCCTTCTAGAAGTTGTAATTATATGGTAATCCTCTTCTTCAGTATGGCAGGTCCTTCATGTGGAAAGGCAAAGTAAACTATCAGGGCAGAACTTATTATGCATATGACACTTAAGATATTGTTACTGTAGAGGTCATACTTGTTTTACTGGCATGACAATGGCCAAGCTCTTGGTCTTGGCACTGGGAAATGCAAATCCCAACAACTATTGTGCATACATATCTGTGTTTGAGCCACTAAAGCTGCTGGGAGCTGAAGTTATAGCAGTAGTGGAGCTTTGTTCTGTTCCTTTTACTTTTCAGCCTTCTCTGTCTCCTGTCCTTTCTTATCTCTGTCTTTCTCTTCCTTTGCCTTTAAGGTCAGTAATGCTACTACCCTCGGGCAGTCCAGCCCTGTGATGTTCGATGAGCGTCACCCCTGGAGATGGAAGGTGATTTGACATCAATTTAGTCTGAAATGGTTTATTTTCCCTTTCTTATTTAAAATCAATGGGGTTCCCATCATGGACAGCCTTTCAAAAATGAAAAACTAGTTTTTTTTTGTAGGCATGACATAGACATGGGATAGCAGTGTATTCTAACTTGTACCATTTGGTATTTACCATATATTGTAAAGTAGCTGCTTAATTCCAGCCAAGTAGAAAGATTGAATGGAGGTATCTGTTACTGGTAATACCTTCAAGAGAGTGATACTCCAAAAATCTGTAGTATACCAAGCAATGTGGCATGAAGTATGGCTTCTCTCCAACTCCCCTTTTGGGAGCTACGTCATTACTTTAGTTCAACTTTCCTAGGCCAATAAACTCTCCTGACTCCCATTCCATCTTTTCTCCTTTCATTTGCTCCTATACCTGTGCACATAGACTGGCATACGCACACCCTGATCTGGTAGAAAATGAGATGTTGCTAATCCATTGAATGGTCACCAGGGCACGGGTCAGTGTCTGTGCTTGGCATTGGCTAAGACAACTTGGCAGAGACCATTTTTTTAAGCTATCTTATATCATGTAGTGGATAAAGGTCAAAAAACAACCGTCTAGACAACCATATAACTGCCAGTCGGCCATCTGCCCCAGAAATTATCCTGTACATGGCAGAATAAGCTCCTAGATCTTTTTTTAGTCTCTCTTTTATCATATAAGCATTGCAATGGATACAAAGCCAATTGTTATAACCTTTCTCTAAAGCATTGCTCTCCAACCCCTTGTATGTTGATCCCAGTGCAGGTGCTTATTTTTGAATTCCAGGCTTGGAGGCAAGTTTTGGTTGCATACAAACCAGGTGTACTGCCAAACAGAATCCCTTTTTTTTCATTATAAATAACATTGGGATCAACCATCATTTTTACAGGTCAGGCCAGTAAAATATCGGCCAGGTTGCAACCCTATTTGGCACCCCAGGAACTTTTTTTATGCTTGTGTTGCTCCCCAACTCTTTTTACATTTGAATGTGGCTCACAGGTAAAAAAGTTTGGGGACCCCTGTTCTAAAGGTTTGAGAAAAAGTACATAGAAGAAGATTATAGGTACACGTTCCCCCTTAGGAAGTACACTAGTATTTAATGTAGGTATTTAATATATGTATCATATGTATTACAATTTATTTATTATTTATTTACTTCATTTACTTTTTTTCTTTTCTTTCTCTTCTATTTTAAGCAATGTTTATAACAATGTTGATATTACCTTTTGTAATTTGGAAAATGTAATAAAAATCTTTTTTTTTTAAAAAAAAAAGAGAAAAAGTACAGACATCTGTATTTTAACACTGGTCTTCATGTTAATACGTTGTGAGCATTTTTGGATAGCCATATACTTTTTTGGAGGGTCACTAGATTTATTTATTTTTTTCTCTTGCAGCAAAGGGTGACTGATGGCAATGGGGTTCACATGTCTATTGAAGAAAGGAAGCAGCAGATCACAATTAGGGAGGAGTCCTGGAAAACCAAAGGCATAGGGGCAGCAAATGATTCCACGCAATTTACAGTAGCCGGACGAATGGTTAAGAAAGGTTTGTATTGAATAACTTTGGCTTCTGCTCAGAGTGGCCTCAACTTCACCTAGAGACATTTTTGTAATATATATTGTGTATTTACCTACCAACAGAGCATTTTTACGTAACATTTCCATTGTTAATTGATGTATCTAATGGAGTAAACAGGCTTTATATGGGAATTTAACTGAGAGTTCATGTATTAGAATTGATTAATTTCCTATGCATTAAACCATTTGCTCCAAAAAAAAAAAAAATGATATTAAAGATTAATCTTTTTTAAGGTTTGTTACCTTCGTAGACTCTCCCACAATATGTAATTTAATCATTGCCTTCACTTTACTCAAGCTATGCAGTATTAAAATACCATGGTCCAACTTAGTAGGCATCAGTGTTGATCTCTAATAGTTGGGGCAGCCAAGGGAGGTGACACCTATGATGTAATTAATTTTATGGTTTAATCAAGAGCACACAAGGGAATTATATATACCATAGATCTGGCTATAGTTTGAGGACCATTCAAAAGAAAGGTAAAATCTGTAAAAAAAAAATCTTATAGTTTACTGCATCAGATTACATTTTTAAATATGTAATGTTTAGGGGGAAACATCCTACCCAGTAGCTATAATCAAATAGTGTTCTTCCTTTCCCATTCTGTTATCTTTAATGGCTGTAATTATAACAATGGATCCCACTGAAACCCATTGCTTTCCGTCAGGTTTACATTATTTATTTTTATTCCTTCGGAGAAGGGTGGCAGAACTAAAAGGTCTGGTTGTTTCGATAAAGCGCCAACTTATGTTTGTCTTCTCTAGGCCTGGCCTCGCCTACAGACATTACCCCCGTTGCATCACCAATGTCTCTCAAATTTAAGACAACCCCAATCTCCAAGCCTCTGGAAGGTAAGCCTGGAAGTAATTTTCTAGTAATGTTCATTTACGTTCACAATTACTGCGCTACTAAAGCGTTCATCTGCTGCAGCTTCTAAGTATCATTTGTGGATAAAAGCTCTGGATAACATTAGGATCAGATGCTCCTTGCAGCAGTTGCTTGGAAGCGAATAGTCATTCCCAAATCTCACATGTACTTACCTTCATTGGTCTCCAGGGATATTTACTTGAGCAGACAGTCATTTTCCCCAATTCTCAACCAAACCGACCTTCAAATTGGGCTTTCAGGAGTATTGAAGGAGAGCAAATATTCATTCTAACCAGAACTTCAAGATGGGTTTTTGGGGGAAATTAGGGAAGCAAATAGTAATTCTCCCCAAATCTTACCATAACTGATCTTCATCTTGGACTTAAGGGGTATGTAGGGGGAGCAAATACAATTTTTGTCCAATTTTCACTCTTATTGACTTTCACATTGGTCTTCCAGGAGTATTTAAGGGAGCAAACAGTAATTGTCCCCAATTCTCACCCTAATTTACCTTCAAGTTGTGTTTTCAGATGTATTTATTGGTAGCAAATAGTCATTCTTCCAAAATATTACCCTAACTGACCTTCAGGTTGGGCTTCCATTGTATTTAGGGGGAACAAGTAGACATTCTATCTAAATCTCAACAAAACTAGTCTTCAGACTAAGCCCTCCTAAGCAGTTCCACAACCAGTGTTGTAACCTGGGACCAGTAGGTGGACCTGGTAAGGATCCATTACTCACCATTGCACATGATCCACATTCCCCCTTCCCCCTGCTTTTACATCTAGGTCTACTAATTAGGTCTTGCAAGTTATTGTGGTAAATAATCTTCTTAATTCTTCCAGAAATTGAAGCAAGACCTGATATGAATTTGGAATCTGACAGGAAGTTAGATAAACTTGAATCATTTTTGGGAAAACTGCACAACAAGGGTGAGTTTCTCAAACTTTTATATCTTTACTTTTGTTGTGACTGCAGTTCTGTTGCCATAAAGCCATCTGACCCGAGGTGTAAAGGTGTTAGTAGCATCCCATTATTCACAATTCTATCACTGCTGTGTTTTGGTTCTAGTTTGGTTATATCAATATTGTGAAAGAGAAATTTTAAGTGTGGCCAGTCTAGTTTTTTACCTATATCTTAGGTATATTGTTTACAATCATAAGTCTATTTTAACAGTATGTGGTCAGAAAGCTAAATACTACCACTAGCAATACCGTCTTAATTTTTATCTTCTGAATGTGTCTAATGGAAATTCCTGTGAAGGTGTTACTGTCTCATCATGTGGTTTCAGCCTTGTGAAATACTTCATTGTTCTGTGGTTTTCCCTCCACTACTTTCATCCTTATCTTTTACAACGTTCCTAGATTATTATTGTCATTCCAATACAGTAGTCCAGCAAGGTGGCACATGCAAGAAATGCTGGGAATGCGGTCTGACACCAATAGGAACATGGCCATCGCACCACTATACGAATAGTCCACGTGGATGAATGTATTATATTCTATACCACAAATATAAACTCTCAAGACAATGTTAAACTATGTAGATTAACATTTGAGCAAGAGTGTCCGTAAATCTGTTCTTGGATCACTTGTTCCACACTTTTGGGGTTTTATTATGACTGGACCATTTCTATCTGCAGTTGGGGGCCTACAGGAAACCACATTGTCAGTCACAGGCAGATCAGTGAAGGAAGTGATGAAGGTTGACGATGACGAAACGTTCGGAAGGTTCTACCGTCCTCTTGAATTCTCCACTGCCCAAGTGCCGTTTGATTTTGAAGATGATTTTGATCTTCTATTTAGTTCGGAAGAGCCAAAGTGAGTAAATGTCCTTCTGCATTTAAAGTTTTCCTCAGCATGAAGAGGTTTCATTGCAGAAGTGGGAGATGTCAATGGCTGTGACATCCCTATATGGGCCACTGAATTTTCCCAACTCCTCTCTTGACTTTTCCCAGGCTTCTGACAGACAGGGTCTGTAACTCAGCACCTTCCCTCCTTGGTGTCACTATGGGGTTCCATATATGCAGCAGTTTTTCATTCTCCACCCACTGTGGCTTAGAACAGCGGGATGAGGAGAGAGAGACGTGCAAGCTTTAACCGGAAGCCTATTGCTTTTTTGACATTCCAATTGCTTCACAGTTGAAGTACCACAAAACTCTGCATTAAGGGGAAATATTCAGCATCTATCTGGTGGAATACAACAGAGATTGGAAGGGTTTTCGTTATGTTTAGTTGTACCGAATGTGACGGGAACATGGAAGACACTACTATATTCCTATAGTTTTGTATTCCTGACTCATAATCTCTCTATTGTCCTTTGTCATTGATTGTAAACATACACATTAAGACTTCTGGACCACGGCAGGGTTGGTTGCCTAAGAAGTACCAATGACTGCTTCTCGCTTAGCCATGCAAACCATTATTTCTACACAACATTGGTTAGTATTGGTTTCCCAAGCTATGAGTTAGCTATTAAATATCACCAAAAAAGAAAAATATATTGAGGACTTGTCTGATTTTTGACATTTGTGAAATGTTTTCGTGACAGCATCTTAACAGGCTGTATTTTTAATTCTGCTTGCTTTATGGTAAAGTTGCTGTACCGTGTTAGCCACTAAAAATGTTACAGGGCAACCCTTTTGAAATGAAAAAAAAAAGGTTGCCCTGTAACTTGTTTTATGGTAAAACGTCAATAAAATATTTGAAAAACAAAAAAAGAAAAATCTGTCAACTCAAAATCATCAGCCATAGATTTCTTAGCTCCTGAGCCAGTCTTTCCATGTGCTTGAACCTAGGCTGACGTCGGCGGTAGCAGAACACAAGCGTGCCGTGAGACCAGCCCGCAGGGTGCAAGCTTCAGGGAACCCACTGAAGATGCTTGCGGCCAGAGAAGACATCCTGCAGGAGTACACAGAGACTCGGCTGAACGTGGCATTCATGGAATCCAAGAGAATGAAAGTAGAGAAAAGTAAGATCCATGGTGGTTAAATAAAAGTTAACTCTGTGGTTGGTCTACAGAAAGATCCTCAAATGCCTCAAGGAGCAGGGGCTGCACTTACATTCACAATGGGGTTACTCTTGTATAGGTTGACCCAATGTTGTCCACTCAGGGCAGCCATCAGGGGGGAGAGTTGTAGGGGGCCCGAGGGTAAGGGGGGCCCGGCCACGCCACACTTGATTAGCCGGGCCCCCCCATCTTTCTGACTTTGCTGACTTCAGGAAGGCATGGACGTTTAAGCGGCCATGGCTACTAATTTACTCATAATGTAGGTTGGGGGGCCCTGGCCACCAATTTTTTTTTTTCTCATGTGGGGTCCTAGCCACCAATTTTTTAATGGGGGGGCCCTGGCCACAAATGTTTTTTTATGGGGGGGCCCTGACAACCAATATCTTTTTATTTTAATTAACATGTGGGAACCCTAGCCACCAATATTTTTTTACTGTGTGGTGGGGGGCGGACCTGTGGGGTGGGGAGGGCGGACCTGTAGGTGGGGCTTGCGGTGGGTGCAGCCCAGGGAATTTTGTTGTATGGGGCCCTGCAATTTCTGATGGCGGTCCTGTGTCCACTTGATCTCCATATATAGGCCAACATCTGTGCTGTCCAGCTGATTGGCCCACCAAAATGATGCTTTGTTATTATCCAAAACAGCTTTGCTTCCATAAAGCATTGATCTTCTCATTTGACTGCTGGTCCAAATCTGGAAGGCTTTCAGATTTGTTAATTGCCAGGACATACTGGCATGCATTGACTTTCTGCCCAGACAGCCCTGTATGTTGCAATTTTTGTACACATCCTTATATACCGTAATCAGATGCTCTGGTTACCCAATTCCCTATAAACAGTTATAACTCTTCTTCAGATTCAGCTGCCTGTGTGTTTGTAATATTCCTGTTTCAGAGAACACTGGGTCACATAAATATTTATTCCGCACTAGCCAAAACCCATCGACATTGCTTTTTTATTGAGTTCACAGAGATTTTAACTACATAAAACAAAACATTTATTAGCAACTCATTTTTACGATTGTTTATCCTCCGTGGGATTGGATAGCTGTGATTATGCAAAGGTACCGTCACTATAAATTGGATGGAGGTCGGGTGAATAGATGAGGGACTGATGGTAGAGGTGCAGTTGCTCCCCCTACTGGTGTCTTTTAATATAATCATTAAAAGCCTTGTCCGTTGCAGAGAAGGACAGGTATGGGATCTGTTATCCAGAAAGCTCAGAATTACAGGAAGGCCATCTCCCGTAGACTCCATTTTAATCAAATAATGATTTTCTTCTCATCTGTAATAATAAAATAGTACCTTGTACTTGAGTCCAACTGAGATATAATTTATCCCTGTTTGAGACAAAACCCGCCTATTGGGTCCAATGAATGTTTAAATGATTTTTTAGTAAACAAGTTATGGAGATTCGAATTACGGAAAGATACCTTCTATGGAATACCCCAGGTCCCGAGCGTTCTGGATAACCGATCCCATATCTGTATTTCTAAAACATAGTTTGGTATATTACAATGTATGAAATAACTGTAGGGCAGGGAGACTGACATTCCTGTTGTGTTGAGATCTGGTGTTTCATATCTATATTTAAAGGGCACGTAAAGGCAAAAAAATAATATCCCATTTTTACATTCTTTAATGAAAAAGAAACCTATCTCCAATATACTTTAATTAAAAAATGTATACAGTTTTTATAAGAAACCTGACTGTATGCAGTGAAATTCTCCCTTCATTTACTGCTGTGGATAGGAATTGTCTGACGGTCCCTAACTGCTGAGCAGGGAAACAATCATACTTATGAACAGCAGGGGGAGCCCCCGCCTTACTTCCCAGCCATGCAGAACTCAAGCAGCTTTGTTTATGATGATCCCTAAGCAGCCCAGACCACACTGAGCATGTGCACAGTCTTAGTCTTGCAAAGATGTATAACAAAGTTACAAGATGGTGACCCCCTGTAGCCAACTTTGAAAGCATAAATTATTTCAGTAAGTTCATGTTTATATTTATTATACAAAATACAGCATTTCTAGCCTTATTCTATTTTAGACTTTACATGCCCTTTAAGATCAGAATGGTTATTTTCCAATTTTCTTTCCTTCCTATCACCTAAAGTGTCCAAGAACTCAAACTTCTCGGAAGTGGCACTTGCCGGCCTGGCAAGCAAAGAGAATTTTAGCAGTGTAAGCCTGCGGAGTGTCAACATGACAGAGCAGCACTCCAACAACAGCGCCGTGCCATACAAGAAGCTCATGCTAATTCAGATTAAAGGTATGTGCCCATATAAACACTGACGTATTCCACAATGCCAAAAATAAGCTCCTGGTGGAGAAAAAGACTCTAATCACTTGATATAGTAAATGTGTAAGTCAAGGAACCTTACCACACTCTTATTCTCCATGGAAGAACACTTTGTTTCTTGTATTGTCGTGCCATAGTTCAGAATCAGAATCACTTGGGAGAAACATTCCAAGATTTATGCTCCCAGTTTGGAAATGTGACGCTAAAGCAAAGCCATTCATGCTGGGAATCTGTCACGAAAATGAGTAGCTTAAAGGCAAAAGGAACCTTTAATAGTGTTTTATCCCTTGTGGAACCAGTGAGAGCTTGGCTTATTATGTACAGAGGACTCCCTTGGGTTTATTCAATAACAGAGGTGCAAATATGCACCAATGCAGTAACCCTTTACCCTTCAGTAACAATTTATTGCTTGCAATGTGGTTTACCATTAAGTTAACTTTTAGTATGTTATAGAGCAGTGATCCTCAACCAGTGGTTCGTGAGTAACATGTTGCTCTCCAAGACCTTGGATGTTGCTTCCAGTGGTCTCAAAGCAGGAGCTTTTTTTTCAATTCCTGGTTTGAAGAAGCTTTAGTAACATAAAAACCATGTGTACTGTCAAACATAGCCTCCTGAAGGTTGCTAGTACACATACTAGCTATGAAATAGCCAATCACAGCCCGTATTTGGCACAGCCTGGAAACGTTTGGCATGGTTATGTTGCTCTCCAACTTTTTTTTGCATTTGAATGTGGCTCACCCCTATTATAGAGTGACCAATTATAAGCAACTTTTCAATTGGTCTGTATTATTTATTTGTTATAGTTTTTGAATTATTTGTCTTTTTCTTCTGACTTTTTCCATTGAGGCATCTAAAAAACACATCCTCTGTAAGGCTACAAATTTGTTACTGCTACTTATTAATACTCATCTTTCTATTCAGGCCTCTCCTATTCATATTCCAGTCTCTTATTCATATCAATGTATGGTTGCTAGGGTAATTTGGACCCAGGGCCGGATTTACATAGCGGACGCCCCTAGGCCCACTGCCATTTGTCGCCCCTGTCCCCCCCCTTTATTCGTGAAAATTTTCATGGAGATTGTATCTCCTGTGCATCCCCAGTGTTTTTGAACCAATGTGGGTGTGGTTGGGCAGCATGCCGCCCCCCTAAAATCCTGCCACCCTAGGCCCGGGCCTAGGTGGCCTTCCCACAAATCCAGGCCTGTTTGGACCCTAGCAAACGGATTGCGGAGAGCTGCTGAATAAAAAAGCGAAATAACTCAAACGCAAATAATAAAAAATGAAATCCAATTGCAAATTGTCTCAGAATATCACTCTCTACATCATTCTAAACATTAACTCAAAGGTGAACAATCTCCCTTTTCTGAAAGTATAAGTTAGATTGGTTAATATGGGTTATATTTATACCTTTCTTGAAGGCTATTTTAAAAATTAATTCAAGCTCTGTCGGAAATGGTTCCGTGTAACTGCATCCCATCGTCCTGTCCTAAAATGTTTTGGTAACAGAGAGAAATAATTGCAGGCCATTGTTTTGTTTAGGACGCAGGCACGTTCAGTCGAGGCTGGTGGAACCGCGTGCTTCTTCTCTGAATAGCGGCGACTGTTTCCTGCTGATCACCCCGCACCACTGCTTCCTGTGGGTCGGAGAGTTTGCAAACGTCATTGAAAAAGCCAAGGTTTGTATCCCTGATAGGGACGACATTTGTGGCCCCTCCGTTTTTAGTTGATGGACATGTTGTGATTGTCAAAGGGACATCACAGTGGTGCTGTATCAGCTTTAATACTATCAAAGGCCAGGATGTGGTCCATTTATTCCCCCTGCCTCTCGGCATGGTAACACTTTGAAGCTGGTCTGTTATCAAACCAGGAAATCCGCAGGGAAGGACATCTACTATCACTATATACCAGTCAGGTTTGTTTGGAGAGCTGTTTAATTTCTGCAGAGATGCTCACGGACTTGGGGTTAATTCAGGGTTATTGCAGCTTAGGTTTAGAGAACTGTCAGTTCTTCAGTGGAACCAAATTCCAGCCCATTCGCCGACTCTGGGATAGACAGCTGTTCTATCCAGTGACCTGTTCCCCTCTGTCCTGAGGGATGGGATGACTTCCTTATTAAGCGTATTGGAAATGTTGGCAGGTTTGCTGAAATCAGCATTTTATTGGTGTGTGTATAATAAGTACAAACCCACATAGACAAAAGGCTCTTCTATCTGTGGCTGTGAGCTGGAATTATTCACTCATATCTAAACTTGTTGTATGAAGAACCGTTGGGAAGGTAGATATATAAAGAGCTAAAGGGCATCTCTATTTTATGCATGGAATGTTTTGTTAAAGGGCTGGGTTTAGTTTTAGTGTCTAAGTAACTTTTCAATTGGTCTTCATTATTTATTTTTATAGTTTCTGAATTATTTGCCTTTTCTTCTGACACTTTCCAGCTTTCAAAAGGTGCTCACTGACCCATCTAAAAAACAAATACTCTGTAAGGCTACAAATGTATTGTTATTGCTTTTTATTACTCCTCTTTCTATTCAGGCCTCTCCTAATTCTATTCCAGTCTCCTATTCAAATCAAAGCATGGTTGCTAGGGGAATTTGAACCCTAGAAACCAGATTGCTGAAATTGCAACCTGGAGAGCTGAATAAAAAGCTAAATAAATCAAAAACCACAAAAAATATAAAATTAAAACCAATTGCAAACTGTCTCAGAATATCACTCTCTACATCATACTAAAAGTTAACTGAATGTCTTCTTTAAACAAACCACCTTATAGGGAAAAGGAATAGGGTTTTTTAATATATATAAAAGTAAGTCAGTGGTTTGGGTTCATATTCACTGTGGAACAAGGCTTGAAGTATCTGCTCCACCTTCAACTCCAGGTGCCTGCTCTGCCGTCACAGATAAGATATTATAGGCTTTAGATGCTCCAGTAGGGAATCACTCCCACTCCCTGAGATACAGTGCCCTTCTATTCCATTATATACACTCAAAGACCCATAAAAACAATGGCTTGACTTACAAATAAGCATCATGAACCCCGTTCACCAAGAATAGAATTCATCACCAACAATAAAATCAGCGTTTCCTTTAGATCCTTTGTTGAGCATCAATTTTTCCCCTTTAAGTAAAGATCTAAGCATTACATTAAAGGGATACTGTCATGCGAAAAAAATCATTTTTCAAAATGAATCAGTTAATAGTGCTGCTCCAGCAGAATTCTGCACTGAAATCCATTTCTCAAAAGAGCAAACAGATTTTTTTTTTTATTCAATTTTGAAATCTGACATGGGGCTAGACATATTGTCAGTTTCCCAGCTGCCCCTGGTCATGTGACTTGTGCTCTGATAAACTTCAATCACTCTTTACTGCTGTACTGCAAGTTGGAGTAATATCACCCCCTCCCTCCCCACCCCCACCCCCCAGCAGCCAAACAAAAGAACAATGGGAAGGTAACCAGATAACAGCTCCCTAACACAAGATAACAGCTGCCTGGTAGATCTAAGAACAACACTCAATAGTAAAAACCCATGTCCCACTGAGACACATTCAGTTACATTGAGAAGGAAAAACAGCAGCCTGCCAGAAAGCATTTCTCTCCTAAAGTGCAGGCACAAGTCAAATGACCTGGGGCAGCTGGGAAATTGACAAAATGTCTAGCCCCATGTCAGATTTCGAAATTGAATATAAAAAAATCTGTTTGCTCTTTTGAGAAATGGATTTCAGTGCAGAATTCTGCTGGAGTAGCACTATTAACTGATGCATTTTGGGGAAAAAATACATGTTTTCCGATGACAGGATCCCTTTAATGTTGGTTTCTCTGGCAAAATTTATTTCACATAACTAGGACATTAGAGTCTTCTTCATAACCTACATGAGGACCCCAATGTGGTACCACCAATTGCTTAGAATTAGTAGGACCCAGTCAAGTGCTTGTCTATGACAGGTTACTGACCTGAGGTTATTCCGCTGTCTGTAGGAAGTACATTTGAGGTGTTTAGCATCACCAAAGGGCTAAAATATTTACCTTGTTTAGGCTTCTGAGCTGGCATCAATAATTCAGACCAAGAGGGAACTCGGATGCAGGGCATCATATGTCCAAACCATTGAGGAAGGAATAAATACCCACACGCACGGAGCCAAGGATTTCTGGAAACTGTTGAGTGGTCAGACAGAATCTCAAGGTAATAACAGGATTTCGTCACTGTCTCACTTGCATTAAATCTATTGCAAACAATTGTAATCTAAAGGGTTTTTTTCTGTTTCTCCACCCCAGCTGCCGGGAACCCAGAGGAGGATGAGAGATATGAGAATGCCATCATAGAAACAAACTGTATTTATCGATTGCTGGATGATAAACTGGTCCCAGTTGATGAGTTTTGGGGCAAAGTACCTAAATGTTCACTTTTAGAGTCTAAAGAGGTGAGTTGTCTGGTCTCACACCAAAGTTTTATTGTAGTACTGGTCTCTGGATTTAATATTGGGTCCTGGGTGGACTTGCAGTGGCGCTAACTGGGTGCACTCTATGTCCAAGAATACTACCCTTGTCAAGGCTCACTACTCCTACTGCACTTTAAAGGGTAGTAAAGAGTGACTTGCACACCTATGCAAACTTGCTTACAGATTTAATAACATATGTATAAAATATATACTTTCTTTTGTATTTTCATTGTTGAATAAATGCCTGCACTAGCTTATTATAAAAGAAGATTTTAGTTATACCATATGGCTGTTGAGTATTTTAGGCCCTTATTACGACAGTGGTGGAAAACCTAAATATTCTATGGCCATACGGTATAACTAAAAGTTCTACTTTATTCTTAATCGAGTGCATTTTTATGCTATCGGATATTCCTGCTGCATTTTGTAAAGCTCAGCTGAACTGCTATAATATGGTATGCGGTTTAAAGGAGAAGGAAAGCTACCGAAGCATTTTATTGCCAATAGATTAGCCACAATAGTGCAAGCTAGAATGCTATATTTATTGTGCAGAATGCTTTACCATACCTGAGTAAACAGCAGAAGCTCTCTCTGTTTGTTTAGGATAGCAGCTGCCATATTAGCTTGGTGTGACATCACATCCTGCTCACTCATAGCTCTGGGCTCAGATTACAGCAGGGAGTGGAGGAGGGAGGGAAAGAGGAGCAAACTGAGCATGCTCAAGCCCTAGCCCTGGAGGTTTAAGCTGAAAACAGGAAGTCTGATACAGAAGCCCATGTGTACACAATAGAAGGAAAGAAATGTAATTCAGAGCAGCATTACTTTGAGGGTTTACTGGTATATTTATGTAACGCCAATCGGGGCTATCCACACCATAGTCACTTTTCAGCTAGTGAGCAGAGCATGGGTTACATTGGACTCTCCCTTCAGGATCCGGGCCTTCACTATGTGGAAGCTTTCCCTCTAAGGTGTAGTGCAACTAATACTACCAGGCTACTGTGCATACAAACATACAAAAGATTGGGCGCCAGGAGGTTCTTATTATGCAAACAAAGAACTGTTTTTTAGTCAGAGACAATGACCTCAGGTTTACTCACATCACAGTGGTTAGAGGAAAAAGGCACAGTCACATCACATGCAGCTTTACACATGCTGACACTCCCTTAGGACAGACTTGACAGGCATCCCACTTCACCTCTGCGGCATATTCCTGTAGTGGTCTCTGGATCAACCTCAGGGCAATCATCTCTCCTGATTTTCTCTCCACTGGGATCCCTATACTACAGGCAATATGGCCTGGGAGAGATACCTCCAAACTATCACTCCTATGTTGGAGCTCAGAGCTGCTTTTATCTAGCTCAACCCTGACTACATTACACTCCTAGAGTGTACTAGTACTGGGAGCTCACCTGCCACTTTCTATTCCTCATTCACAGGGTTGCCTGGTCCCCGACTTGGACACATGCCTTTCTGTACCCAGGCTCCCCTGGGCACACCCAGCTGGATCACCATCCAGAGGCCAAAGTGGAAGAGGCCACTCCTTACACACACTATAGTGCAGTGTGGCAGGAAGTTGTCATTACCCCTCTTGGCCAATAACACTGAGCTACGTCAAAAGGGAGGGGCCTTTAAGCCATTGGGACAGATTAGCCCCCTATGGGCTCTTACATTAATATAGACCTTTCTGGTAAAGTTTACCTAATTGTAGCCTTTCCTTATCCTTTAAAATAATGTAGGGAGCTCCCTGCTATTTATGGGGCTGGGCACCCCCAGTGATATTAGACCACGCATCTTGGGCTATGATGAACACTCCTAGTTTCTTTCTAAAGAAAACATGAATGAATTATACATTGATTCATATATTTAATTAGACAAATAAAAAAGGCAGCCTTAAAAAATAAAGATCTGTAAAGAAGAGTCGCCCCCTGCTGTTCTTTGAGATTCTTGAAATGTTTTGCTCTGTCCCAGAGATAAGCGTGAGGATGATATGTGGCTCTCTACAAGGGATATTTATGACAAGTAGTCTGTGCTGGTGAAATACTGTTCCTGATGTATTGGAATGAAAGGGAAGGGTAGTATTTGGTGAAGATGAATAACTCATTATTGTGCAGTATTTGTACATTTTTTTTGTTCTTCTCTCCCTTTCTGTAGGTGCTGGTGTTTGATTTTGGAAGTGAAGTGTATGTGTGGCATGGGAAGGAGGTGACGTTGGCACAGAGGAAGGTGGCATTTCAGTTGGCTAAACACCTGTGGAATGGAGCTTTTGACTATGAAAATTGTGATATCAATCCTTTGGACCCTGGGGAATGCAATTCTCTCATTCCAAGGTAGGGTATAGTATGAGATACTCCATTACATACTTCTAATAATGCTCTGTATGAATCCTTCAACTGAAATAAATGTGTATTTAACACAAGCTGAATATAGGGCTTTTCCTTGAGATGTTTTCATGCTGCATCCCTGTAGTTTTTGTTATATTCTTTACAGCCTAGAACCACACAATTGAAGTCAGGTTTCATTTTGCACATAAACTGGCTACACACACACTCAGATAGTCATTTGGTGATGTGGAAATCATCTTTTCCAGATTTTTGTCATTCTGGTGCTGAGCCAGAGTGAGCTGATCCAGTCATTTTGCCACAGATTCTATAAATTCATACAGTGTGTTAATCTTCAATCATGTCGATGTTCTCACAATAATCTGTGTTATCCAGAAAAGGGCACGGGCGTCCTGACTGGGCAATATTCGGACGGCTGACCGAGCATAATGAAACCATACTGTTCAAGGAAAAGTTCCTGGATTGGACAGAAATGAAGAAACCCAATGAGAAAATTGTCTGTGAAGGCCAACCAAAGCTAAAGGCAATTACACATTCATTCATTAGATTGACAACATTTTTTTGGCATTAATATGGGATTCTGAAGAGGGCAGTTTTCTTTTGGAAATCACTAGCTTTTTCTGAGCAGGGGCACATTCCCAGTCCCCTATAGTAAGGCTATTGTAATTAAATGCTTATCAGATATTTATATCAGATAAGCCTGGGACCTGTTATCCAGAATGCTCAGGGCCTGGAGTTTTCCAGATTAGGGGTTTAACCATAATTTGGATCTCCATTGCTTAAAGGGATTCTGTCATGATTTTTTTGATGCCGTTTTTATTTCTAAATTACACTGTTTACACTGGAAATCAATATAAAATTGAATTCCTGAACCATAAAGTTTATTTTTTTTTATTTATGATATTGGTGTGTAGGCAGCCATTTCAGGTCATTTTGCCTGGTTATGTGCTTTCAGAAAGAACTTTAGGATGGAACTGCTTTCTGGCAGGCTGTTGTTTCTCCTATTCAATGTGCCGCAATGGGACCTGGATTTTACTTAGATCTACCAGGCAGCTGTTATCTTGTGTTAGGGAGCTGCTATCTGTTACCTTCCCATTGTTCTGTTTTTAGGCTGTTGGATGGGAAAGGGAGGGGGGTGATATCACTCCAACTTGCAGTATAGCAGTAAAGAGTGATTGAAGTTTATCAGAGCACAAGTCACATGACTTGTGGCAGCTGGGAAACTGACAATATGTCTAGCCCCATAAACAAATCTGTTTGCTCTTTTGAGAAACAGATTTCAGTGCAGAATTCTGCTGGAGTAGCACTATTAACTGATGTGTTTTGAAAAAAACACGTTTTCCCATGACAGTATCCTTTTAAGTCTACTAAAAAATAATTTAAACATTAAATATACCCAATGGGATTGTTTTGTATCCAATAAGCATCGATTACATCTTAGTTAGAATCGAGCAGAAGGTACTGTTTTATTATTACTGAAAGAAATTTAAAAATTGTAATTATTTGATTGAAATGAAATCTATAGGAAATTAGCCATCCTGTAATCCGGAGCTTTCTGGATCACGGGTTTCCAGATAATGGATTCCATACCTGTAGAACAGTTAATTGCCCTTTGTAATAAAGCTTTTCCTAATGATAGGAAGAACCGGAATCTGACGTGAAGCCTTATGACATCATGCTGATGGTCCCAGTTCCTCAGAAATCTGTGGGCACAGTCCTTGATGGGTTAAACATAGGCCGCGGCTATGGAATGATTGAGGGGGATGATTGCCGCCAGTATGAGATCACTACCGTCTCCGTCGATGTGTGGCATATCCTAGAGTTCGACTACAGCAGGCTACCCAAGCAGAGCATTGGCCAGTTCCATGAGGGAGATGCCTATGTGGTTAAATGGAAGTACTTTGTGAGCACAACAGGTGAGAACTGATCTGTTATGGAACTTGGGCATTGGCAGGAGAATGTTGCATGTTGGCCCTGCAGACTAGACGCTTAATGAAGGGGACAAGTCTGTGTCACTGCTCCTAATCTGAGCTGTGTTTGAGCTACAGCCGATGATTTCCCGTAATTGACAGGCCCAGCATTATTAGATGTATTGAACGGAAAATGGGCCATTGCTCTTCCCGTTGTCTAATTGGCTCGGCTTGCTTTTCATGGCTAAATTGTCTTAATGAGATCCTTAGAGCGTTCTCAATTCTAGATTAACCTTTCCGCTTGCCATAAATCTGCTCTGACGTCCGAGATGTAATTGCCATTAGCCACTCGTTATTACAGCTTCAGATTCATTTTACCCTCACTTTGCTTCCAGTGAAATGGTTACGTCTCTGCTGTACCTTCTATACATTGCCTTTCTCTGTTTGTCAGATGCCCAAAGGGGGTCCCAGTGAACCCCTGCTTTTTTACTTTTATTGTAGAGGTTAATGGCTTTCTCTGCTACTAGATATGTTGCATGTTTGTTTATTAAAGAAAGCAAAACACCCCCAGGCGTATTTCCTACCATTGGTGGGAATGTCTACCAGAGCAGATGCAACATTGCCACACTCATCAGGAATTATTTTGAGCTAGATTAGGGAGATAAAAGAAATGTAAAGTCTGATTAGCTTCTATATCTATGTAATTGTGCTGGTGCCAATGTGTTAGGAGAGCAGAACATGATCGCAAAACATTCCTATTCTCACAAACTTAATTTTCAGCTACTTGGCACTTTTTTTTTCAAATTCATTATATTAGCAGTTTAATAACTTCTCATATCTTTAAGGCTTATATGAACAAACTATCCAATCATAGATGACAAGGAATATTAGAGGGTGGGCAGCCCCCATCTACTTCCAAGTTAGAAAATGACCTTTCACACTCACAAGAGGGAATCATCCGTACCACCTTGAATCATCCGTACCACCTTGAGCTGGGCAGTATCGGGCTGATCCGATCGTGGGCCCTAGGGCCCAACGATCGGATCCTAACAAATAGTAATGGACGGTCGGATCGCGGGACCGCATCAACAAATAGATGTGGCCACGATCCGACGGGACTTTTCATCCCATCCAATCGAGGCCAGATCTCGATCGGGGAAACCCGTCGGGGGCGCCCCATACACGGGCCAATAAGCTTTTATCGGGCCGTGTATGGCCACCTTTAGATAATATGGCTGAGAACACCATTTCTCAGCTCTACTGGTTTATGGATGAGCAGGACAAGTTCGTGTAGCCGTAGTTCACATTAGTTGTAACAATAGGTGCCAGGTTTAGTAACCCATAACAACCATTAGCCGCAGGTAGAATTTGTAAGTCAAAAAACAAATGCTCATTGGTTATTATGGATTATTAGATCTTTTGGATATAAAAGTCCAAAATGAAGCACTTTTAATGTTAAATAAGTTAAAGCGGCAGAATCTAAAGTACAGGGCAGTAAGGGAATGGTGATATCAATGGCTCCAACGAATGTGCTTCCGCGCAAAACAATTAAATGTATTTGTGTCTACAAATGTAAGTGTCTTCTGAGACATGGCCTGGTGTTCCTCTGTATGTGCAGTTGGACAGCGACAGAAAACTGAGCACGTCCGGATAGCGGGGAAAGAGAAGTGTGCCTACTTCTTCTGGCAGGGAAGGAACTCCACCGTCAGTGAAAAGGGAACGTCAGCGCTGATGACTGTGGAGCTGGATGAAGAGCGAGGAGCCCAGGCAAGTCCCTCCAACTCTCCTTTATCTCCTTTAATTCCAACATTTCTTCTTTACCTTCTCTTGAATTTGATGTAGACCTCATGTTGTCTTCAAGGGGAGTTAGATTTTTATCATTTGTAGGATTGGAACTTGTATGATCTGAGTTTGGACATTCTTGCTCTGGGTTACAATAAATACAACAGGCTGTACATCTTTATATTTATTCTCACACCAATTAGAAACATTTAAATGTGTAAAAATGGGATCGATCTCCAGTCTTGGTGTGACTTAGCGTAAAGTTAGGTTCCTCAACCTTTGGTATAATATGTTCTTGGTTTTCCTGAAATGGGTAAAATATAGTTTGGGTTATTATGGAATACATATAACATGTACATTAATTAACCATGACCTCCTTTATCTTCAATAGGTCCAGGTGCTCCAGGGAAAAGAGCCCCCCTGTTTCTTACAGTGTTTCCAGGGAGGAATGATTGTTCATGCTGGAAGAAGGGAAGAAGAGGAAGAGAACACGCAAAGTATGTATTAATAATACACGAGTCCTGAATAACCTGTGCAAGCACCATCTCTCCCTACTATACCTGCTATCCCACAGTCACACTCCCTTCCCAGAGATTATTATCCCACTTTTACTATAGGCACCATCTCTCCCTACTATACCTGATATCCCACAGTCACACTCCCTTCCCAGAGATTATTATCCCACTGTTACTATAGACATCATCTCTCCCTACTATACCTGCTATCCCACAGTCACACTCCCTTCCCAGAGACTATTATCCACTGTTACTATAGGCACCATCTCTCCCTACTATACCTGCTATCCCACAGTCACACTCCCTTCCCAGAGACTATTATCCACTGTTACTATAGGCACCATCTCTCCCTACTATACCTGCTATCCCACAGTCACACTCCCTTCCCAGAGACTATTATCCACTGTTACTATAGGCACCATCTCTCCCTACTATACCTGCTATCCCACAGTCACACTCCCTTCCCAGAGACTATTATCCCACTGTTACTATAGGCACCATCTCTCCCTACTATACCTGCTATCCAACAGTCACACTCCCTTCCCAGAGACTATTATCCACTGTTACTATAGGCACCATCTCTCCCTACTATACCTGCTATCCCACAGTCACACTCCCTTCCCAGAGACTATTATCCACTGTTACTATAGGCACCATCTCTCCCTACTATACCTGCTATCCAACAGTCACACTCCCTTCCCAGAGACTATTATCCCACTGTTACTATAGGCACCATCTCTCCCTACTATACCTGCTATCCAACAGTCACACTCCCTTCCCAGAGACTATTATCCACTGTTACTATAGGCACCATCTCTCCCTACTATACCTGCTATCCCACAGTCCCTTCCCAGAGACTATTATCCACTGTTACTATAGGCACCATCTCTCCCTACTATACCTGCTATCCCACAGTCACACTCCCTTCCCAGAGACTATTATCCACTGCTACTATAGACACCATCTCTCCCTACTATACCTGTTATTCCACAGTCACACTCCCTTCCCAGAGACTATTATCCCCAAGAGTATTATAATATATCTTACGAATATGTGGCATATAATTGAGCTTTCCCATGCACTTGCTGTCTTTAATCGCTAAGTTATAGAAAAACTATTGAAAGACTGTTTTGGACTATTAGTTGTTTCTTATTATTTCCATTTCTAGACTGAATGTGTTATCTAAAACTAACTGCTATCAAGAGTTGGGAAAAGATTAATTTTCCCTTACAACACATTCTTATTACCTTGCACAAATGTTTGTGATATATGTTATATCTACATTAATCTCACAGGTGACTGGAGGTTGTACTGTGTCCGTGGGGAGGTACCTGTGGAGGGGAACCTGATGGAAGCCGCCTGTCACTGCAGCAGCCTGCGCTCTAGAACCTCTATGATACTCCTTAGTATAAATAAAGCGCTTATCTACCTTTGGCACGGCTGCAAAGCCCAAGTGCATACCAAAGAGGTGGGAAGGACGGCAGCCAATAAAATTAAAGAGGGGTAAGTTGTGCTACATCTGGTATTACTTGGTTTATTTCTAAGCAACAATATGGATCCCTTTCAGATTGGGGCTGGGGAAATATTCTGTTTCTGTTCTGCCCTTAAACTGCCATTGCTTATTTTGAAAAACTGTTTTCCATGCCATAGTGTTTTAATTATTCTCTGTGTGTTCTGAGAGAGTAGCCCAGCTATGTGTTGGTAAGGAGTAACTTGCCTTTTGCCCATTGTAGGTGCCCGCTGGAAGCCGGTCTGCACAGCAGCAGTAAGGTGACCATATATGAATTTGACGAGGGCTCGGAAACCCCGGCATTCTGGGATGCGCTGGGAAGGCGAGACCGCAAAGCTTACGACTGCATGTTGCAAGGTAAATCATTTCCACAGAAGATGCTGACATTGGCATGTTTATTACTTTCAATACAAGCAGTGTTATTTTTAGCGGTGGTTGGAAGCAGCGATGTCTGGGCCCCACCAATCCCGGGACCCAAAGTAGCAGCAGGTCTGCAAAGAATATTTACTATTAATCATGCACATTCTCTGCACATAGGAGCCTGTTCAGTCAGTGTGGAATTGGCAGTGTTAGTGTTGTGTGGTATGGAGTGTATATACTTGTTGAGTACTTTGCACTGCTCAAATGTAAACCATGTAAAGCACAAGGTGATTTGTTATTGCGGCAGATCCTGGGAAATTTAACTTCACACCGCGACTGTTCAGCCTCAGCAGTTCATCGGGAGAGTTTACAGCAACAGAAATCCTGTATCCTTCCAGGCATCCGAATGTGGTAAACTCCATGCCCTTTTTACAAGAAGACCTTTATACAGCCTCCCAACCAGGTACCTTCCCGTCCTTCATTGGCACTTAAGTTATGGGGGGAACTTACAGCCTTGTGTATATAGTCAATAATGTATCCCTACAGTAAAGTGCCGCTGGGATATTCCATGATCAGATACTGTAAATGCACACGGTTGCCGGCCAAGTCATGGAATCTGAATATTAAGCATTAATATAATTTAATTTATACATTCTCCATAGCAGGGATAAATAAACCAGAGTGTGTGTGCATGAGCGTTGCCTTTATATATGATTGTGTATTTTATTTTAATAAATGTTATTGTTTGACTGGCAGCTCTATTTCTCGTTGACAACCATCATGAGGTGTACCTCTGGCAAGGTTGGTGGCCGCCTGAGAATATAATTACTGGGTCTGCTTGTATTCGGTGGGATTCGGACAGAAAAAGCGCAATGGAGACTGTGCTCCGCTACTGTAAAGGTAATGGCTTGGGGAGGGGGTGGTCTGTGCTGTCATTAAAGGAGAACTAAACCCTAAAAATGAATAGGGCATTCAGTCTAAAGTTTTAGTTTCCCAATAGCAGCAATGATCCAGGACTTCAAACTTGTCACAGGGGGTCACCATCTTGGAAAGTGTCTGTGACACTCACATGCTCAGTGGGCTCTGAGCAGCTGTTGAGAAGCTAAGCTTAGGGGTCGTCACTAATTATCCAGCAGAAAATGAGGTTGGTCTGTAATATAAACTGATGCTACAGGGCTGATTATTAAATTCTGATGCTAATTACACTGGTTTCTGTGCTGCCATGTAGTAATTATCTGTATTAATTACTAATCAGCCTAATATTGTGACATTTCTATTCTATGTGTACTTTATATTGTGAGTGGGTCCCTAAGCTCAGTAAGTGACAGCAGCACAGAGCATGTGCAGTGTATCAGCAGAAAAGAAGATGGGGAGCTACTGGGGCATCTTTGGAGACACAGATCTTTACTGCTAAAGGGCTGTGGTTGCCTTGGGCTGGTACAGAAGCACAAAACATGATGTACAACATTTCTAGCTACTTCTTTAGTTTAACTTTCCTTGTCCTTTAAGGCAATCTTCCTACATGGTTATATACTGTGTATTTATCTCTGCTAAGCCTTCAGGTCCACCTAGAATAACTGTAAGCCTCTGAGGCAAAACTTTTTCTTTGTGAGTGAGTTTGCTGTGTGTTATCCATTTTGGAGTGGTGACATATTTGAAGATACTGATCTAGACATGTCCTTGGACAGATGGAGTCTTCATGCATTTAGATTTCTCCAGCCAGAATGATTGATTCATAGGGGGCAGATAATATTCACCTATGAAGGGTCTCTTAAAGGGCATGTAAAGGAACAAAAATAAAATCCCATTTTTACTTTCTTTAATGAAAAAGAAACCTATCTCCAATATACTTTAATTAAAAAATGTGTACCGTTTTTATAAGAAACCTGACTGTATGCAGTGAAATTCTCCCTTCATTTACTGCTGTGGATAGGAATTGTCAGACGGTCCCTAACTGCTGAGCAGGGAAACAATCATACTTATGAACAGCAGGGGGAGCCCCCGCCTTACTTCCCAGCCATGCAGAACTCAAGCAGCTTTGTTTATGACGATCCCTAAGCAGCTCAGACCACACTGAGCATGTGCACAGTCTTAGTCTTGCAAAGATGTTTAACAAAGTTACAAGATGGTGAACCCCTGTAGCCAACTTTTAAAGCATAAATTATTTTAAATAAATAATTAACTGCTTGTGGTGCAGTAAGTTTGTTTAGTATACAAAATACAGCATTTCTAGCCTTATTCTATTTTTGACTTTAAATGGGAACTATCACGAAAATGAAACTATTTAGCTTCATCATACTGAAATAAGAAACTTTCTAAAAACAATCAATTAAATATTCTGCATTATTTCTGCAATAATTACGTTTATCTTCACTATCCCTCTCTCTGCATCTGTTTCTCCTCATTCTGTCTTCATGCAGCAGTTGGGTGTCAGATGAATGATCCAATATATCTTATAGGGGGGCTCCTTTTGCCTAGAAGATGTATTAGAGCTCACTCTATTAAAATCACCAGACATCATGTCTCTCTACATGCAGAATTTGTGCAAAAGGCAGTTATTTTGTTAGATTTTGTTTGTACTGGAATCAGTTATTCGAGTGAGCTCTAATTCATCTGCTAGGAAAGGGAGCCCCCCTATAAGATAAATTGGGTCTAACTGTCAATGACTATCTGACACCCAACTGCTGAATGAAGACAGAATGAAGAGAAACAGATGCTGAGAGAGGAATAGTGAAGATAAACTTGATTATTTCAGAAACAATGCAGAATTTTGAATTGATTGTATTTCTTACTTCAGTATGAGGAAGCTTACATTAAATTTAAATTTTCAAGATAGTTCCCCTTTAAAGTGGAGGGGAGACACTGAAAGAACGTGGAGAAAACCTAATGGGACAGAACTAACGGGAATAACAGATCTCTAGTGCACATGTATGATTCTCTGTATTTGCTTTACTTGGGTTTGGTTGGGTGAAGTTGCCAAGTACCTAGAGGGTGGGATTTATTTAGACTTCTCATATTTACATTGGATCTTGTACGTATATTATGTTGTAGTGCAGGCAGGGGTATATACTGCAGATATACATTATAGCCATCTGTATACTGAAATTCTATCTATATTGTTCTTTGCCAGTGTTCAGTAAATTATGAATGGAAATAAATGGTGCATTATAATCAACCTGCCTGCAATGAGTATAGTCATTTATTTGTCAAACTCATCCCCTTCTTTTAAACTACATCTCCCAGGATCCTTTTTTAGCCCAAATCAGTCAGTGGAATGTGAAGTGGGAGAGATGCAAGAGTTATAGTAATTATAAGAGAGAGAGTTATAGTAATTATACTACTAAGTGATTAAACGTTTTAATTTTAGGTAAGAATGTCAAGAAACTCCCCAAGTCGTACCTAATCCATGCTGGGCTCGAGCCTCTGACCTTCACCAACATGTTTCCAAGTTGGGATCATAGAGAAGACATTGCCCAAATCACAGAAAAGGTAAATATGCTCTGGAATATGACAGTTGCAGCTCTTTTGGGCTGCCCAGCTTGCCCCGTAGCCAACTTTATCTTTAGCATGATTGGGGCAAAACAGAATCTGTGAGGCTGATATCTAGAAACCTAGAAAAATTGCATTAAAAATATTAAAGTGCTTAGTAGAGCTCAATCAACCGTTTTACTTTTTACCCCCAGGCCTATACTGTATCAGGGCTGAGCTATTAATGGCCACATCAATATTATATACGCTGTACAGGTATTGGATCCATTATCCGGAAACCCGTTATCCAGTAAGCTCAGAATTACGGGAAGACCATCTCCCATAGACTCAATTTTTTTCAAAAAAATTTAAATTGGAAAAAAAAAATTTCCCTCTGTAATAATAAAACGGTACCTTGTACTTGATCCCAACTAATATAATTAATCCTTATTGGAGACAAAACAATCGTATTTGGTTTATTTAATGTTTGTAAATTTCGGGTATGAAGATCCAAATTATAGAAAGTAATCTGGAATAACAAGCATTCCGGATAACAGGTCCCATACCTGTATGTACAATAATATCTTTTTTTTTTCCCTCAAAAAAACATATTGTATGATGGTACAGATTACTGTCATGTTGTAGTCTACATTCAAGCGTAAGCTGCCATATTGTTTACCTCTGTGGAGGAATTCTCTGTAGACATTGGGCACTAGAGAACCACTTAAAGGGGGGTTCACCTTTAAGTTAACTTTTACCGTTATACAACGGCCAGTTCTAAGCAACTTTTTAATTGGTCTTCATTATTTATTTTTTATAATTTTTTCATTATTTGCATGTTTCTTGTGACCCTTTCCAGCTTTCAAATGGGGGTCACTGACCCCATCTAAAAACCAAATACTCTGTAAGGCTACACATTTATTGTTATCGCTACTTTTTATTACTTATCTTTCTATTCAGTCCTCTCCTGTTCATATTCCAATCTCTTATTCAAATCAATGATTGGTTTCTAGCAAGCAGATGGCTGAAATTACAAACTGGAGAGTTGCTGAACAAAAATCTAAATAACTCAAAAACCACAAATAATAAAAAATGAAAACCAATTGCAAATTGTCTCGGAATATCACTCTCTACATCATACTAAAAGTTCGTTTAAAGGTGAACAACCCCTTTAAGTTCATATATCTTTAGTTAGATGTCCATGTCTGCTTTTAGCTCTCCGCCATGTTCTTTTGTTTTGAAACTCAAGACTGAACCTTGTTCAGAGGAATCAGGGTGTTGCAGCCTTAGCAGCATGAAATCCCATTTTTTTATGCTTTGACCAATAGGATAACGGTCTGGGCTAATTATTTTACCAAATGAATTATGATCGCCTAAACATTAAGATTATTACAACATTATTGCCTACTTACTTCATTTGCCTTTACCATGCAACTCGCTATTCTAGATCTATCTTCCGTTTTGGGGAAGATAATCCCACCTTAGTCCAGGCATTGGCAATTTGAAGAAAGCGTCTAGAAGTAGAATGCTGGCAGGTGTTCAAATTTGTATTACCAGGAGTTTTCTTTAGCTTTATTAGACTGTATAAATGATTACTAATGGATGTGGATGAGTAGATGATTTGTGGTACATGAGGCCTCCAGGCCACTTTACAGTAGATAAATGGACTATGATTGCCAAAAAGCCAACATGTGTCTTTCCTGTTTTCCATGTTTAGGATTCAGAAGTCTCTAACCAGATCATCCTTGTGGAAGATGTACTCACTAAGCTTTGTAAAAGAATCTACCCCTTGGCAGATCTCCTTGCCCGCCCGCTGCCCGAAGGCGTCGATCCTCTTAAGCTGGAGCTCTACCTGTCAGATATAGACTTTGAGGTACAAATTTCCATTGTCTCTTCTGTTTCTTTGTGGTCACTGACTGCAGCGGTGTTTGTTTGGCCCCCTGGCCAACCCATTAGTGATGCGTGATACTCGTGGGTTCAGGCCGACCTCTCACCCCCTTTTGCGGGTGGTGGGCAGGTCCAGGTTGAGCTCTTCTTCCTGCTCTCCCTGCCACCTTGCACTGCCGACTGCCAACTTCCGGCTTCCTTTTTTTATAGACGCGCGCCTGATCGCCCCACCCCTTTTGTGACTTCATCGTGGGGTAGGTCAGCGTGGGTCTATTAATGGAGCGGAGGGAGAGCAGGTTAGGGTCCGATGCGGGTCACGTAAAAACCTGATCCACACCGGACCCTAACCCACACCCCCTCTGTGCCCGCCTGCTCTATTTATAGACCCGCGCTGAACTGCCCCACCGATGAAGTCACAAAAGGGATGGGGCGATCAGGCGCGCGCATCTATAAAAAAAAAAAAAGGAGGGCGTGGAGGGAGGGAGGGTTAGCCCGACCCGCACATCACTACTACCCATGGCTTCTCTGCACTTATTTGTTTGGTATAATTATTGTATTATATTTATCCTTGACTCACAAATATCTTGTGCTGCATTGTATAACTAACCAACTATATGGGAAAATGTAACTAGTAGCTGATGCTCCGATAGGGTCTGCAAATACTGGGTCTCTAACAGGAGGCCATGGACAGCATCTACTCATGTAGTGAGGAAATTAGAAGTCAGGGCCCATACACAATCCCCAAAAATTTCACGTTTGCAAATTGAAGGGGTTGTTCACCTTTTATTATTTGTGATTTTTGAGGTATTCACCTTTTTATTTAGCAGTTCTCCAGTTAACAATTTTAGCACACTGGTTTCCAGGGTCTAAATTACCCTAGCAACCATGCCCTGATTTGAATAAGAGACTGGAATATAAAAAGGGGAAGGTCTGAGTAGAAAGATGAGTAATAAAAAGTAGCAACAACAATACATTTGTAGTATTACAGAGAATTTGTTTGATAGATGGGTTCAGTAACCGCCATTGGAAAGCTGGAAAGAGTCAGAGGGCAAAAGCTATAATAAAGAAATAATGAAGGCCAATTGAAAAGTGGCTTAGAATTAGCTATTCTATAACATCCTAAACGTTAACTTAAAGGTGAATCACCCTTTTATAGTCCTTGGTCTTAAAGAAGATTCATCTTCTCCTGTTAATAGACAAATACAAGAGTCTTCTGCACTCAACCCATTATCAATATATTTAAGACATTGAGATATTTTGTGCATACTGCTACTGAAAAATGCCTTACCCTTTAAACAAAACAGGGATTGTTTGTCCATATATTGCAATTTATTTAAGCTGGCCAATTACGTCAAAGTCATCCCATATCTGGCCAGTCCTACGCTTAATATTCATCTGATTCATTAAGAATTCTATTGCTTCATTATACATTTTACAAGGGGACTAAGTTTTACCTGCAACTTACTAGCTGCTTTCAAAGTACCATATATACTCGAGTATAAACCGAGTTTTTCAGCATCCAAAATGTGCTTTAAAAGTCTACCTCGGCTTATACTCGGGCAGTAGCCGAGATTGCAGTCACTTTTAATCATTCCTATACCAACAGTTCACTTGGGGAGAGACTGCAATATCCCACAATGCCCTCTGTTGGTTTTATGAAAGAATAACAGTGCGCCCTCTGTTGGTTATATCAAAGAATAACAGTGACTGCAATATCACACAGCGCCATCTGTTGGTTGTATCAAAGAATAACAGTGACTGCAATATCACACAGCGCCATCTGTTGGTTGTATCAAAGAATAACAGTGACTGCAATATCACACAGCGCCATCTGTTGGTTGTATCAAAGAATAACAGTGACTGCAATATCACACAGCGCCATCTGTTGGTTGTATCAAAGAATAACAGTGACTGCAATATCACACAGCGCCATCTGTTGGTTGTATCAAAGAATAACAGTAACTGCAATATCACACAGCGCCATCTGTTGGTTGTATCAAAGAATAACAGTGACTGCAATATCACACAGCGCCATCTGTTGGTTGTATCAAAGAATAACAGTGACTGCAATATCACACAGAGCCATCTGTTGGTTATATCAAAGAATAACAGTAACTGCAATATCACACAGCACCATCTGTTGGTTGTATCAAAGAATAACAGTGACTGCAATATCACACAGTGCCATCTGTTGGTTATATCAAAGAATAACAGTAACTGCAATATCACACAGCGCCATCTGTTGGTTGAATAAAGGATTAACAGTGATGGCAATATCACACAGCGCCATCTGTTGGTTATACAAAAGATCAGTGATGGTTTTATGACACACAGCACTCTCTGCACAATTCTCTGTCACCATCAACTTTGCAAAGAAGTCCTGTTGATCGCTGGGGGAGTCTCTTTGGCGGAAGGTGCGCTGCTGGGAGACAGGGCTGTAGTTGTGTCTAGGCTTATACTAGAGTCAATAAGTTTTACCAGTTTTTGTAGGTAAAATTAGGTACCTCGGCTTATACTCGGATCGGCTTATACTCGAGTATATACGGTAAAACTCCCAAACTTGGCTGCCCTTTTATTAGACACCAGTGGGATCACCTGACTATAGCTGGGAAGGTTTTAAACTTGAAAGCAGCAAGTAAGTTGCAGGTAAAACTTAGTCCCTGTGAAAAATGTATAATTAAGCAATAGAATTCTTAATGATTCATATGAAAATTGAGCATAGGACTGGCCAGATATGGGATGACTGTGACGTAGTTGGCCAGCTTAAATATATTGCAATATATGGACAAACAATCCCTGTTTTGTTTAAAGGGTAAGGCATTTTTCAGTAGCAGTATGCACAAAATATCTCAATGCCTTAAATATATTGATAATGGGTTGAGTGCAGAGGACTCTTGTATTTGACTATATGTATTTTGTGGTCACAGCCTTATTGCACCCCCGCCTAATGGTTTTAAAAATTAGTGGTGAGCACAACTTTCCCTTGTTTGTTATACTTCTCCTGTTAATGTTGTGATGCCAGTGCATATATATATATATATACACACAGCCTGATTGTGTCTGTCTCTTATTGTCTCTGCTCAGGTTGCGTTAGAAATGACAAGAGAAGAATACAATACACTGCCACCCTGGAAACAGGTTAATACTAAGAAAGCCAAAGGACTTTTCTGAAAAGACTTCTCTTCAGCGATGTGCTGGGAACTCTCCGGACCCGCAACTGTATTTCACCAGATTTTCACCCCAGCCTCACCACTAAGAAACACTGTGTCAGATTTGCACTTGATCGGTCATGGAATCATGTTGTTAGTACTGGTTTGCATCACTGCTTAGGGCTGTAGAACAGGTAACCTCACCTTGCCGCGGGGTTACAGTGGCTTGAATGGTCAGGGGTGAAGGGGGCCCACTCGTGCCCTGATGCAACGTCTCCGTTCAGTGCTGCCTGTCGAATTGTGTCCCTTTCCTTTTGTAAATGTACACGAGAACCAATCGGAAGCCTTCCTTTCTCAGAGGACGTTCGGAAATACCAACTCTCTGCTGTGCACTTAATAACATAAACTCACCTGGGTTTTTTTTTCCGTCGCTGCAAACATACCGGTTCTCATTTGTAAATGTCTTGTATTTTGTTGGTTCGATCATTTAGAATTTTATTTATATAAACACTGTATTTAACTATGCAATATACTCACTGTGTTAGATTTGTGTGTTATTACACAAACCTAGTTCTGCCCCATTGCCTATTCTGAGCTGCGTAACCGCCCTGTAGTTAACGCCATGTGCATACGGGAATCCCATTTTTGCAACTTGCATGTTAAGGTTTTAATGGCTCGGATGAACAAATCATTACGCATTTTGTTGCCTTTTTCACCAGGGCACTCTCTCGACGGGATAAGCTTTAAAACAACATCTTCATTTACTTCAGGCCTCCTGTTTTTTTTTTGTTGTTTTTGTATTTTACATTTCTTTCCAGCGTGTGAGTTGGCCCCATTTTGTGCGTAAATGTCCAACCTGAAGGGTTCCTATAATTAACGTGTATAGTGCCTTGTTTTTGTGTACAGTTTATACACAGGTCATTTAGCCTGCATTTTGAAGGCAGTTTAAGGAAGCCTTTAATATTTGTACTTTATAATATTATACATCTCAGTTTCTAATATCCTGATGTAAAACTTTAAACCATGTATTTTGTGATATCAGAACCTGAATTAAAATGCTTCAGAATGACCCTTTTTTTTTTGGAATTCCTTTTCGTGCAATTGTTTTGGTTTTAGCAATGTAGGCAAATTGGCCTCAAATGGGGAATATACCCTAATGCAAGTTAACGCTGAAACCGTTCTATGGAAGGAAAGAAGACTGATAAGTGAGGCCAAAAGATTATTGGTAACCTGATAGAGCTACTGGAATACGTCAAGCAACTCGTGTCACAAAGAAGAGGAGCCATTTATCATGGAAGTCCATCCTTAATGCTCTTTCATATACAGTATATGGATTTCAGGCTGTCTTGTTACCCTATGTCAAGGGTCCCCAACCTTTACCTGTGAGCCACATTCAAATGTAAAAAGAGTTGGGGAGCAACACAAGCATGAAACAAGTTCCTGGGGTGCCAAATAAGGGATGTGATTGGCTATTTGGTAGCCCCTATGTGGACTGGCAGCCTACAGGAAACTGTTTGGCAGTTCATCTGGTTTTTATGCAATCACAATTTGTCTCCAATTCAAAAGAAGTACCTGCTTTGAGGCCACTGGGAGCAACATCCAAGGGGTTGGTGAGAAACATGTTGCTCACGAGCTACTGGTTGGGGATCACTCCCCTATGTCCTGGCTAAACGGATTAGATCACCATTATGTTCACCCAACCCAGAGCTTAATTTGATGTAAACCATCTCTGCTTTCTGATTGGCAGATTCATGTGCAAACAGAAAGAGGGGACTGGAATGGAGCAAATAGATGCTGAATAGGGTTTAAAGGAGAACCCAAACCCTTGCTAATAAAAACCCCTACCCTACATAGACCCCCTTCCTGCTCCCCCCCAGGCTAGGTGGTACCTTTGGTAAATGCCCCCAACTCTTTACTTACACCTCAGTACAGATTCAGGGCATCGGAGTTCACAGACGCCATCTTCCTCTCTTTGGGTCTTCTTCCGGCACTTCAGCAATTTCCATGACTTTTGGCGCATGCGCTGTTGTCACAAAAAAGAAGGTTGCTCCAACTGCGCAATGCACTGTAACGCCGCTCTATTCCGAAGATCACTGAAGAGAAGAAGATGGTACCATGAACTCCGATGTCCTGAATCTGCACAGAGGGGTAAGTAAAGAGTTAGGGGCATTTACCAAAGGTACCACCTAGACTGGGGGGGAGCAGGGAGGGGGGTCTATGTAGGGTAGGGGTTTTTATTAGCAAGGGTTTGGTTCTCCTTTAAAAAATGGTTTATGCAGTTTTAGAGGCTGTAGCAGCACTTATTACCACTTAGCATTGGAAATCACTCCCACCAAGTGCAAATGAGCCAGAAGATGTCATATTCAGTAGACGGAGACCTCAGGGGACGACCAGCCATAATATTTGTTGATAAAGTGTTTTACATATAGTCAGATTATTGCAATATTATGAAAATGTGTATTAGACATGCCCAGGATTTACCATTAGGGCCCATCTACTTTTGGGCAGGCCCTGGTCCTGTTTTGATCCATTAATTAGGGCTTTTCCCCCTACATAGATACTGAGAGATATCCTAGTGTATTGTTCTGATATCATGTCTAACCAGTGAATGTGTAGCTCTCATTCATTCATCTTGCATGACTGTCTCTAAACATGGGCAACTTGCTCTAAACCATTGGGGGCCCAGGAATAAAATTTTTTTTATTTTATCTGATCAGGCTAATGTTCCACATTTAAGGTTAGCCCTCTAAATCAGGCCTGTTACAGTCTAGAAGAACATAAATAAGTGTTATGCAAACACACTCAATACAATTGTCATCACTCTCAAAAGGTTTGCTACCAATGATCACAATGATGAGATTTCCCATCCGTATGTTGTTTGTATGAGAGAATGCTATAGAGAGAGAATGCTATAGAGAGAGAATGCCCGTGGTCAGGCCACACAAATAAGACGATTCATGGATCATACATCCTTTGCTGTTGACATTAAACAAATTACTTTAAATATGAATCCTCTGTTTCCACTTGAATATAAGAATAATTTGCTGGTTGAGCCACTGTAAGGGCTTTATTGGTTGGGGGGTTGGGTGAGGACTCACATGTTGTGGGCACCTGTCCTTCATCAGGTCTCTAAATTGACTGTGTAACCCAGTAATGGAAGCTGCTGCTGGTTTGACCTTTTTATTATTTCAATGGGTTAAATAATCACAGTGTGACTGGCCTTTCTTCATCTTAACAAATTTCATTTGTTTTCTCAGGGAAAACCTCCTGACCCCTGAAGAACTGCCCCTCTCCCCAGGTCTCTCCATAAATCTGGTCTTGCTTACTTTAATAGCTGAGCCTGTTATGGTGTTCCTTCTATGACGAAGGGCCAGTATAGTTACATTATGATGATCCTTTTGTGTTGGAAATATTGACTTATGTTCTATGAAGACAATAGGAGATTTCACTTACAGTTTTAGTCTTGCCCAAGGTTCCATTATCTCAAACTGGTTAGTGAAATTTCCTCATCCCCTCCCATAATGCCCTCTGTATGAGCCTGCAAAGAGAGTGCCTAGATATTAGAGGCATAGTCTGTTCAAACTGGTTTGGAATGAAATATTCAAGGTGCTGTAACATTAGAAGGGATATCTGCCTAATTTTGTGCTAGTAATCATCATCATCATCATCATTTATTGATATAATGCAGACAATGTGAAGAAAGAGAGTAACATTGGAATGCTTCCTCAACCATGCCCAAGATCTGAGATATGTTAATTGCCACTGAAATAGTCCCATCAGAATGTATTACTTGTGTAAGTCAACATTGACTGAATTCACACAGACCTGTACATGTGTAGCCTCCAGAACCTCCACAGCAATGTTCCATCTAAGCCAGGGATCCCCAACCTTTTTTTACCTGTAAGCCACATTCAAATGTAAAAAGAGTTGGGGAGCAATACAAGCATGAAGAAAGTTACTGGAGGTGCCAATTAAAGGATATAATTGGCGATTTAGTAGCCCTATGTGGACTGGCAGGCTACAGGAGGCTCTGTTTGGCCATAAACCAAAACTTGCCTCCAAGCCTGGAATTCAAAAATAAGCAGTTGCTTTGAGGTCACTGGGACCAACATCCAAGGGGTTGGAGAGCAACATGTTGCTCACAAGCCACTGGTTGGGGATCAATGATCTAAGCCTTGCCCTAGATCATGAAGCACATGACCAATGACACTGGAGCATACAACAAATTGTGTATATTAATTACACTGTTGTACCTTTGTGCAAGCCTTCTAAATTCTACTTTTCTTTGTTCTTTTTTTTTCTCCTGTCCTACAGCGTATGTCATTTCTCATGGCCGCAGCTGTCACCAGAATGGTTAAAAAGTAGACATTGGTTTTGGGGACAAGTCAACAATTAGATAAAAGGAAGACTAACTGCTGTAGCAATATGTAAAGAACACTGACGTGTTGCATCTAACCCTTATATATATAAAGCAAGTTATATTATGCAGAAATAGTTTCAAATATTATTTAATTTGAACCTTTTTTATGGAACGTTTTTAGTTCTTAAGGTTACTCCATTTGCAATCATTGACGTTTACTAAAACCATGAAAGAAAGGAGCACTTAAAGGGGTGGTTCATCTTTAAGTTAACTTTTAGTATGTTATAGAATGGGCAATTCTAAGCAACTTTGCATTCAGTATTCACTCTTTATAGTTTTTTAATTATTTGCCTTATTCTTCTGACCCTTTCCAGCTTTAAAATGGGGGTCACTGACTCCATCTAAAAAACAAATGCTCTGTAAGGCTACACATTTATCGTTATTGCTACTTTTTTTATTTCTCTTTCTTTTGAGGCCTCTACTATTCATTTTCCTGTCTCTTATTTAAATCAATACATGGTTGCTAGGGTCATTTGTACCCTAGAAACCAGATTGCTGAAATTTCAAACTGGAGAGCTGCTGAATAAAAAGCTAAATAACCCACAAATAATAAAAAATGAAAACTAATTGCAATCTGTCTCAGAATATCACTCTACATTATACTGAAAGATAACTCAAAGGTGAACAACCCCTGTAAGCCAAATAATGGCAGGTAAGTATGTTGGGCATTTGTTCTAATAACAGTGGTAGTGCCCCCAGAAGGTTGATATTTAAATGACTGGGCAGGAGAGCTAGTGTAGTCCTACCAGCAGGTGGCATTCCTTGTCTAAGTGACTAACATCAGTACAGGAATGTCAGGCGGTATCTATTGTATATAAAAAGGAGGTAAGTCAGTTTCTCTTAGTTGAATATCTCTCACTACCAATGGTGGATGTGTGCCCAGGGTTTGGGGGTAGTGAATGCCTTAGGAAATCAGGGAGAAGGGATCCTGTGAATGGGGATTGGCTAGAAAAGGGCTAAAGCCTACGTGTAGATGATCTAGGGTTATAAATCTGAGTAATTAATTAATAAGTTGTTTGGAACTCAAATGACAAGTGTATTGAGTTAGTAGCATTAGTGTAGGAACCCCAGTGTGAAGAGTTGGATCCCAGCTTGAAAACTTGGAGAAGAGTTAGATCCCAGTGTGTAGGCTTGGAGATGAGTTAGATCCCAGTGTGTAGGCTTGGAGATGAGTTAGATCCCAGTGTGTAGACTTGGAGAAGAGTTGGATCCCAGTGTGTACACTTGGAGAAGAGTTGGATACCAGTGTGTAGACTTTGAGAAGAGTTGGGTCCCAGTGTGCAGACTTGGAGAAGAGTTGGATCCCAGTGTGTAGACTTGGAGATGAGTTAGATCCCAGTGTGTAGGCTTGGAGATGAGTTAGATCCCAGTGTGTAGACTTGGAGAAGAGTTGGATCCCAGTGTGTACACTTGGAGAAGAGTTGGATACCAGTGTGTAGACTTTGAGAAGAGTTGGGTCCCAGTGTGCAGACTTGGAGAAGAGTTGGATCCCAGTGTGTAGACTTGAAGAAGAGTTGGATACCCGTGTGTAGACTTTGAGAAGAGTTGGGTCCCAGTGTGCAGACTTGGAGAAGAGTTGGATCCCAGTGTGTAGACTTGAAGAAGAGTTGGATCCCAGTGTGTAGACTTGGAGAAGAGTTGGGTCCCAGTGTGTAAACTTGGAGAAGAGTTGGATACCCGTGTGTAGACTTTGAGAAGAGTTGGGTCCCAGTGTGCAGACTTGGAGAAGAGTTGGATCCCAGTGTGTAGACTTGGAGAAGAGTTGGGTCCCAGTGTGTAGACTTGGAGAAGGGTTGGATCCCCATGGTACCCCTGTTCAACAGTGGCACCTGTATTGCCTCTTCTACTGTTTTATTGCATTGGTTAAGACCCACTTATTGTGAGTCCACTGTGAGACACCTCCCTCCAGTATTTCCAAAAAGAAGCCTGTGGATCTTATCAGATGCGCAGTCATTACATGTATGTAAATCAGATCATCTTTCCCAGAGCTGGGGGGGTTCTAAAAATATTGTAGTGGTAGGACCAGTAACTTCTGAAGATGCTTCTGATAAATGCATAGATTGTACTCCCAGGTTATTTGAAGGCAACATTTTTTCATATTTCTGGTTGTGACCTTTCTTAAGAATTGTGGTAACATTTTATTTTTGATGTCAATGCAAAGTCATAAAAATGTTCCCATTTGATTCATTGTGAACACATGATAAAAGAAGTGGTAAAGGTGATAAAAATTATTATAAAGAATTGTCCTTTCTCCACTTTTTGGACAATGTTGAATTAGAAAAAAATATTTCTGATGAAAAAAAATGTCAGTTGGGGAAAATCCTTGTTGAAAAAAAAATTTGAAATTCATTAAAAATGCAATTCACATCCTTCTGAATTGTTATACACACTTCATACCAGTAGATGGAGGCTTTGGCCTGTGTAAAGGCGTTCATCCTTAATTGTTTGCATGCCGTCTACACTGTAGAGCTGGCCATAGATGTTGAGATTTTTAAAAGATCCGATCATCATCGTGAGACCATGATTATCTCAGAACGATCGTACGAATTGTCCATCAACTAAAAAGACCAATTTGCCAGGAAAACAAAGGGGAGCTGCCTGCTTGGCCCTGCAAACATAGGGGTCCGTTTACTAAAGTGTGGTAAATCTGACTTTAAGTTTCCGCATGTTATCGCTGAGAATATTTTTACGCCGGAATATTCGCAGCGACTAAGTTTACTAAACAGCGATACGCTCAGAAGTCATTGCGATCACTTGCGGTAACTACGTTAAGGAACCAGTTTACGTTAGCGGTAATTTTAGCGAGTTGCGAATTTTCTGGCGAAAAATTAAGTTTTTGCGAATATTTATGCTATAAAATAGTCTTGTTTTATGGCGGTTATTATGGCAATTTTTACTGTGACATTTATGGCCAGAAATGCATCTTCAAAACTTATAAACTTTATTGACTGATGATTATACCATCCAACAACATTACCAGAGTAACACCAATCAAACATGTCTGCATCATATAAATCCTTCTGCCAATAGAATCATATGAAGAAGAAATCATACCAGTCAATCTCTTTGCTTCATAGAAATGCACAGTTTAATGTAGCCAATCACAATGAAACCAAAAAAGTGTAGAGGCTGACGAATCCTTGGACTGTGATGCCGCTGCCAATAATACGACTCTGAGCTGAAACTGCTGCTGTTGCAACAGATAGAAGCAGAAGCCAAAACACCCTGTCAGCAATAGCTACAGATCTCTCTCCTGTCAGCAAAGAATGATGGGTAAAAAAAACTGTATTATGGGATATTTCCTGCCCCTTGAGAATTTTCTGGCGAAAAAAAATACTTTTACGCCACTACATAGGTGGCAATAAAAGTTTGCGAATATTCTGGCGTTAATTTTGCCTTTAGCACATTTCACTGTTTAGTAAACCAGGCGTTAATGTGTACGTAGCGTTATTTTCAGCGAATGCGATAAATGGCGAACAATTATTCTTGCACAAGAAAATTTGCAAATTTATATTTATATTTTTAACGCACTTTAGTAAACGGACCCCATAGATAGATTGCACTGGGACCGACAAAGATTTTCTAACCTGGCCGATCAATTTCCTGACAGATGTCGGCTGAAAAATCGTAAGATGTTCAATCATTCGAATCCCACTAACCGCACGATAATTTCGAAGGATTGGTCGGACTTCGCTAAAATCGGTCGTTCGGCAAGAGAAATCTTTGCGTCTATGGGGACCTTAAATCAAGGAGGATCAAAGAAAATGGTAATTGTATGAGGAGAAATCCATTTATATGTCATGCTTATATTTTTGTGCGAGTTCACCTACAGATATAAGTCCGTATATTGCTAACTGCCCCTCCAACAGTTTGTTTTTAGGAAGTGGCCCTGGGATGCCAGAGGGCCCTGTGCAGTGTAGGTGAAATAGGGGAAACTGCAGGGCAACCATTAAGGTTTAATATAATGCAACCCAAGCAAAATGTTCTTGATGGATAATGTCTGACCTGGTCTTACCTGCTCACACACCTCATTGGTTTGAGGTTAACTGATTCACAGCTGCTCTGCAAGTAGAACCAATTCACAGACATCCAACTTGAGGAGCATGAACTTGAGTCCACCTTTGCCTCAGTCTGATGATGCCTTTCCCTTTGGCTTCAAAGCCAACATTCCTTGCAAAACATTCCCATATTAGTCAGTAAATCAGTGTATCTCCCACCAATCACCCCTTTCTCAGCCAATTGGGAATGTTCCATGGTAGCCAATTTATTATGTCGTTTGCTACTCATTAACGTTAAGGAAAGAGCCACACCTCTCATTCTTGAGAATCATATTGAGATCATGTTGCCAGATCATCACCTCCAAATGTTGGTGCATCGGGGACCCATAAAAGGGTGTAAATCAGGTCAAGTTAATCCTGTTTGCATCACTAAGGTAAGAATGAACTTGTACTACCACTACCTTGTTTATTTCCTTATGTTCTTACTAGAGTGGAAGGAAATGGCTTTTCTTTGTTCCTGATCTCCTGGGGAACCTACAGAAACTGCACTTATGATAATGTTCCTTGTTGGCTGCATCTCAATAAATGGCAACTGACCACACATCCTAATACGAGCGTGCTCTTGGTGATGTTCTTGGTTTTACCTGACTTTGGTGGCTAGCTGTAGGGACAGACTCCACAGGATGGGTTTGCCTGGAAGACCTGGTCTGGTACCTGATTAGGTAAACCAGATGATCACCTCCAAATTTCAATGCATTGGTGGCCCATAATCAAAATCCTTTTTGCTACACTAGGTAGGAATTAATTTGTACTACCACTACTAGTAGCAACTACTATCAACAAGGGTATTGCATATTTTTGATTTTTGCATAAATCTAATAGTTCATACTAATGAACCTTTAAAAAACTTCAAACACAAAATAGCTCATGTAATTATATATTGGTACAGGTATGGGATCCATTATCTGGAAACCAGTTATCCAGAAAGCCCTGAATTAAGGAGAGTTTGTCTCCCATAAACTCCATTTTATCCAAATAATCCAATATTTAAAAAATGATTTCCTTTTTCTCTGTAATAATAAAACAGTAGCTTGTACTTGATCCCAACTAAGATATAATTAATCCTTATTGGAAGCAAAACCAGCCTGTTGAGTTTATTTAATGTTTACATGATTTTCTGGACTTAAGGTTTGACCATCTAAATTACAGAAAGATCTGTTATCCGGAAAACCCCAGGTCCCGAGCATTCTGGATAACAAGTCCCATACGTATTAGCTTGTAATGTAATGATAATAAACATGTACAGTAGTTCATTTGGCAGCCTGTATGTTAGGGCATTGGAGGCAGTCCTGCTGATGATGAATAATTGCCCATTACACCCATTTTAAGGTGGTCATACACGGGCCAATAAAAGCTGCCGACAGACCGAGTCGGCAGCTTATTGGCCCATGTATGGGGCCCCCCGACGGGCTTCCCCGATCGAGATCTGGCCGTAAATCAGCCAGATCACGATCCGAGGGGAATAAAAATCTGTTCGTTGATGCGGCCCAGCGATCCGACCGCCCGTAAAGCCATTGTAGGATCCTATCGTTGGGCCCTAGGGACCGCGATCGAATCAGCCCGATATTGCCCACCTTAAAGTGGGCATTTAGGGGAGAGATCCGCTCGTTTGGCGACATCTGCAAACGAGTGGATCTCTCCGTGTATGGCCACCTTTACTGTCCTACACTGTTGCTTCCTACTCCCACCACTGGTCTTGTGTATTGCACCTACTTACCTTTTATACACCAGGGACCTTATTTCTCCATTTTACAGTCCTCCCAGCTTTACCCAAACCTTCTTATTTCAACTGTGACTTTACAGCATGGAATTATTTATTCTGTGAGTCAAGGGGAACTCAAATGCTTTTCTTCAGCTTGGCTGGCGTTTCACATTTTTTCCAGCTTAAAATAATGGGCTGCAGTTATTGTACTGGCAGCATTTCTGTTCTTGTTCAAAGGTGCAATAAATCGCCTGGATTCCTTTACAAAACTCTATACATATGTCCTTTCATTGTCCTTTCACTAAAGAATTCTGCTTCGCAACCAATATAATTGAAGAGCTGAAAATTGCAGGTATTGCAGGGAAATCTGTTTCTCTTGTACTCCGTGTTCAAGCACATGTGTGTACTCAGCCCCTTAGCAATAAGGATTAGCAGGGCTGCATTTCATTCAGAAGGGTGGAAGGCTGAACATTTGTCCCACATCCATCTTCCATTTAACAAAGGTAAATACAAGGAGGCCCTCTGTCAGCTCTGATAAAATGCCATATTTGTTCATCTTACCTTGAATTTACTATTGGTTTTTAGGTCTCCCAAATGGCCAGCAGGATGTCTATATTTCTCTCATACTTAATCATCCATGGCAAAAATGGGTGTTCATTAGATGGCAGTAGTAGATCATATGAATTCAGCTTACAAAGAACATTACAGGGACTTGGTGCTAGAGGTAAGTTACGGCTATGTGGATTTATTGTCCCACTAAAGACACTGCCGCAAGTGGTTCATAAGGGTCAGGGCACACTCTCAGATTCAGCGATTTACATTCTAGCCAGCGGCAGACAGTTCAGGTTAGATAAGTCTCCCCAAGAAAAGGAGATTTGTCGCTGGACGACTAATCTCCCACCGGCTAGAATGTACCTCGTGAGGCAACTTCAGGCGACTTCGGTAAACTAAGTGCTCCGAGTGTCATCCCGCAGGTGATTTTGATTCTAGCCAACAGTAGGCAGTTTGGGGATGTTAGTCGCCACAAAAAAGAGGAGATTTGTCGCTGGCCGTGTGCCCTGAACCTAAATGTAATTTATACGCTGAGCTGCCAAATTCTTCACAGCAAAATGTATTGATTATTGCATCCAAAGATACTCTGATCTACAAGCAAAAATTACCCCAAAGAGCTTGACAGACTCTACTATATTGCCAACTGGCACGGCCTCCTTCTAAGCTTTGAGGAACAGTTGGGCTGATTTGTTCTTCCAATCAAAGCAAAATATACTCAGAAGATTAACCCCCATATGTAATTAACGGCGCTAAATTTGCCCAGTAGCAGTTGCCAATGAGCGGATCTCTCCCCGATATGCCCTAGTGCCCAACCATCGGATCATAATGCAGGAGTGGGGACGGTCGGATGGCTGGATGGCATTAACAAACAGATGCGGTCCAGGATCCAATGGGATTTTGAGCCCTGCCCGACCGATCTTTTTTGTTGAAAGTGGACTAAATTATTATGCAGGCTGAAAGGGGTTCTATCTATCTATCTATCTATCATCTATCTATCTATCTATCTATCTATCTATCTATCTATCTATCTGTCTGTCTGTCTATCAGTCTATCTATCTATCTATCTATCTATCTATCTATCTATCTATCTATCTATCTATCTATCTATCTGTCTGTCTATCAGTCTATCTATCTATCTATCTATCTATCTATCTATCTATCTATCATCTATCTATCTATCTATCTATCTATCTATCTATCTATCTATCTATCATCTATCTATCTATCTATCATCTATCTATCTATCTATCTATCTGTCTGTCTATCAGTCTATCTATCTATCTATCTATCTATCATCTATCTATCTATCTATCTATCTATCTATCTATCTATCATCTATCTATCTATCTATCATCTATCTGTCTGTCTGTCTGTCTGTCTGTCTATCATCTATCTATCTCTCTGTCTATCGATATCATTAATATAACAATGTATTTTGAAGACAAAGAAACAGGTCAGGATTCAGTGACACGCCTGCTTATGAACAGTTATATTACATTAAATCCATGGGAAAGAGTTGTACAATCATCCAAATCCCCAGTCACTTAATCAGGACTAATTGGTTCATAAAAGCCTCCTCATGTTTCTGGTGGTTCCGCATGTGACAATACAATCAGAACGTGTGACCTCAAAGTTCATTGTGTATTACTGTGTCTGTTAGATTAGGCCTGTATGGGGTGCCGTTTGTCCCAAATACATTCTGTATACAAAACTATCCCTAATACACAGAATGAATGTCTCTCATGTTATATAAGTATTTGTGACCATACACAGAGGAAAAAAATATACAAAAGACTTATTTCTATTAAAGAATGAAAACAAAATCTGGTTAGTGCACAAAAGGATGTCATTATGTGACAAACCCCATTCTGTACAGTTTAACAAGCAATCTGTCTCACAAATGTTTAACCTCCATGTAACGGACGCACTTATGTGCAAAGTTACTTACAGAATAAATTATGTAAAAACAAAGTTGGACATAATATATAATACTGTAACTAACTAGTGCTTGTCAAGCTAGATTTGATTGACAAAATAGATATCTGTGACAGAAAGCAAGATTTTATAGTACAGGATTCATTCTTTCCACAAAATGACAGTTTTGTTCCACAAAACAGATAAAATAACTATTCTGTGAAGCAACACTGTCAGTCACATTCCTGAACCAATAAGAACAAAGCTTATTGCCATATACAAACAAGATGAGAAGTGGCTAGCTCTGCTCCACATGGCTAAGGCAAAGTATCTGACCTGCTATAGAGGGCGCCCTCTAATGTCCCCTGTGCTGCATAGTAATAAACATGAACAAACCTTCCCTAAAAGAGCTGCTGTTAAACACTACAGGTTCATAAATGGAAGTTTTTACAAATGGCTGAGAAATATAATGCTGCACTTATAATGATTGTAGAGAAAGAAAAGTATGCAAAACTTATATAAATGTGATCATTTTAGGTGATATGGCTATTCTTATTGTAATAACCTGCTTGTGTGGCCATTTTGGTTAAGGGCATTCCTGCTGCTTTGCCATTATCTTATGACTCACTCCTGTTCCTCTTCCTGTCTAAGCTGAGAGCAATAATGGGACAGGCCACACCCACCTGCGATGTTGTATTAAATGTACCAGAAGTTACTGTGCTTGTCTGGCTGCTTTGCCTGACTCTCAGAGTCAGTTATAAGTTTTGTATATGATAGTTAGACTCCAATGTCTCCTCCTAGCTGTAGTCTTGCACCAATTAGCTTGTAGTAGTCTCTTAATAATGCGCTTAGCTATAGTTCAACTACTACATAATAGCTTTAGCCAGAGACTTGGGACTGATCATGTGCACACATACCTCCCAACTGTCCCTTTTTCAGAGGGACAGTCCCTCTTTTGACAGCTCAACCTGAGGTCCCTCATTTGTACTGGAAAGTCCCTCTTTTCTCTGCACTGAACAGCCAGAAAAAAAAACAAAGTTTCTAATTTAATTGGCTTTTGGCAGAGAGGCCAGTACAGCTAACAGGTGCAACTAAAATGCTTTATAACAATTTTGAGATAAGAAAATAAGTAATTTTAACAGTTTAGATAAGGAGAAATATTTTCACATTTTTATAACCTGCCAAACTTTGTAAAATGAACATGGTAATTAGGGGGGGTGGCCACAAAATGGGTGTGGTCAAAAAAATTGCTGCACTACATGCAAAATAATTTTTTGTCTCTCTTTTTATTTCCAAAATGTTGGGAGGTATGGTTCAACTACTACATAATAGCTTTAGCCAGAGACTTGGGACTGATCATGTGCACAGTCGCATTCTGTATAATATGATGTGTAGGTTATATGAGCAGCCACTCCTGAGTACTGTGTGTAAACAAAAGGGGGTCATTTAGGCAGGGGCAATTTTAGGGGATCATAATCTATTTATATAGAAGCAACAAGCTGCACAATGCTTTATATTTATTTATAACAAAAGACTCTAATGATGCCGTCCCCTTACCTGCCCAGTGCTTAACCCTTTCACATCAGAGTGGGTCGAGGTGGGCACAACACTAGAGCAGAGAGCACAACTGTGCCCATGTCACATGCATGTCCAGGGCCGCTAGCAGGGGGGACAAGTGTTCCGGGCCTGAAGGGGGGCCCAGAAGTGCTGCATTTTTCAAAGAGCCGGGTCCCCTTTACGAGCGCCTGAGCCATGCGGCCATTTCGCATATTACAGAATGCGGAAGTGCCGAAAAGACGAAGCTGAAGACCCGAAGCGGCGAAAAGACCCGAATTCATGAAAGGAGGTGAAGTTGAAGTCCTGAAGCCTTTTGTTTACACACAGTACTCAGGAGTGGCTGCTCATATAACCTACACATCATACTAAACACAATGTGTGTGCACATGATCAGTCCCAAGTAGGGTTGCCACCTTTTTTAAAATGTTTTACCGGCTGCTGGGCGGCGGGACATAAAGGGGCAGGCCGTGACATCAAAAGGGGCGGGCCGTGACATCAAAGTGGGTGGGGCCACGCCACAGACACTAGAAGAAGTAAAAGAAAAAGTAAGTTCCATGGGATTGGGGGCAGGTCGAGGGCTCCTTTTAATCGTATTACAAATTTACCGGCAACTACATTGCCGGTAAATTTGTAATCCCGGCCTTGGCAGGTATTTTACCGGCTAGGCCGGTAAAATACCGGCTGGTTGGCAACCCTAGTCCCAAGTCTCTGGCTAAAGCTATTATGTAGTAGTTGAACTATAGCTAAGCACATTATTAAGAGACTACTACAAGCTAATTGGTGCAAGACTACAGCTAGGAGGAGATATTGGAGTCTAACTATCATATATAAAACTTATAACTGACTCTGAGAGTCAGGCAAAGCAGCCAGACAAGCACAGTAACTTCTGGTACATTTAATACAACATCGCAGGTGGGTGTGGCCTGTCCCATTATTGCTCTCAGCTTAGACAGGAAGAGGAACAGGAGTGAGTCATAAGATAATGGCAAAGCAGCAGGAATGCCCTTCACCAAAATGGCCACACAAGCAGGTTACTACAATAAGAATAGCCATATCACCTAAAATGATCGTATTTATATTAGTTTTGCATACTTTTCTTTCTCTACAATCATTATAAGTGCAGCATTATATTTCTCAGCCATTTGTAAAAACTTCCATTTATGAACCTATAGTGTTTAACAGTAGCTCTTTTAGGAAAGGTTTGTTCATGTTCATTACTATGCAGCATAGGGGACATTAGAGGGCGCCCTCTATAGCAGGCCAGATACTTTGGCTTAGCCATGTGGAGCAGAGCTGGCCACTTCTCATCTTGTTTGTATATGGCAATAAGCTTTGTTCTTATTGGTTCAGGAATGTGACTGACAGTGTTGCTTCACAGAATGGTTATTTTATCTGTTTTGTGGAACAAAACTGTCATTTTGTGGAAAGAATGAATCCTGTACTATAAAATCTTGCTTTCTGTCACAGATATCTATTTTGTCAATCAAATCTAGCTTGACAAGCACTAGTTAGTTACAGTATTATATATTATGTCCAACTTTGTTTTTACATAATTCATTCTGTAAGTAACTTTGCACATAAGTGCGTCCGTTACATGGAGGTTATATATTTGTGCGACAGATTGCTTGTTAAACTGTACAGAATGGAGTTTGTGATATAATGACATCCTTTTGTGCACTAACCAGATTTTGTTTTCATTCTTTAATAGAAATAAGTCTTTTGTATATTTTTTTTCTCTGTCTATGGTCACAAATACTTATATAACATGAGAGACATTCATTCTGTGTAGTAGGGATAGTTTTGTATACAGAATGTATTTGGGACAAACGGCACCCCATAGGCCTGTGCAAGTTGCATTAGTTACTGGCCACTTTGGTGCAGTGAGATGTTCTCTAGGGTTTTTTTTGCCTTGACATTGAGCACAGCAGTAAAGAAAGAATTTACAAAGCTGGCCAATGCAGCAAACCTACAAAATGTTGTGCAAATACAGGAAAGGGATCCCTTATGCGAAACCCATTATGCAGAAAGTTCCAAACTACAGAAAGGCCATCGCCCATAGACTCTATTTTAATTAAATAATTAAATTTTTCTTGATTCAATTCCAGATTTTCCCATAGAGCTCGATGCAATTCTCAATGTTTTTCTCCTGAATTCTATGAAAAAAGAAAAAAGGAACTGAACCATAAAATAAAATTTTCTCATGAACTGAATCTGCCCCAATATTAGTACATCTACTTCAACCAAGACCTTCCTTCCTGCACCTGTGCCTGGATGGGCTCTCCCAGATTTCAGAAAAATGCTGATTATCTGTAACTATAGTTCCCATCGCCCGACAACTACCTGGCACTGCCATTGTCTGAGGTACATGGGAAATGTCAGGGCTAAAATCCTGTGACATGTACTAATGAAATATTTAGTTTGATGTATTTGCTTTAGTACTAATCAGCACTGAGCTAAGATGATTACTGCATGTCTGGTGCCTTCTGATATCTAATGTGTTTCTCTATAGTAAGAAGAATGGGTGGAAGAGGTGGTGTAGGGTGATCAGGTGGCAGCAGAAATACAAACACTATATCTATGTATATACATACACAAAATTAGCATAACAGTATAAAAAAAGATGTATTTGTATTAGGGATGCACCGAATCCACTATTTTGGATTCGGCCGAACCCCCGTAACCTTCTTGAAAGATTCAGACGAATAACGAACCAAATCCTAATTAGCATATGCAAATTAGGGGTGGGAAGGGGAAAATATTTTTTACTTCCTTGTTTTATGACAAAAAGTCACACGAAAAAGGCCGAATCCTGGCCAAATCCCGACCCGAATCCTGGATTCGGTGCATCCCTAATTTGTACAAGACACGCCATAAATAAGAGCACTAATATATGGAGCAAAGTAATAACTCACCCTACTGGTACAGACCCGTCAACCAGACTAGACTTTATATAGTATATAAACCAATGCACACCAAATTATCAGTTTTGAACAAAAGGATATGTAAACCTTAATGGGATACTGTCATGGGAAAACATGTTTTTTTCAAAACGCATCAGTTAATAGTACTGCTCCAGCAGAATTCTGCACTGAAATCCATTTTTCAAAAGATCAAACAGATTTTTTTATATTTAATTTGGAATCTGACATGAGGCTAGACATATTGTAAGTTTTCCAGCTGCCCCCAGTCATGTCCCTTGTGCTCTGAAAAACTTCAGTCACTCTTTACTGCTGTACTGCATGTTGGAATGATATCACCCCCCTCCCTTTCCTCCCCCCCCCCATAGTAGCTTAAAGGTGGCCATAGACGCAAAGATCTGATTGTACGAATCGAGGAATCATACGATATTCGGACCGGATGTGGGGAGTCCCGACATTTTTCATCCGGCGGAGATCGTCGTTTGGTCGATCAGACAGGTTAGAAACTTTTGTACGATTGCTGTCAGGGGCAGAACATCGGCTGATCTGTTCTTACTACTTCTGAATGGTAAGACTTTGATCTTTATGGTTAGTGGCAGGTCGGGAGATGGGAAAGTCTGATTATACGTTGATTCGTACGATTGGATCTTTGTGTCGGTGGCCAGCTTAACAAAAGAACAATGGGAAGGTAACCAGATAGCAGCTCCCTAACACAAGATAACAGCTGCCTGGTAGATCTAAGAACAGCACTCAATAGTAAAATCCAGGTCCTACTGAGACTGATTCAGTTTCATTAAAGGGCATGTAAAGTCCAAAATAGAATAAGGCTAGAAATGCTGTATTTTGTATACTAAATATAAACATGAACTTACTGCACCACAAGCCTAATCAAACAAATAATTTATGCTTTCAAAGTTGGCTACAGGGGGTCACCATCTTGTAACTTTGTTAAACATCTTTGCAAGACTAAGACTGTGCACATGCTCAGTGTGGTCTGGGCTGCTTAGGGATTGTCATAAACAAAGCTGCTTGAGTTCTGCATGGCTGGGAAGTAAGGCGGGGGCTCTCCCCTGCTGTTCATAAGTATGATTGTTTCCCTGCTCAGCAGTTAGGGACCATCTGACAATTCCTATCCACAGCAGTAAATGAAGGGAGAATTTTACTGCATACAGTCAGGTATATTATAAAAACGGTACACATTTTTTAATTGAAGTATATTGGAGATAGGTTTCTTTTTCATTAAAGAAAGTAGAAATGGGATTTTATTTTTTTACCTTTACATGCCCTTTAAGTAGGATAAATAACAGCCTGCCAGAAAGTAGTGTAGGGGCTATAGGGGGTTAATCTGCCCCCATGGCTTTAAGGCCCTTCCCTTTTCTTAGTATGATTGGCAAAGAGGGGTAATGACAACTTCCTGCCACACTGCACTATAATGTGTGTAATGAGTGGCCTCTTCCACTTTGGCCTCTGGATGGTGATCCAGCTGGGTGTGCCCAGGGGAGCTTGGGTACAGCAAGGCCCATGTGTCCAAGTCAGGGACCAGGCAACCCCTGGAATGAGGAATAGAAAGTGACAGGTGAGCTCCCAGTACTAGTACACTCTAGGAGTGTAATGTAGTCAGGGTTGAGCTAGATAAGAGCAGCTCTGAGCTCCAACATAGGAGTGATAGATTAGAGGTATCTCTCTCAGGCCATATTGCCTGTAGTATAGGGATCTCAGCGGAGAGGGAATCAGGAGAGATGATTGCCCTGAGGTTGATCCAGAGACCACTACCGGAATATGTCGCAGAGGTGAAGTGGGATACCTGTCAAGTCTGTCCTATTGGAGTGTCAGCATGTGTAAAGCTGCATGTGATGTGACTGCGCACTTTTCCCCTGATCCATTGGATGTGAGTAAACCTGGGGACATTGTCTATGACTAATAAACAGTTCTTTGTTTGCATCATAAGAACCTCCTGGCATCCAATATTTTGTATGTTTTGTATGCACAGTAGCCAGAGTGTTGTAGTTGCACTACACCTTAGAGGCAAAGCTTCCACTTAGCGAAGACCCTGATCTTGAAGTATGAGTCCAATGTAACCCATGCTCTGCTCACTAGCTGGAAAGTGATGTGGATAGCCCAGATTGGCGTTACAGTAGTTCCATCCTTAAGTGCAGGCACAAGTCACATGACTGGGGGCAACTGGGAAACTGACAATGTCTAGCCCCATGTCAGATTTCAAAATTGAATATAGAAAATCTGTTTGCTCTTTTGAGAATTGGATTTCAGTGCAGAAGTCTGCTGGAGCAGCACTATTAACTGATGTGTTTTGAAAAAAAACATGTTTTCCCATGACAGGATCCCTTTAAATTATAGTCTTGATGGATCGATAGATAGATAGATAGATAGGGGTAAATTTATCAAAGAGTGAAGTTCCGCCACTAGAGTGAAATTCTGCAGCTCTCAATTCATTTCTATGGGATTTTGAAAGGCGTATTTATCAATGGATGAAAGTGAAAGTTCACCCTTTGATGAATACACCTTTAAAATTCCCATAGAAATTAATGGGGAGTGGCGGCATTTCACTCTAGTGGCGGAACTTCACTATTAACTTCACTCTTTGATAAATATACCCCATAGATAGATAGATAGATAGATAGATAGATAGATAGATAGATAGATAGATAGATAGATAGATAGATAGATAGATAGTATGCAAACCTTAAATTATAAGATAGATGGATCAATAGATAGATAGATTTAGATGAGAGATAGAGATTGATGATAGATAGATAGATAGATAGATAGATAGATAGATAGATGATAGATAGATAGATAGATAGATAGATAGATACCAAAGCACCACACTTTTCACTGTAGGCCTAGGCCCTAGTGGGCTTCAGCCTAGGACATACCTTCCAACTAAATGTTCAAATATCAACCAACCAGGAGTAAATAAATGGCCTCTATGGTCAGGCTAAGAAAGACAAAATGGCACCCAGCAAAAAAGAACCAATCATTACAGCTTAAAAACTCTCCCAGTTAAAAGTCATTGCATTTAGCACTTACAGCTCTCCTTATATGGTCTGTAACTGAATGGAATTCTTGATAAATTGACTTGTTTTAAGGAGAATTGTCTTGTACGGATTTTAATGGAGAGAACAGAACAGACAGAATGGGTATTGTACATGAACTTGGAGAGACGTCAAGTACCTCCATGTCACGAGGGCAATGATGATCCTCTCAAGGCCTTTTTGAAATTTGAATTCACGTTATGAATTTGTGTGAAGAGGAATTAAGGCTAATAAAATCCAGGACCAGATCAATGCAGGACCAGATATGAACCAGAGTTGATATCTCTGCACTCACACTGCATTTATCCTGCCATGTTTTCTGGGGTATTACATATGAAACTGGTACAGGTATGGGATCCATAATCCAGAGACCTGTTATCCAAAAAGCTCTGAATTACAGAAAGTCCATCTCACATAGACTCTATTTTAATCAAGTATTTAATTTTTTTGAAAAAATGATTTTCTTTTTCTCTGTAATAATAAAAAAATGCCATGTACTTGATCCCAACTAAGATATAATTAATCCTTATCGGCAGCAAACTAATCCTATTGGGTTTATTTATTTCTTAAATTATTGTTTCGTCGAGTTAAGGTATGGGGATCCAAATTAAGGACAGATCCCTTATCTGGAAAACCCCAGATCGCAAGCATTCTGGATAACAGGTCCCACACCTGTACTACATTGATCAAGTCAGGTGTAGGGATTTTACATGAATCTGCCACTGCATTTACCCTGCTATGAGGGGGAATTATAAATGGAGCTGGCCCTGGGATAATGTTAAGGAATCAGTGTTTAAAATGTCTTTAATTAGCCTTCCTAAACACAAAAATCACCCTCCACCTATAAACATTGGTGAGATCCATTTAAATGAAGCCAACGGCCATTAGAGATGGTGAGAATGCCAACCCCATGCCTGCAGCCCATATAATCGATGCAATTCTTGACATCTGCTCGTGAAGTTTTGCCCTTTAAAATACTTTCTCAGACACAAAAAAAAAAAACCCACAGTGATTCTACCTGGAACACGAACTGGAAAGAGTTTGCCATTTTCTTCTGCAGGCGCGCTCTCTCCGGAAAAAGTGATACGCACAAAATGAGTGGTTTCTTGCTGAGCCAATTTTCTGCACACAATAGCTAAATCTGCATTTCATTATAACCCAAGGCGCTCCTAAGATTTCCAATAAGTCTCCAGAACGTTAAATCCATCTATATTCAGGCTGCTTCTTAACAGGTCAATTTTTACTTTCTTTTTTTGTTGTAATACTTTCTTGCCATGGCAATAATTTTATTCTGGGAGGATGGTAAAAGTTTAATGGTTGCATTTACATGAATAAAAGAAACCGAAAAAAGCCATCACAAATGTATAGGGAATAAAAGATCCAGGTGAACCTCCCGGGGAAGAGCTGACTTTGCTGCACCGGTTTGGTTGGATATGAAGACATAGTGGAAGTCTGATTTATCCTGAGCCTGAATATTAATTAATATCAGCCATAGTGAAAGTCACAGAATATATATATATATAGTAGATGATTTAAGGTAGGGCAGAAGGCATTTGGCCAAGCCCCAGTCACCAGAGGGACCCCTCACATTTGAAAGGATAATGTCAAAAAAAAAAGTACACGTATGGGACATGTTATACAGAATGCTTGGAACCTGGGGTTTTCCAGATAAGGGATCTTTCTGTAATGTGTTGATCCCCACACCTTAAGTGTACTAAAACAAATCTTAAACATTAAAAAAACCCAATTGGATTGTTTTGCCTCATTCATTATATTTTAGTCGAGTACAAAGTACTGTTTTATCATAGCAAAAAAAAAAAGGAAATCATTTTTAAAAATGTGAATTATTTGCATATAATGGAGTCTAGGGCAGATGGCCTTGCCGGAATTCAGAGCTTTCTGGATAATGGGTTTCTGGATTACAGATCCCATAACTGTAAATGTTATAGTCTGTAACAATTATTAGATATTTTTCAGTATATACATCATCTGACATTGTAGTAAAACCAAAGCCGGAAGGCTGCCCCAGTGGGGGGTAATGCTTGCCTTTTAGGGTAAGGGTAAGGGCAAGGGAGATTAGCCCCGGTGACAAATTGCCTCTTTACAAACTCCCCGAACTGCCTTCCCCTACCTTCCTACCAGTGGCGGAACTACCAGGGGAGCAGGGGGTGCGAGCGGGCCAGGGCCCGCACCCCCTCAGGGCCCCCCCGGCAGTCCGCGAAGTCCGCGCTCCGCTACGCTGCGCATATCCCGGACAGTTTCCGGATGTACGGAGGGGGGCGGGGGCCCGGCTGCACGTCCTGCGCCAGGGCCCGCCCCCCTCTAGTTACGCTTCTGCTTCCCACCAGCTATAATGAAAAATCGACATTGATTTGTTTTTCCGAAGCCACCCGAAGTTTCCTTGTGAGGCAACTCCGGGCAACTGGCAACCGGGAGGTGATGTACATGCGTGTAAAGGGAATGCCGGAATATCAGGGCAATGAAACAAGGATCATGAGATATGTCAAGACAAGATTATGCAAGGACTGGGAATAAGCACACAGACATTTGCACAGTAGAGCAGTGGTTTTTGGACTATAACAGTTCAATCCCTCCTTGGAAGTCCAACCTTTGCTCATGCCCCATTTTGACTTAGATCATAAGACCGGTGTATGAGTGAATGGGCTACAGTTCCTCAGATATCTAGGGCATAAAATAAGTCAAATCTCACTCTAACTGACCTACAAACTGGAATTCCATGTATATCTAGCAGAGCATAAAGGTATTCTACCCAAATTTCACCCAAACTGGAATGCAATCTGCCCCCCTGCCATTGGTTCCTAAAGTGGGATCAGCCCCACAGTTTGGGAACCTCTGGGGATTAGGAAGGATATCCACCAAACCAAGTTCCTTTTCATAAGGTAGAGAGGGGTGTATGTATGGTGCTGGGTTTTCATTTGGAGGGGTTGAACTTGATGGACTTTGTCTTTTTTCAACCCAATTTAACTATGTAACAATGCGATTGGGAACATGTGATGTATTATTCTATTCAGATATGGCACTGTGCACACAAAATATGTAGTAGTTCAGGTATGGGACCAGTTATCCAGAATGCTCGGGACCTGGGGATTTCTGGAAAACGGATCTTTCTGTAATGTGGATCATCATACCTTAAGTCTACTAGAAAATCATGTAAACATTAAATAAACCCAATAGGCTGGTTTTGCTTCCAATAAGGATTAATTCAATCTTAGTTTGGATCAAGTCCATGGTCTTATTACTCAGTCACATTGTCTGCTGGGGACTTGATTTTAAATGCACTACAAACTTACAATGCTAATTGTAGATGAAGGGAATTATTCACAGGTGTAGGTTTGTTGGCTGGGGCTTAAAAGCTCCCTTCTTTCCCACTAGAGCTTCTGAGCTAAGGGTAAGTGAACAATGGTCTTACTACTCAGTCACATTGGTTGCTGGGGGACTTGATTTTTAAATGCACTGCAACCTTAGAATGCTCACAATGAGGAGCTCTGAGTATGGTGCTAACACCTTATTTTTTTGAATAATTATTTTTAAAGTGGACCCGTCACCCAGACATAAAAATCTGTATAATAAAAGTCCTTTTCAAATTAAATATGAAATCCAAATTCTTTTTTTTATTAAAGCATTCATAGCTGTTGTAAACTCATTAAAAAATCTCAGCTGTCAATCAAATATTGCCTGCCCCTCCTCTATGCCTAGGCATAGAGGCGGGGCAAGCAATTACTTTCACTTTCCATTCAGCACTTCCTAGGTGTCACTGCTCTCCCTACATTCCCCCAGTTCTCTTAACCATTTAATTGTGCAGCCAGGGCATGGGGATGGACATCAGGTCCCACATTCTGGTGCACAAACAAGATTCTGAGATGACACAAGGCTCGCCTTAATAACAGTGTCCACAAAATGGCTCCTGCCTGCTTGCTATAATTATGAATTCCCAGACTGATGGAAACAAGATTCAAATAATTTATACAGTGTAATTAAAGTTCATTTTGCTTGACTAACATGATAAAATAGGATTTGAAATATTTTTTTTGGGTGACGGGTCCCCTTTAAAGGCAAACCAATTTTTCTCTTTCTGTACAAGGTACTGTTTAATTATTACAGAGAAAAAAGAAATCATTTTTTAAAAATTGGATTATTTGATAATAACGGAGTCTACGGGAGATGTCATTCCCGTAATTCAGAGCTTTCTGGATTACAAGTTTCTTGATCACAAATACCATACCTGTAACATGGACAGGGTTTTAGTTAATTCAGTAACAACCATAACAACCACGTTGATCCTGAATGTGTTACTTTCCTCCAGGGTATTATGTTCTCTCCTACCAGCAACTGTCAGAAGACATAAAGCTCAACAATTTCACCAACTCCCACTTCCAAAAAGAACTAGGGGCAGGAATACATTAAAGGAACTGTTTCCCACACTTAGATATTGTTCAAAGTTTCTAAGATTGATGTCTCTGTTTTTCATATATCAGTTTTAGCTCTTTCAAAATTGGGACAAGTCCCCTTGGCTAAGGGTGTATGGATTGTTGGGCCACCACAACTTTATGACTTATGGCTCACAGGACCAATCTGTAAGACAGGATGAAGACCGTAGTTTTAGGAATGTTGGGAACAGGTGCCATTCATAGCAGTGAGAAGTGAGTTGGGGAGCAGTGATAACCACAGTAATCCATGTGTTATTACAGTTTTACTAATAAAGGTGAATTGCCCCTTAAGCTGCAAGACACAGTTTCCCCAAGAGACATGCTTATCTTAAATTGTAACAGTTGTTTCTTTGCTTATCTTAAATTGTTATCTTAAATTGTTACGTATCCAAGTGCACCTGCCATGTATTCTGGGCTCTCTGTCAAAAGCCAGTTGTTTTAGAAACTTTGTATCTATTTTTGGCTATTCAGTGCAGGAGATCAAAGAGAAAGTTGGGACATTTCAGTTACAATCCAGGACTGGGGGTTGAGCTGTCAAAATTGGGACTGTCCTGTAGAGATGTCGCGAACTGTTCGCCGGCGAACTTGTTCGCGCGAACATCGGGTGTTCGCGCTCGCCGGAAGTTCGCGAACGTCGCGCGACGTTCGCCATTTTGGGTTCGCCATTGTTGGCGCTTTTTTTTGCCCTCTCACCCCAGACCAGCAGGTACATGGCAGCCAATCAGGAAGCTCTCCCCTGGACCACTCCCCTTCCCTATAAAAACCGAAGCCCTGCAGCGTTTTTTCACTCTGCCTGTGTGTGCTGAAGAGATAGTGTAGGGAGAGAGCTGCTGCCTGTTAGTGATTTCAGGGACAGTTGAAAGTTTGCTGGCTAGTAATCGTTTTGATACTGCTCTGTTATTGGAGGGACAGAAGTCTGCAGGGGTTTGAGGGACATTTAAGCTTAGGTAGCTTTGCTGGCTAGTAATCTACCTTCTACTGCAGTGCTCTGTATGTAGCTGCAGTGGGCAGCTGTCCTGCTTCTGATCTCATCTGCTGACTGCTGCAATAACAGTAGTCCTTGTAAGGACTGCTTTTATTTATTTTTTTGTTGTTTTACTACTACTACTACTACTACTACTATAAGAGCCCAGTGCTATTAGTCTAGCAGTGTTGGGGAGTGGGACTGGTGTGCTAATCTGCTGCTCCTAGTAGTTCAGCAGCACCAACTTTAATTTTTTTTTTTAATATTCATTTTTTTTTTATTTTACTTTTTTTATTTTACTACCGCTGTAGTAGTGTATAAGTTGACCTTTTAGGCATTATTTGCCCTGTAGGCATTATTTGCACACTGTTTTCTTCAACCCGCCATCGAGCTGTGTGACCTTGTTCACATTCTGTCTAAATATCCATAATATTACCGTCTCCAGAAAAAACACCGGAGTCACTTTTTTCAAGCAGCCATAATATATTTTACGTAATCCGTATCCACCGCTGTAGTAGTGTATACGTTGGCCTTGTAGGCATTATTTGCACACTGTTTTCTTCAACCCGCCATCGAGCTGTGTGACCTTGTTCCCATTCTGTCTAAATATCCATAATATTACCGTCTCCAGAAAAAACACCGGAGTCACTTTTTTCAAGCAGCATTCATATATTTTACGTAATCCGTATCCACCGCTGTAGTAGTGTATACGTTGGCCTTGTAGGCATTATTTGCACACTGTTTTCTTCAACCCGCCATCGAGCTGTGTGACCTTGTTCCCATTCTGTCTAAATATCCATAATATTACCGTCTCCAGAAAAAACACCGGAGTCACTTTTTTCAAGCAGCATTCATATATTTTACGTAATCCGTATCCACCGCTGTAGTAGTGTATACGTTGGCCTTGTAGGCATTATTTGCACACTGTTTTCTTCAACCCGCCATCGAGCTGTGTGACCTTGTTCCCATTCTTTCTAAATATCCATAATATTACCGTCTCCAGAAAAAACACCGGAGTCACTTTTTTCAAGCAGCATTCATATATTTTACGTAATCCGTATCCACCGCTGTAGTAGTGTATACGTTGGCCTTGTAGGCATTATTTGCACAGTGTTTTCTTCAACCCGCCATCGAGCTGTGTGAGCTTGTTCACATTTTGTCTAAATATTGATAATATTATCGTCTCTAGAAAAACCACTTGAGTTACTTTTTTTCAAGCAGCATTCATATATTTTACGTAATCCGTATCCACCGCTGTAGTAGTGTATACGTTGACCTTGTAGGCATTATTTGCACACTGTTTTCTTCAACCCGCCATCGAGCTGTGTGACCTTGTTCACATTTTGTCTAAATATTGATAATATTATCGTCTCTAGAAAAACCACTTGAGTTACTTTTTTTCAAGCAGCATTCATATATTTTACGTAATCCGTATCCACCGCTGTAGTAGTGTATACGTTGACCTTGTAGGCATTATTTGCACAGTGTTTTCTTCAACCCGCCATCGAGCTGTGTGAGCTTGTTCACATTTTGTCTAAATATTGATAATATTATCGTCTCTAGAAAAACCACTTGAGTTACTTTTTTTCAAGCAGCATTCATATATTTTACGTAATCCGTATCCACCGCTGTAGTAGTGTATACGTTGACCTTGTAGGCATTATTTGCACACTGTTTTCTTCAACCCGCCATCGAGCTGTGTGACCTTGTTCACATTTTGTCTAAATATTGATAATATTATCGTCTCTAGAAAAACCACTTGAGTTACTTTTTTTCAAGCAGCATTCATATATTTTACGTAATCCGTATCCACCGCTGTAGTAGTGTATACGTTGACCTTGTAGGCATTATTTGCACACTGTTTTCTTCAACCCGCCATCGAGCTGTGTGACCTTGTTCACATTTTGTCTAAATATTGATAATATTATCGTCTCTAGAAAAACCACTTGAGTTACTTTTTTTCAAGCAGCATTCATATATTTTACGTAATCCGTATCCACCGCTGTAGTAGTGTATACGTTGACTTTGTAGGCATTATTTGCACAGTGTTTTCTTCAACCCGCCATCTAGCTGTGTGTATTATCGTTTCCAGAAAAACCAACTGAGTTTTTGTTGTTGTTGTTGTTTTTTTAAAAATAATGCCAGGCAAAGGCAGGCCGCCACGCAGAGGCCGTGCTAGGGGCCGTGCTGCTATGCAATCCTGTGGCCCTAGCAAATTGCCCAGTTTTAAAAAGCCAATGACCCTGAACTCCCAAAATGCTGAAGAGGTAGTTGACTGGCTTACACAGCACACCCCATCCTCTACCGTTTCTAACTTTACCACAACATCCTCCTCATCCTCCACTGCTATGGCCACCCCACGTAACACTTCCTCCACCACCGGTGCCCCTTCTTCACTGGGGTCAGAGGAGTTATTTTCCAATGAGTTTCTTGAACTGAGTAATGCGCAACCATTATTGCCAGAAGAAGATGAAGGAGATGAGGACCTTACACCAGATTTAATTCTGGCAGAGAACACGATAGAGATGGACATAATGAGTGATGAGGAGGAGGTCCCCGCTGCTGCTTCCTTCTGTGATGTGTCAGAAGAAATTGATGCATCTGAGGAGAATGATGATGAGGAGATTGATGTTTTGTGGGTGCCTAGTAGAAGAGAGCAAGAGGAGGGTAGTTCAGATGGAGAGACGGAGAGTCAGAGAGGCAGTAGGAGAATAAGACTTAGAAGAAGCAGGGAGGACAGCCCGCAGGGATCAGCAGGGCAACAACATGTATCGGGCACCTGTGTTCAGCCGGCCAACGCACCCGCCATTGCCGCCAATACCGCCAACTCCGCCAACTTCTACTGTTACCGCCAGATCGCACACTTCCAAAAAGTCAGCAGTGTGGGATTTTTTTAATGTGTGTGCCTCTGACAAAAGCATTGTAATTTGCAATGAGTGCAGTCAGAAACTGAGCCTTGGTAAGCCCAACAGCCACATAGGTACAACTTCTATGCGAAGGCACATGAGCGGCAAGCACAAAGCACTTTGGGAGCAACACCTCAAAGGCAACAGGCAAACTAAAAGCCACACTCCTTCTGGTCCAGCATCTTACTGCTCTACCTCTGCTCTCCTTGACCCGTCTGAACCACCCTCCACTCCGCCTTCCACCTTGACCACCTGTTCCCATTCCCAGTCATCTGCCACCAGCCAAGTTTCTGTGAAGGCCATGTTTGAGCGTAAGAAGCCAATGTCTGACTGTCACCCCCTTGCCCGGCGTCTGACAGCTGGCTTGTCTGCACTCTTAGCCCGCCAGCTTTTACCATACCAGCTGGTGGACTCTGAGGCCTTCCGCAAATTTGTAGCAATTGGGACACCGCAGTGGAAGGTACCCAGCCGCAATTTTTTTTCTAAAAAGGGAATACCACACCTGTACCAACATGTGCAGAGCCAAGTTACCGCATCTCTGTCACTTAGTGTTGGGCCAAAGGTCCATATGACTACTGACGCATGGTCCTCCAAGCATGGTCAGGGCAGGTATGTCACCTACACTGCCCACTGGGTGAACTTGGTAATGGCTGGGAAGCAGGGAATGGGTAGCTCAACAACAACAGTGGAGTTGGTGTCACCGCCACGGATTGCACGCGGTTCTGCCACCACCTCTACTCCTCCATCGCTCTCTACCTCGTCTTCTTCTTCTTCTTACTCTGCTGCTGGGTCCTCCTTCTCCTCCTCCACACCTGTGCACCCCCAGCTCCCCCTAGGCTATTCGACGTGCCAGGTACGCCGTTGTCACGCTGTCTTGGGGATGACGTGCCTGGAAAGCAAAAACCATACCGGATCTGTACTCCTGTCATCTCTGCAGTCACAGGCCGATCGGTGGCTGACCCCACACCAACTGCAGATCGGAAAAGTGGTGTGTGACAATGGAAGCAATCTGTTGGCAGCGTTGAGACTAGGCAATTTAACACATGTGCCCTGCATGGCACATGTGTTAAATTTAATAGTCCAACGTTTTGTCTCCAAGTACCCAGGATTCCAGGACGTTCTCACCCAGTCCAGAAAGGTGTCGGCCCATTTCAGACGTTCCTACACAGCCATGGCACGCCTTGCTGACATTCAGCAGCGCTACAACATGCCAGTCAGGCGTTTGATTTCTGACAGCCAGACTCGCTGGAATTCAACGCTCCTTATGTTGGAACGTCTGCTGCAACAACAAAGGGCCGTCAACGAGTACCTTTTTGAACTGGGTGGTAGGACTGGATCTGCACAGCTGGGGATTTTTTTCCCCCGTTACTGGGTGCTTATGCGCGATGCCTGCAGGCTCATGCGACCTTTTGAAGAGGTGACAAATATGGTCAGTCGCACCGAAGGCACCATCAGCGACCTAATACCCTTCGCTTTCTTCCTGGAGCGTGCGACGAGTGACAGATGAGGCTGTAGACCAGCGTGACGAGGAGCTGGAAGCGCACGATTTCTGGTCGGAATCACCAGAACGAACCCAGGCACCTGCTGCAACGCAGGGAGAGGTGCCAGAAGTGGAGTCAGAGGAGGAAGGTGGCTTTGTGGAGGAGGAGGAGGAGGACCAACAGGAGCAGGCTTCCCAGGGGGCTAGTGGTGACCTTTTGGGGACCCCTGGTCTTGTACGTGGCTGGGGGGAGGAGACCGTGGATGATGCAGTCCTTGATAATGAGGAAGCGGAGATGGATAGCTCTGCATCCAACCTTGTGAGAATGGGGTCTTTCATGCTCTCATGCCTGTTGAAGGACCCCCGTATCAAGAGGCTTAAGGAGAAGGACCTGTACTGGGTCGCAACGCTACTAGACCCTCGGTACAAGCATAAAGTGTCAGAAATGTTACCAACATACCACAAGTCCGAAAAGATGCGGCATTTACAAACCAGCCTGCAAAACATGTTGTACAATGCTTTTAAGGGTGATGTCACTTCAGGAACTCATCAACATTCCAGGGGCAGAGGTGCCAGTAATCCTGCCACGAGCACACCTGCAAGGACAAAGCCCTTTGGCCAGTCTGTAACGTCAGACATGCAAATGTTTTTCTGTCCAAGGCAGCGCCACAACCCTTCTGGATCCACCCTCAAAGAACGCCTCGACCGGCAGGTAGCGGACTACCTGGCATTAACTGCAGATATCGACACTCTGAGGAGCGATGAACCCCTGGACTACTGGGTGCGCAGGCTTGATCTGTGGCCAGAGCTGTCACAATTTGCCATGAACCTCTTGTCTTGCCCAGCCTCAAGTGTGCTCTCAGAAAGGACCTTCAGTGCAGCAGGAGGGATTGTAACTGAGAAGAGAACTCGCCTAGGTCACAAAAGTGTCGATTACCTGACTTTTATTAAAATGAATGAGGGGTGGATCTCGGAGGGTTACTGCACGCCGGAAGACTTGTTCTGACTTCTATGCAGCTGTCCTTCTCTTCAAGCCTCATGACTCCACACACAGCTGTCCTTTAGCGTCCTCCTCCTCCCTCCGCCACCGTTACAAACTAGGGTGCAAACCCTACTGGTTTAATTTTTTCTGGCCTCTGTGCTTCAGTGGCTGCAACCAAAAAAACTGGGCAAACAATGTCTACAAGGTCAACGTATGGCAAAAAATGACTATTTTCAGCATTTATATGGCATATTTTTTCTGGCAACTGTGCTTCAGTGGCTGCATCCAAAAAAATGCATATTTTCTGCATTTATATGGCATAATTTTTCTGGCCTCTGTGCTTCAGTGGCTGCAACCAAAAAATGCATATTTTCTGCATTTATATGGCATAATTTTTCTGGCCTCTGTGCTTCAGTGGCTGCAACCAAAAAAATTTATATTTTCAGCATTTATATGGCATAATTTTTCTGGCAACTGTGCTTCAGTGGCTGCGACCAAAAAAATGACTATTTTCAGCATTTATATGGCATATTTTTTCTGGCCTCTGTGCTTCAGTGGCTGCGGCCAAAAAAACTGGGCAAACAATGCCTACAAGGTCAACGACGTTGACCTTGTAGGCATTGTTTGCCCAGTTTTTTTGGCCGCAGCCACTGAAGCACAGAGGCCAGAAAAAATATGCCATATAAATGCTGAAAATAGTCATTTTTTGCCATACGTTGACTCAACGTATATGGCAAAAAATGACTATTTTCAGCATTTATATGGCATATTTTTTCTGGCAACTGTGCTTCAGTGGCTGCGACCAAAAAAATGCATATTTTCTGCATTTATATGGCATAATTTTTCTGGCCTCTGTGCTTCAGTGGCTGCAACCAAAAAAATTTATATTTTCAGCATTTATATGGCATAATTTTTCTGTCAACTGTGCTTCAGTGGCTGCGACCAAAAAAATGCATGTTTTCTGCATTTATATGGCATAATTTTTCTGGCCTCTGTGCTTCAGTGGCTGCAACCAAAAAAGTTTATATTTTCAGCATTTATATGGCATAATTTTTCTGTCAACTGTGCTTCAGTGGCTGCGACCAAAAAAATGCATATTTTCTGCATTTATATGGCATAATTTTTCTGGCCTCTGTGCTTCAGTGGCTGCAACCAAAAAAATTTATATTTTCAGCATTTATATGGCATAATTTTTCTGGCAACTGTGCTTCAGTGGCTGCGTCCAAAAAAACTGGGCAAACAATGTCTACAAGGTCAACGTATGGCGAAAAATGACTATTTTCAGCATTTATATGGCATATTTTTTCTGGCAACTGTGCTTCAGTGGCTGCGTCCAAAAAAACTGGGCAAACAATGCCTACAAGGTCAACGTATGGCAGTTGTTTAAAGAGAACAGTAGATTACTAGCCAGCAAAGCTACCTAAGCTAAAATGTCCCTCAAATCCCTGCAGACTTCTGTCCCTCCAATACAGAGCAGTATCAAGCAGATTACTAGCCAGCAAACTTACTATCATCTGTCCCTGAAATCACTAACAGCTCTCCCCCTACACTATCTCTTCCAAGCACACACAGGCAGATTTTTCAGATACATTTTTGCCCTTGATCCCCCTCTGGCATGCCACTGTCCAGGTCGTTGCACCCTTTAAACAACTTTAAAATCATTTTTCTGGCCAGAAATGTCTTTTCTAGATGTTAAAGTTCGCCTTCCCATTGAAGTCTATGGGGTTCGCGAACCGTTCGCGAACCGCTCGCGTTTTTGCGCAAGTTCGCGAATATGTTCGCGAACTTTTTTTCCGACGTTCGCTACATCCCTACTGTCCTGTGAAAAACGGGACAGTTGGGAGGTATGAGGTTGAATGGGTCTCAGCACCTACTCCCTTGTGTCTGAACCACCCTGTTGCCCCAGCATGATAGCACGATAATTAACCTGCCTTCTACTGCCATCAGCTGGATGTTAAGCACTGTAGGAGGTGGGTAACTAGCAGGGTATCAAGCCGGTATATCACTAACACCTTTAACAGGAGATACATTCTATTTGATAGTGAGAAGTGCTAGTAGTATATAGCAGCAGCGCTAGATAGTGTATTTCTTTCATAGCCAGCCTTTTTGTTATCTCATAATAACTATCATTAAGCCACAGGCCTCAGTGAAAGACTATAACTTTAGATCTTTTATCCCTGTTTCCCACAGATCGAGATGAAAATGATATCTATTAAATCCCACAGTCCCTCTTTGGTGGCATCCATTATAGTCATTCTGCTCTTGTTTCTTCTTGGATCCTCCTCGCTGTGCCACATTCATATTACCTGTAACTTCTCATTCCATTTGCCATTCTCATTCCATTTCTATTTTTTTTTTATCCAATATTGCAGTGTGCAACCTGTATCTCTATTGGGGGTGGGGGTCTCCCCTGCATCACAGTATTCTATAAACTCTTATTTAATTGAAGATTGTAATGCTTGGCACAAACATAGGTGTAGAATTGCGCATATTTAGGTTCATTTATACTAGTGCCCTGTGCGCCTACTTTGTTGAATGTGGCTTGAACTTTCTTCATATATGTAAGGAAAAGGTGGAAAAAGGTCACTGTAGTTCTAGCCTTTAATTTCTCCCCAGGGACTGAAAGGCACCAGGAAAGGAGTTGTTTAAAGACTTTAGTAGCCAGGGACTCCATTCCGCAGATCCAGTCCAGACATTGGAGTTCACCTTCCACAGGAAAGCTGTCCTGTGGAAAGACTATTTAAAGTTAATTAGAATGGGAGAGTGGGTCTCTCAGCAGGGCACAGCAGGCAGGAGACCTGGCTGTGTAAAGAACTCCCAGAGGAGCTGGCCAGGACCATGAGTGGGTCAAGTTGGTGAGTCTGGCTACGAGAGTGAAGGAAGCCAGCAAGCTGAACTCTTTAACACAAAAGAGTCCTGTGAGTACAGGGGTGAGCCAAACAATACTGATTTGTTGTGCTGGTCGTCCACAAGGGGCCCAGTTTAGTCAGGGACTGCTTCAAAGTGTGAAGTTAGTGCCCAGTGGGCAAGGTTTTTATTTTATGATTTATGTTTGTTTGCTACAATGTTAACCCCTCGGCAAAATTTGTTTAAAAGTGGGAAAATAAACCCATGTTTTCCTTGAAGAAGCCTGTGTTCCTGTCTTTCTGCTCCTTTGTCCTATGCTACCTGCCCACCATTGACTAATCCCCCAAAAGTTACATATGCAAGCTGCAAGTTTGCCACAATATATACATATATATATATATATATATATATATATATATATATATATATATATATATAAAATAAAATACCCTCCCTGTGGGGGAAATAAGGCTAATAATAAGCAGCCCGGCTCACAAGCCTCAAATAGAAGAGATGAGGGGCTCTAAGGCAGAGCTGCCAACTGGTTCCAGGTCACTGCATGTGAGACAGTGATTGGGAATATGTAGGGGGATGCGGCACACATGAATATAGCTACTTCGTGTCATGTTTTATCTTCACACATATGTCTGTTTCATGCATTCTGATTTTGCTATCGTAGGCATCCCCATCCAAACTACTGCCCATGAAAAGAAAAATAAACATGCCGTGAAAATACCAGGACTAAATTAGTGTTCCACTCCCACCTTAAAGGAACTGTAAACCCTCAATGCAAATGAATGTTCCATTGCTTCTAAGCACTTTACATTAGATTTCTTCCTCCTAGTTTTCACAATATTACCTGTCTTTAAACAACTGGCGACCCCCTGCTGGTTATTTTGGTGGGCTGGCTATAGTTGTGTGAAAATAAATGTCCTGAGAAAAGGAACATCTTGTGATGTTGTTCTGAAGATATTGAAGATAATGAAGATAGTGAGCAGCGAAGAATCATCTGATATTTCTTAGGTCAGTTCGGAGCAGAGCAACATACCAAGAGGTTTTTGTTCTCTCTTTGAACCAGTTTAAAGTTCTGTTGAATATGTTGGCTAATAACATACTGGTTAAGGCTGAAAATGACATATACTGTACATAGAGACTTAATAATTTCTACCAGGCTTATAAATAACAAGAATCTTTGTCCACATTACTTGTGGTTCCAAAATGGCAGGCCCAGCGTTGGACCCCACCCCAGCCACAACCCCCTTCCATCCCCGTGTGTACTTTATTCTTATTCAGGGCAAGGGCCGGAGGCTGGAGGCAGTTCCCATAGCTCAAGTAGGGTTGCCACCTTTTTAAAAAAAAAATTACCAGCCAGTGGTGGGGGCGGAACTAAATGGACGGGCTGTGCTGCAAAAGGGGGTTGGGCCACATCGCAAGAGGGGCAGAAGACAAAGAAGACGAAGAAGAAGGTAAGTCAAACAATCAAACAAAGAAGGTAAGTCAAACAATCAAACAAATAATTTATGCTTTCAAAGTTGGCTACAGGGGGTCACCATCTTGTAACTTTGTTAAACATCTTTGCAAGACTAAGACTGTGCACATGCTCAGTTTGGTCTGGGCTGCTTAGGGATTGTCATAAACAAAGCTGCTTGAGTTCTGCATGGCTGGGAAGTAAGGCGGGGGCTCCCCCTGCTGTTCATAAGTATGATTGTTTCCCTGCTCAGCAGTTAGGGACCATCTGACAATTCCTATCCACAGCAGTAAATGAAGGGAGAATTTTATTGCATACAGTCAGGTTTTTTATAAAAACGGTACACATTTTTTAATTAAAGTATATTGGAGATAGGTTTCTTTTTCATTAAAGAAAGTAAAAATGGGATTTTATTTTTTTGCCTTTACATGCCCTTTAAGTGTTACGTTATCCACCCATAGTAAGAACTGTCCTTTTTTGCTTAATTATACAAGGAAAGGAAAGCTTTTTAATGGTTGTGCATCCCTTGGGAATATGAGTCATTTGGCAGCAGGAGCTGAGCTGTAAGTCATACCAAACAGAGGTCTGCCCAGTGCTAGGAGCAGTTTGAACTTTCAGAGAGATGCTTGGCAGTCTCATATTGTGATGTAAATAAATGTGAATTTCTCAGTTTAAGAGATGGGAGTGGTACATTATAATCATAGCGTTTTTTATTTTGTATTGGATTTCAGTCAGAGGAGTAAATAAAGGCACAGTTACAGGTCAGGCATGTGCACATAAGGCAAAGATTAAGGCTCCAACGTGCTGGAAATGTTACGCTCCCATAATGTCAAAGCATTTTACTTTGCACTTTCCTGAAAGGAGGATTAGGCTGGAAGCTGAGTCAGGCATGTGGGGTGTGGTGCTCCATTTTCGTTAACTTCACACACCATAATCAGAACTCAGGAGATGAAAAACCTCTGAGTTCAATTGATAACAGGTGAGTTTCATTGTAGAAACAACCAGATTCTTATAGTTACATAGTTACATAGTTAAATTGGGTTGAAAAAAGACAAAGTCCATCAAGTTCAACCCCTCCAAATGAAAACCCAGCATCCATACACACACCCCTCCCTACTTTTAATTAAATTCTAAATACCCATACCTATACTAACTATAGAGTTTAGTATCACAATAGCCTTTGATATTATGTCTGTCCAAGAAATCATCCAAGCCATTCTTATAGGCATTAACTGAATCAGCATCACAACATCACCCGGCAGTGCATTCCACAACCTCACTGTCCTGACTGTGAAGAACCCCCTACGTTGCTTCAAATGAAAGTTCTTTTCTTCTAGTCTAAAGGGGTGGCCTCTGGTACGGTGATCCACTTTATGGGTAAAAAGGTCCCCTGCCATTTGTCTATACTGTCCTCGTAATCATGTCCCCTCACAAGCGCCTTTTTTCCAGAGAAAACAACCCCAACCTTGACAGTCTACCTTCATAATTTAAGTCTTCCGTCCCTCTAACCAGTTTAGTTGCACTTAGTCTCTGCACTCTCTCCAGCTCATTTATATCCCTCTTAAGGACTGGAGTCCAAAACTGAACTGCATACTCCAGATGAGGCCTCACCAGGGACCTATAAAGAGGCATAATTATGTTTTCATCCCTTGAGTTAATGCCCTTTTTTATGCAAGACAGAACTTTATTTGCTTTAGTAGCCACAGAAACTTTGCAAAGTCTAAGTAAATCACATCCACTGCCATCCCAGAATCGAGGTCTCTACTTACATTCTCGTAAAAAGAAATTAAGTTAGTCTGGCAAGATCTATTACGCATAAAACCATGCTGGCACAAACTCATAGTATTATGATTTGCTATGAAGTCCAGTATCTTATCCTTTATTAACCCTTCGAAAAGCTTTCCTACCACTGACGTCAGACTAACTGGCCTATAGTTTTGAGGCTGAGAACGGGATCCTTTTTTGAATAGAGGCACCACATTAGCAATTCGCCAGTCTCTCGGCACTATGCCAGATCTCAATGAATCCTGAAAAATTAAGTAAAGAGGTTTGGCAATCACAGAGCTAAGCTCGCTAATTACCCTGGGATGAATACCATCTGGCCCTGGACCTTTGTTAATCTTAACATGTTCAAGTCTCTTTTGAATTTCTTCATGTGTGAACCATGCATCATTATGCGCCACTAGGGTCTCTGTAGACTGGTGCCTTTTTCTTTTCTTGACTTAGAGGGGAATTAAAGTCTAAATTAGAATAATGCTAGAAATGCTGTATTTTGTATACTAAACATAAACATGAACTTACTGCACCAGAAGCCTAATTAAACAAATGATTTATGCTTTCAAAGTTCTGCGCAGGGGGGTCACCATCTTGTAACTTTGTTAACAATCTTTGCAAGACCAAGACCATGCACATGCTCAGTGTGGTCTGGGCTTCAGTTTGGAGGTTAAGCTTAGGGATCGTCATAAATTAGCATAACAACACAAATCAAATAATATCTGCCATAGAAGCCGATACAGCAATTAATAATTAGAATATACAGACTGCACTGGGTTTGCAGATACATATCTCTACACGGTCGCCGTCTGCTCTACAGGGAAACAAATAAAGTTGCTTGAGTTCTGGGAAGTAAGGTGGGGGCTCCCCCCTGCCATTTGAAAGTATGATTGTTTCCCTGCAGAGCAGTTAGAGACCGTCTGAAGTTTCCTATCTGTAACCTAATTGTATGCAGTGAAATTCTCCTTTCATTTACTTTCTCGCTGTGGATAGGAAACTTCAGATGGTCCCTAACTGCTCTGCAGAGAAACAATCATACTTTCAAATGGCAGGGGGGAGCCCCCACATTACTTCTCAGAACTCGAGCAGCTTTGTTTGTTTCCCTGTAGAACAGCCAGCTACCATGTACAGATTGTATCTGCAGCTGTAAGAGCAAGTAAAATGAAGGGGAATTTTATTGCATACAGTCAGGTTTATTATAAAACAGTACACATTTTTTAATTAAAGTATATTGGACATAGATTTCTTTCTCATTAAAGAAAGTAAAAATGTGATTTAATTTTTTTGCCTTTGCATTCCCTTTGCAATTCTGTCTTTAAAAAAAATCTGCTAAACCAAATGAATAGAAAGGTCATGACAGCTTTTAGGCAGTGGCACCATTTTCTAGTCCAAAAATGGTCTACTTATATCAAATATCTTCATTTGTAATCAATAAAATTGAATATTATACTAAAAAAAAAAGCAAGAAATAAGCAATAAAATGTATTCCTATGATACACAAGAGCCACGAATATCCTGTAAATAATGTCCTTATAACTGGTGCTTAGTGATGTCATTTGTGTCACATGACTTACTGATACTTATATATCATAATTAAAAAAGAAGGAAAGTTGTTTCGCACTTGGGGTTGCCAAAAGTTAGGCGGATAAGTAAATATTTTACAATAGGGGGTATATATATGTATAATACACAAAAGCCATGAATATCTTGTGAATTATATCCTTATAAACGGTGAGTTCTGATGTCATTTCTGTCACATGACTCACTGAAACTTGTGTATTATAATAAATAAAGTACCCCCAGTTGTAAAATATGAGGACATTAGAAGATACCTTGGAGTTCCATGGTCATGAAACCCCTCGGTAACTTATAATATCCTTATATTTTACAAGAGGGGGTACATTATTCACTAAATATATATATACTGTTCTGTATAATCGTATAGAATTTATTGCATCACATTCATTACATTAACTAAAAAAATGCTAATATCTTGAAAACTAGAAATAATGTAATTAATATAAATTGCAAAAGTGCTAAGAAGAGCGCTTTGAGCCGTCACATTCATTTGTTTTGAGAGGTTTATATTGTTTTCAAGGAGAACTAAACCATCTTAGGTACAACAGCCCCCCTCAACTGCCCTCCATTGGCCCCCCTTCATCTCTATCTTTCCACACAATCTATTACGTAAAAGAGGGACTAAGGGTGTGAGGCAGCGAAGGTAAGTGCCTGGTGCCCCCCAGCTTTGCGCCCTGGCGATGTGCCTACTCTGCCTCATACACCTACTTCCGAGGAGTCTGAGATATGAAACCGGATGCTAAGATCATCGTCAGTTTAGCTGCTCCGACGTGATTAAGAATAAAGACAGATATTTATTTTCATTATTAGTATTATACATTTCCAGATAAACGATGCTGCTGCAGAAGGTAAGGCTAGAATGTTCGGCGGATTAAAACAAGAACCAGTTTCACTAATCACAATTAGGCTGCTGATATAATTAGTGACACGTTCCATTAGCTGAACTCCATTACACACGATTCAATTGATCATTTTAACAACGTAACTTCTATTTACTAGACAGAAGCAATGCTAACAGTAGGGATGGGTGAATTTGGGGCATTTCTCCAAAAAATTAACGAATTTCCAGCGAAATTCGTGAAACGGCGAAAAATTTGTGAAAAGGCACCGGCACAAATTTGCTGGTGAATTTTTCAGCGGTTTCGAGAATTTTTACGCCGGCGGTGAATCTCGGGATGTCGCCGCAATTCGCACCTGCCGAATACATTCACCCATCACTAGCTAACAGTATGCACATAGGAAAATGCCTCTATTGGGGATGAAAGGAAGACTGAGTCTCTTGTTTTATTGTGCACCACATTCTAGTGAAGCTGAGCTCACAATTCTTCTCCCATATGCACCAATAAATCTTATAGATCCCACAGCAGGAGCCCACCCCACAGAGTCAGTTTATAGGCTTCACATTCTTCCTGACTGATGTTTTTATTGGTTCATATCAATACTGGAAGTGCTATTACTTGAAACCAAAGAGCTCTGTGTGCTGCTGTATATGTGCAACAGAAAACACAGGAGGAACCTATCATTTTATTACTGCTGCAATCAAAATTTTTATTTTTTATTTAATAAATCTCGAAACAATTCAAGTTTTTTTTAAAAAAAAATCAATTCAATTTCCTATTCTCAGGCCAGGCCAAATTTCAATTAGATTCACACATTAGGCACTGAGAGATAATACTAATCTCCGAAATCTGCAATTGTATAATATGCTTAGGAAAGAGGGCACAGGAACAATCTGTATTTGGCTGTGTTACACATGGCACAATTAGCGACGTGACTATTCGAAATAAATATATTTGCGCCTAATGTCGGCATTGAAAAGCGGCGCTGGCTGCTTTAGAGGGGCGAGGAGACGTTCCCAGAAATTGCATGGAAAAACAAAAAATTGCCTTTATTTCCAAAAACCTTAATATGAAATTATAGGGGGGGGGGAGAAAGCTTTTTCTCACAATAAAGCTGCACAATAAATGTATCAGTGATAACACATGTTCCAGTCAAGCGGAGTCGACTGAAAGCACCGCCGTGCCTTGTTTGCTCACATTTGGAATTTATAAATGAGATGTTTCTGGTTATAGGAGTCAAAGCTTTGTAATTGTTCCAGCATGCCTGCTTGTCGTTATGCCATTTTGTTTTGTTTTGGTGGTTTAGTATGATCCAAAATGTGATTTAAAATTTAAAAAAAAAAGATTTGTTATATTTTCATGCAGTTTGTATTATCTTGTTTTATTGCTACTAAATATATCTAGCTGCCGGTAAATACACATACAGGTATGGGATCCGTTATCCGGAAACCCGAATTACAGAAGGCCCGTCTCCCACAGACTCCATTGTATCCAAATAATCCAAAAATTTAAAAATGATTTCCTTTTTCTCTGTAATAATAACACAGTAACTTGTAATTAATCCAAACTAAGGTATACTTATTGGGTTTTTATTTAGGGGCCAATTCATTAACTTCGAGTGAAGGAATAGAAGAAAAAAACCTTTGAATTTCGAAGTGTTTTTTTGGCTACTTCGACCATCGAATGGGCTACTTCGACCTTCGACTACGACTTCGAATCGAAGGATTCGAACTAAAAATCTTTTGACTATTCGACCATTCGATAGTCGAAGTACTGTCTCTTTAAGAAAAAACTTCGGCCCCCTAGTTCGCCACCTAAAAGCTACCGAACCCAATGTTAGCCTATGGGGAAGATCCCCATAGGCTTGCCTAACTTTTTTTGGTCGAAGGATAATCCTTAGATCGTTGGATTAAAATCCTTCGAATCGTTCGTTTCGAAGGATTTAATCGTTCGATCGAAGGATTATTCCTTCGATCGTTCGATCGAAGTATTTGCGCAAAATCCTTCAACTTCAATATTCGAAGTCGAAGGATTTTCATTCCCCAGTCGAATATCAAGGGTTAATTTACCCTCGATATTCGACCCTTGATGCATCTGCCCCTAAATGTTTACATGATTTTCTAGAAGACTTAAGGTATGAAGATCCAAATTCCATTATCCAGAAACCCTCAGGTCCCAACATTCTGGATAACAGGTCCCATAATTGTATTTGCAAGCTCTTTGCAATTAACAATTTTTTTTTACTAGTTTTCAAGATATTAGCATTTTTAAACTGTTACTATAAGAAATCTGAAACAACAGTGCTGCTTATTTTGGTGAATTGGCTACAGTGGGCTGAAATTGTTTGTGATCGACTGTAGAAAATGAAGTTAGTGAGCAGATAAGAGTCAATTAATGTTTCTCTGGTCAGTTCTTTGCAGAGCAACATCACTAGCCTCTCCCTTCCTTGCAGAATTACATTTCAGCTGACTGTAGCCAATCATCAAACATTTACAGCAGGTGCTGCTGTTGTATCAAGTTTATTATACAAACAGTTTAAAACTGCTAATATCTTGAAAACTAGAAGAAATAATGCAAATTGAATTTTTATCAGTGCTTAGAAGCAGTGTCGTAACTATCCATGGCCGCATCCAGGTGCAGAATGTGCACATTGGCCCCTCCCCTCTAGAATTTTCTTTTTTCTTTACATACTATATTTTTCAGCAAGCTACAATTGATATGGAAAAGGATATTGCAGCAAGCAGTAAAAATAATCCAAAATGATTTTTTAAATATGTTAATAGTATAAAAATAAAGCAGGAAGGGTGGGACCTTTAATATCAGAGGGGGGTCAGCTGGTTGATGAAAACAAAATAAAGCGCAGATTCTGAACACATATTTTTCGTTTGTCTACACAAATAAGGAACCAGTTAATGAAGGTTTCCTTCTTGATACTCCCAATTCAAAAGAGACTAGAACATGTTAAGATAAACAAAGGTCCGGGGCCAGATGGTATTCATCCCAGGGTAATAAGCGTGCTTAGCTCTGTGATTGCCAAACCTCTTTACTTAATTTTTCAGGATTCTTTGAGGTCTGGCATAGTGCCGAGAGACTGGTGAATTGCTAATGTGGTGCCGATATTCAAAAAAGGATCCCATTCTCAGCCTCAAAACTATAGGCCAGTTAGTCTGATGTCAGTGGTATGAAATCTTTTCGAAGGTTTAATAAAGGATAAGATACTGGACTTCATAGCAAATCATAATACTATGAGTGTGTGCCAGCATGGTTTTATGCGTAAAAGATCTTACCATACTAACTTAATTTTTTTACATGAGAAGGTAAGCAGGGACCTTGATTCTGGGATGGCATTGGATGTGATTTACTTAGACTTTGCTAAAGCATTTGATACAGTGCCACACAAAAGGTTACTGGTTAAATTAAGGAATGTTGGCCTGGAAAATAGTATTTGTACCTGGATAGAGAACTGGCTAAAAGATAGACTACAAAGAGTGGTGGTAAATGGAACATTTTCTAATTGGACCAGAGTTGTTAGTGGAGTACCGCAGGGCTCTGTACTAGGTCCCTTGCTTTTCAACTTGTTTATTAATAACCCGGAGGTGGGCATTGAAAGTACTGTTTCTATTTTTGCAGATGATACTAAATTGTGCAGAACTATAGGTTCCATGCAGGATGCTGCCACTTTGCAGAGTGATTTGTCTAAGTTGGAAACTGGGCAGCAAACTGGAAAATGAGGTTCAATGTTAATAAATGCAGGTTATGCACTTTGGCAAAAATAATATAAATGCAAGTTATACACTAAATGGCAGTGTGTTGGGGGTTTCCTTAAATGAGAAGGATCTTGGGTTTTTTGTAGATAACAAGTTGCCTAATTGTGGTCAGTGTCATTCTGTGGCACTTTCATTTTTTCAACCCAATTTAACTATGTAACTATATTGTATATTTTCATTTATTTTACCTCTTTGTTCCCATGCAGATACAGGTATGGGATCTGTTACTGAGATTCCTGGGGACCTGGGGTTTTCTGGATAACGGATCTTTCCGTAATTTAATGTAAACATTAAATAAGCCCAATAGGCTGGTTTTGCTTCTAATAAGGATTAATTATATCTTAGTTGGGATCAAGTACAAGGTACTGTTTTATTATTACAAAGAAAAAGAAAATCATTTTAAAAATTTGGATTATTTGGATAAAATGGAGTCTATGGGAGATGTAATTTGGCGCTTTCTAGATAATGGTTTTCCAGATAATGGTTCTCATACCTGTATAGGGAATGACTATAAAAAAGGGTCATATGATTTGGAGCCGGAGGGCTCACTGACACCTGGGCCCATTGGCAGTTTTCCTGGTTTCCCACTGGTCCAGCCCAACACCGGGTGAATAAGCACCTTGCACCTTAAATGAAAAGAACATTACTAGAAGTGTTTTACAAGTTTTACATTATTTATACAGTGAATAGTTACCGAGGAGTTTCATGACCATATAAAAACATGAGGCCGAAGGCCGAGTGTTTTTATACAGGTCATGAAACTCCTCGGTTACTTCTAATATCCTCATATTTTGCAACAGGGGGTAATTCATTTATTATAATACACACGTTTCAGTGAGTCATCTGACAGAAATGACATCAGAACTCACCGTTTATAACTGATGACATCAGAACTCACCATTTGTAAGGATATAATTTACAAGATATTCATGACTTTTGTGTATTACATTCTCTCTCTCTCGACACAAACACCCTAGTGTTCTATCTCATGCAGAAATATAATAATATAAAGATCTGCTGCAGGTGTGTTTCTACTTTAAACCATGAGAGTGTTTATTACAGATTCCAGTAAAAGTTTCAGTAACTAAGCCCCTATGGGGAAGCAAGCACCTGCTCAATTATCAATGTTTTGTCTAACAATGATTAATATCCTTTAGGTCTGCAAGTCTTCCAAATATTCTATATTCCATACTGTACAAACCAATTGGCAAGTAGGAGAAACCTTTCAACGCTGCCAGTAGTTATTCATGTCATGGAAAGTATGTTTAGCCTCCATTACAGGTCAGTAAATGAATAGCTCTGCAGATGGGACTGTTCATTTGCCAAGACACAGGACTAGTTGCTCTTGCCTAGGAGGTATTAATGGCAAGTTATTTCTAAGGTTGCGGGGAGATATATACACATATATATATTGTGCAGGGATCTGTCCTTCTTTATTCCAAGGAAACATTTGTACATGTAGTGGCACAGACACCCTGCTATTTGTATTTTTAATATATTTTTAGCTATTCTTTACAGAAATGTGTCCCGAGGCATCATTTAGCAATGCGAGCGCACTGTAAAAAAGCACAATATTGTGTGTGTATCAACATCATTGGGAACTGGTTCAGTTGACTGTGATGAATGTCGGCAAAACGCCACGATGCAAAGTATAGGGCTCATGAACGCAAGGAAGTCCTGAGATTAACATTTGCCTCGAGGAGGGCTTATTCCACAATTCCATAGCATGTTGCACCTAGTCAATCTTACACTAATACAGGTATGGAACCCGTTATCCAGGAAATTCCAAGTTACAGAAAGCCCATCTCCATAGAGTCTATTTTTATTCTAATAATCCAATTTTTTTTAAATGATTTCCTTTTTCTCTGTAATAATAAAACAGTAGCTTGTACTTGATCCCAACTAAGATATAATTCATCCTTATTGGAAGCAAAACCAGTATATTGGGTTTATTTAATATTTACATGGTTTTCTAGTAGACTTAAAGGAGAAGGAAAGGTTAAAACTAAGTAAGCCTTATCAGAAAGGTCCATCTAAATATACCAGTAAACCCCCAAAGTAATGCTGCTCTGAGTCCCCTGTCAAAAGAAACACAGCATTTCTTTCCTTCTATTGTGTACACATGGGCTTCTGTATCAGACTTCCTGCCTTCAGCTTAAACCTCATTGCCCTGGGCAAGAGCATGCTCAGTTTGCTCTTCTTCCCCACCCCCTCCCTTCTCTACTGTAATCTGAGCCCAGAGCAGGGAGAGACTCAGGGAGGAAGTGATGTCACACCATGTTAATACTGCAGCTCCTATCCTAAACAAACAGAGAGTTTCTAGAGCTTTTTACTCAGGTATGGCACAGAATAAATATAGCATTCTAGCTTGTACTATTGCAGCTAATCTATTGGCAATAAAATGCCTCCGTAACTTTCCTTCTCCTTTAAGGTATGAAGATCCAAATTATTGAAAGATCCTTTATCCCGAGCATTCTGGATAACAGGTCCCATACCTGTACTGATGTTAAAGAACATTGAAAATTATATTCTGAGGGAGTTGTCTTAAATGTACCCCCCGTGAATATAACTACTAACCTCAGATTAGTGCTACTCTTTGCTGAAAGGTGCACTGTCCCAGGCTATCCTGCTGAAGAAGTAATGGTGGAGCTCATGGAAATCCCACTATTTCTAAGGCATTCCAATGATTTTGATGGGAATTAAAATACTGCTGGCGACTTCTCCCATTTTCCAGAAGAACCACACAGAAGTTTTTACTCCTCCTCTTGACTATAATAGAGTTTTGCCAGGTCTGAGCTGGGAATTTTTAAAGTTATATTGCTTAAAAAAGATGCCAGGATCCTTAATTATCGGTGTAAAGTAAGAAAAAAAAAAGTCTATAGTCTATGTTATATAGAATCCCATATCAGGAAACCCGTTATCCAAAAAGCTCCGAATTATGGAATGGCTGTTTCCCATAGACTCCATTCTATCCAAATTTTAAAAAATTATTCCCTTTTTCGCTGTAATAATAAAACAGTAGCTTGTACTTGATCCAAACTAAGATATAATGAATTCTTATTGGAAGCAAAATCAGACTATTGGGTTTATTTAATGTTTACATTATTTTCTAGTAGACAAGGTATGAAGATCCAAATCACGGAAAGATCCGTTATTCGGAAAACCCCAGGTCCTGAGCAGCGCCGGATTTACCGGGCCCTAGCACCCGCCCGCGGGTGCACAAAAGCGCCGGAGCACTGGGGAACTGCAAGTCCCCAGAGCTCCCCACAGAGCGGCTGGTCGGCATGCTGCCCCTAATAATCTGCCGCCCTAGGCCCAGGCCTTTGTGGCCACTCCACAAATCTGGACCTGGTCCTGAGCATTCTGGATAACAGATCCCATACCTGTTTTTTAATTACTTTAAAGGGGTTGTTCACCTTTAAGTTAACCTTTAGTATGTTATAGAATAGCTAATTCTAAGCAACATTTCAGCTGGTGTTCATTATTGTTTTTCGTCTGACTCTTTCCAGCTTTCAAATGTGGGGGGGTGGGGGTCACTGACCCCATCTAAAAAACAAATGCTCTATAAGGCTACATATTTATTGTTATTGCTACTTATTATTACTCATCTTTTTTTTATTGTGGCCCTCTCCTATTCCAGTCTCTTATTCAAATCAATTCATGGTTGCTAGGGTGATTTGGACTCTAGCAACTAGATTGCTAAAAATGGCAGAGCTGCTGAATAAAAAGCTAAATAACTCCCAACCACAAATAATAAATAATGAAAACCAGTTGCAAACTGCCTCAAATATCACTCTCTACAGCATTGTAAAAATGAATTTAAAGATAAACAACCCCTTTTTTTGGTGCTACTGTTTATTTAAAAGAGAGATCAATGTACACAAGATGAATGATTAAAGGTGGATAAATCTGTATCTTACTGTTCTTACATTAACCTGCATCTTATAGGTTAACGGAATAGGCCAGTAACGACCAACCAGTGTTATGTGCCTCTTTCTTATGAAATATATAGTATCAGCAGCTCTCGTATTCCTATTAGCAGTCTGTCACCGGAGGCCAGGTAGTCCCGTTGCACCCACACGGCCGTCCCTGGTCTCGGCATTTAGTTTGCTGGAGAAGCATGTAATCTGGCTGTCATTGCGTCTCAAGGCAACGGCTTTGCATCTCAATTTGGATCCTAAATGGATTAAGCCTCTCATCAGTATGCTCAACTACTCACACGTTTGTCGCCGGTAAATACTATAGAGGAGTTCTCCTACTAATAAAACATATCAGATCAGTGCCGTAAAGGGCAATGCATGGCTGGAAACAAAAGAAAGGACAGAGTTATACTTTTCTCGCCACCGTTACCCTTAAGTCAGAAACACATAAAAGCTTTAATATTTTATTGGCCTTCAATAAATGTCTTATGAATAAATAATTACCTTTTTTTCCCCCTACATATTATGTAACCACTAAAATGACAGATAGAGACAAAGCACAATTAAAAAACCTAAAAAGCTGGAGAGTAAAAACGCTCATTTATAAACACTGGGCAAATTTGCACCTGGGCAGTAACCCATGGCAACCAGTCAGAGGTTTGCTTTCATTGCTCAACCTGCAGATGGCTGAAAAAAGCCACTCACTGATTGGTTGCTCTGGGTTACTGCCAAGGTGCAAATTTGCTCTGTGTTTATAAATGAGCTTCATATGTATGTTTTTTAATTTTAGATCCTGAGCTGTACCAGATGAACAAATCATGCCACTGGTTAGGCTTTTGTTTATTTAAAAAAATATATATATATTTTTTTTTTTAAAACATTTTTTTTATTCGAGCAACATTCAGATACAATTACATCCATCTCAAGGTGGTGACACATAGTTCCTGTACAACTCGGTACACTGTATCAGTCAGGAGTACATGGCAACAATAATACAAGGTAAGATAATCATACATAGGTCACATAAGGTATAGATAGACAGAATGCCGCTAATTTAATTGGATGCATAAATCGAGTCACCAGTCAGTCTCGCATGTAACGAGATGGAGGTCCAAAATAAATTGTTAAATAGCAAGAATGGTCAGTATGTTGCGGTGTAAACTTAACAACATAAGTAACATGTTAACTGTCGTGTTTGTCAGCCCCTAACCCATATCACAGTGATAACCCGTCCATTTTCTCTTTGCTTGTTCGCTGGTTACATTATGTCTCTGCCGCTGCCGTGCCGGAGGTTACAGCTACATTGTGCATACGTTCAGTCATAAGTTAATAGGGGGATCCCCACATACAAGTCTCGTAACATACCACTCATTATGTTGAAAACATAATGCAACTTCACCTTCATCGTGTGTGGTATAATCTCAATAAACGACTCCCAAGTATATTTAAAAAAAAAAATATATATATATATTTTTAATGTATCGAATCCGGTGCTGTTACCCCAACTGGATGAAAGAATCTGCTTAGTAGGCGCAGTGTCAAACCATCAGTAATGTATCTAATTCCCCAAAACGCCTACAGTGCAATCAGCAACCAAATACATTTAAGGGCATGTAAAGGCAAAAAAATAAAAATTTTTACTTTCTTTTTTGAAAAAGAAACCTATATCCAATATACTTTAATTAAAAAATGTGTACCGTTTTTATAAGAAACCTGACTGTATGCAGTGAAATTCTCCCTTCATTTACTGCTGTGGATAGGAATTGTCAGACGGTCCCTAACTGCTGAGCAGGGAAACAATCATACTTATGAACAGCAGGGGGAGCCCCCGTCTTACTTCCCATCTGTGCAGAACTCAAGCAGCTTTGTTTATGACGATCCCTAAGCAGCCCAGACCACACTGAGCATGTGCACAGTCTTAGTCTTGCAAAGATGTTTAACAAAGTTACAAGATGGTGACCCCCTGTAGCCAACTTTGAAAGCATAAATTATTTGTTTGATTAGGCTTGTGGTGCAGTTAGTTCATGTTGTGTTTAGTATACAAAATGCAGCATTTCTAGCCTTATTCTATGTTAGACTTTACATGCCCTTTAAAGGGGTTGTTCGCCTTTTAATAAGCTTTTAGTCTTTTAGTATGATGCAGAGAGTTATATCCTGAGACAATGTGCAATTGATTTTCATTTTTTATTATTTGTGTTTTTGAGTTATTTAGCTTTTTATTCAGCAGCAATGTCTGCAATCTGGTTGTGATGGTCCAAATTCCCCTAGCAACCATGCTCTGATTTGAATAAGAGACTGGAATATGAATAGGAGAGGCCTGAATAGAAAGATGAGTAATAAAAAGTAGTAATAACAATACATTTGTAGCCTTACAGAGCATTTGTTTAGATGGGGTCAGTGACCCCCTTTTGAAAGCTGGAAAATGTCAGAAGAAAAGGGCAAAAAAGTAAAAAAGGGCAAAAAAGCGATTTACATTTTAGCCGGCGGGAAGGTAGGGGAAGGCAGTTTGGGGAGATTAGTCGCCCCGAAGAAGAGGAGATTTGTTGCGGGGCGACTAATCTCCCTGAATCTGCCTGTGTGCCCTGAACCTTACAGAGCATTTGTTTAGTCTGTAGAGACCTGTGTGTACAGTAGATCCCCACCTGATTGTGCACTTGTCCTGTATATTGTGAACTGGGATATGTGCCCTGCTGGAAGTAACAGTTGTGCTGCCGGAGACCGGGTGTTGCGTTCAATGAAAACAAAGCACTGCATAACTTGCTGGCCCTATACAAATAAATGATGGCAATTATGAATGTGAATCTTACCCACAATCTTAAGAGCGGTTGACTTTTAAGTTAACTTTTAGTATGTTATAGAATGGCCAATACTAAGCAACTTTTCTATGGATCGTCATTATTTATTTTTATAGTTTTTGCCTTACCTTTCTGACTTTTTCCAGTTTTCAAATGGGGGTCGCTGACCCCATCTAAAAAAACAAATGCTCTGTATGGCTACACAATTACTGTTATTGCTACTTTTTATTACACGTTTCTATTCAAGTCCTCTCTTATTCATATCCCAGTCCAGTTTTCCATGGTTTCTAGGGTAATTTGGACCCAGATAACCAGATTGCTGAAATTAAAGCTAAATAACTAGAAAAACACATAATAAAAAATGAAACCAAATGGCAAATTGTCTCAGAATATCTCTCTCTATATTGTTCTGAAAGTTAACTCTAAGGTGAACAAATCCTTTAAATGTTGTAACATATCTAAGCTTTACTGCGACAACCCAAATCTTGTTTCCTCATCTATTAAAACAGAAATTATCTAAAAAATAGGGGTTTTTTTCTTACGTTTACATCTTGGAGCAAAGGAGCCAGAAATGGAAATCAATAAAATGTTGCTGAGGTTGCACAGGATTCTGGAAGGAGGCACAGAAGAAGCCTAATGTACTGGATACATGACAAGCAGTAAATATGTTACTGTATATTCCTTCCTGCAAGAACATAACCTCACTTTTTCAACAAAAAAAACCACTAAATAAATCCATTTGCTTCAACTACACTTTCATTTTCGATACATAACGCATCTCCAGACCCACATAAAGTAATTTTATATTGAGTAAAGTATCACTGTAAAAGCCGAGTCAACAGATTATCAGCAGAACATTTAGTAACTTGTAAACGTATTGAGAACCTTGACCAGCTCTTTTTTTACTTTAATCGTACAGTACGAGGGTTATTTACTAAACTCCGAATGTAAAAATCAGGAAAAATTTGAGATTTTTTTTAAATAGAATCGAATTTATTAAACCCCAAAAATGGACAAGGCAGAATCTGAAAATCCGGCATCTCAGACCTGTTGAGGTTGCATATAAGGCAATGGGAGAAGTCCCAATGATTTTTTGATGTGCGCTGGGTTTTTGCCAATACCCCAAAGTTTTTGGGCAAAATTCAGAGTTTTCAGGTGAAAAATCCAAAACAATTGTGAATATCAAATGAAAAAATCGGGAAAAAATGTGAAAATCTGATTTTTCACGATTTTTTTTCGGATATATTCCCGCAAACCAAATTTTGCGGAAAGTGTATTAATAAATAAGCCTAAAAAACCTGTGCGGATTAGATCTGAGTTTTTTTCAGAAAATATTGAGATAAATTCGGACTTTATTAAAACTCAAATTTTTCTCATTATTTTAAAAATAAAAATTTTACTTAAAGGAGAAGGAAAGCTATGGAGGCATTTTATTGTCAATAGATCAGCTGCAATAGTGCAAGCTATAACGCTATATTTATTCTGTAGAATGTTTTACCATACCTGAGTAAAAAGCTTTTGAAGCTCTCTCTGTTTGTTTAGGATAGCAGCTGCCATATTAGCTTGGTGTGACATCACTTCCTGCCTAAGTCTCTCCCTGCTCACTTATAGCTCTGGGCTCAGATTACAGCAGAGAAGGGAGGGGTGGGGGAAGAGGAGCAAACTGAGCATGCTCAAGCCCTAGCCCTGGAGGTTTAAGCCGAAGACAGGAAGTCAGATACAGAAGTCCATGTGTACACAATAGAAAGAAAGAAATGTTGTTTTTCTTTTGACAGAGGACTCAGAGCAGCATTACTTTGAGGGTTTACTGGTGTATTTAAGTGGACCTTTCTGATAAGGCTTATTTAGTTTTAACCTTTCCTTCTGCTTTAAGTACCAACCATGATTTGGCTTAATTTACTAAAAAATCCGAACAAAATTTGTACGTGCGGGACAAAATCACACGCACATTCAAATTGTGCGACTTTTTCGAATTGTCATCCGAATTCCACCATTTTCAAATTTAAACTAGCGTCAAAATGTCCAAAACTCACACAGATCATGAAGGCAGGAAACATCTTCCAATTGTAAAAGGGACATCTGCCATTGACTTCAACGTGACTTTGATTTGGTTTTAGCTGGAGTATTTTCGGATTCTGATTTTAGCAGCTTTGGTCAGTTGGGTTAAAAAATGTTGGTGTATGATGTCCTAGATATTCTTAGAGCTAAGACTGAATGACAGATGCACCAAGGTTTCCCTGTATCTGTAACCTTGTTATGAGTTAAAGGGGTGGTTCATCTTTAGGTTTACTTTTAGTATGTTATAGAATGGCCCATATTTCACAATTTTTCAATTGGCCTTCATTTTTTCTTTTGCATAGTTTTTGAACTTTTTGCCTTCTTCTTCTGCTTTCAAAAAGGGGGTCACTGACCCCATCTAAAAACAAATGCTCTGTAAGGCTACAAATTTATTGTTACTTTTTATTACTCGTCTTTCTATTCTGACCCTCTCCTATTCATATTCCAGTCTCTTATTCAAATCAATGCATGGTTGCTAGGGAAATTTGGACCCTAACAACCAGATTGCTGAAATTGCAAACTGGAGAGCTGCTGAATAAAAAACTAAATAACTCAAAAACCACAAATAATAAAAAATCAAAACCAATTGCAAATTGTCTCAGAATATCACTCTCTACATCATACTTTAATTTAAGATAACTCAGAGGTGAACAACCCATTTAAGGAACCTCCAAGGAAAATGTTCAGCAACCAATGTCTTATAGATATGATTTCCCAGAATATTATAATACATTATTATACGGAAACCCGTTATCCAAAAAGCTCTGAATAACAGAAAAGCCATCTCCCATAGACTTGATTTTATCCAAATAATCCAAATGTTTAAAAATGATTTCCTTTTTCACTGTAATAATAAAACTGTACCTGGTAATTAGACTTAAGGTATGCAGATCCAAACTATGGAAAGATCCATTATCCTGAAAACCCCAGGTCCCGAGCATTCCGGATAACAGGTCCCATACCTGTAATAATAAGAATCTAGTTTGGGAATCGTTTCCCTTATCTGCACATAAAGAGTTAACACACACTGTGCTTTATGACTGCTCCAGTAGAAGTGCACAGTATGTATGGATTTCCATATGTACAATCTCTGCCCTAAGAGGTAATTACTGGTGTAGGAATAATGTCGGAGGCATGTTTCGCATTAACCTCGCAGAGTCAATTAAATATCAATGTGAATATCGTTGCATGTTCTCCCATTCTCCTGTCTCTCAGGAGCAAATTTGATACCTGTGTATTAAAGGGTATAAATGTTTGATTTCTGCCTGCCGGTCCTTTATAATTCATGAATTAGGAGGAAATGCGATCCTGAAATATATTGTATATATTAATATAACAAGGTTCATTTACTTTCCTCTTCTATGTCTTTGCCGGCTGTTTCTGGGAGGATATTCTGGGGTTAATGTCGTCATTATAAAAAAGGGTTGCTAATACAGGTATGGGATTCCTTATCCGGAAACCCATTATCCAGAAAGCTCCAAATTATAGAAAGACTCAATTTTATCCAAATAATCCAAATTTTTTAAAAAATTTCATTTTTTCTCTGTAATAATAAAACAGTAGCTTGTACTTGATCCCAACTAAGATATAATTAACCCTTATTCGAACAAAAACAGCTCATTGGGTTTATTTAGGGGCAGATTTACTAAGCTAGAGTGAAGTAATTTTTTGAATACGACCATCGAATAGGATACTACGACTTCAAATTTACTTCGACTTCGATTCAAAGTAAAAATCGTTCAAATATTCGACCATTCGATAATCGAAGTACTGTCTCTTTAAAAAAAACTTTGACTTCATACTTCGCCAAATTAAAGCTACTGCAGTCCAATGTTAGCCTCCACAGCACTTTTCTAAGTCTTTGCACATCCAATAGAAATCCTTCAATCGATCGCTAAAAATCGTTCCAAACGTTCGATTCGAACTATTTAACGATTTCTATTCGATCATTCGATCAAACGAATACGCTATAAATCCTTCGACTTCGATATTCGAAGTCGAAGGATTTCAATTCTAGGTCGAGTTTCGAAGTTTTTTTTTTTAACTTCGAAATTCAACTCTTAGTAAATCTGCCCCTTAATGTTCACATGATTTTCTACTAGACTTAAGGAAAGATCCATTATCCCGAAAACCCTAGGTCCCAAGCATTCTGGATAACCAGTCCCATATATGAAAACAGTGTAATATATAAAGTGCTATGTTTTTTTTACTGAAGAGCATTTTCTGGCCAAAATTCCCCCTTGTGTACACTGACAGGGAGATACCATTAATGGGGTGGTTCACCTTTTAGTATGTTATAGAATGGCTAATTCTAAGCAACTTTGCAATTGGTCTTCATTATTTATTTGTAAAATATATTTGTTTTTTTAATTAATTATTTGCTTTCTTTTGACTCTTTCCAGCTTTCAAATGGGGGTCACTGACCCCCATCTAAAAACAAATGTTCTGTAAGGCAACACATTTGAGTAAGTATCGCTACTTATTATTGCTCGTCTTTCTATTCTGGCCCTCTCCTAATTATATTCAAGTCTCTTATTAATTAAAATCAATGAATAAGAGACTGGAATAATTTGGACCCTGGCAACCAGATTGCCGAAATTGCAAACTGGAGAGCTGCTGAATAAAAAGCTAAATAACTCAAAAACCCCAAATAATAAAAAATTAAAAGCAATTGCAAATTGTCTCAGAATATCCCTCTCTACATCATACTAAAAGTTAACTCAAAGGCGAACAAAACATTTAAGTGGAACACACACACTCATATATGTATGTTATGTATATCTGGTTATAATTATTAGAGTGTGAGCTCTTTGCCACTTGTAAGGTTTTAAAAAAAAAAAAAGTTAATTTTTAACAATTTTCTTTTGTATAACCATGAATGTATTTGTATTAGGTTGCTACAAATATGCAGTCATGTGAAAACCAGCGAAAATTCCTTTTCTACAATTCACCAGACTCACTGATGTATATTCTGAAACCTTCAGTGTCGCTATTAACCTCTTCTAATTGCACTTCAACGACACATGTACATCACATTGGAAATAAAAGGAATTTAGAAGGCGCAGCAGTGTCTGCATAGGAACTGCACTTGTGATATGGCCAGAGATTAATCACACAGATCAATATCCGCAGTACATTATTCATTTCAACCCAATTAAACATATCTTAGTTGTGAAATATTGATCTCTCTGCTGAATTCTTGAAGGTTTTACGCATGTTGAGAAGTCGAGTTTCATTATATATTCGGAGCTGTTAATCGAGCAATAATATCTTTCTTGCAGAAACAGAGAAGAATTTATTTCCCCCCCCTCCCCCCAGGTTACAAAGGGCCAGATTCAATCTTATGAGAAATCTTTATTTGCTGGTTTTTTCATGTAAAAACTTAATTGACGTCTATGTGAAAATCTAGAATTGTATTAGGAGATAAGAGGTGTCAACAGTAGCAGTGAAGTTCTTTTTCTCTAATAAATCCTACAGTAGAGCTTCATCATCTTTCTCTGGGCAACTGTCCGTTTTCTAAGCTTAGGGACTGACATTCAGGGGGTTATTTACTAAACGTCAAATTTATCAGGTCAGACATTTTGGGGCAAAAACTAGAATTTTTCATGGAAAAATAAAACTCCAATGTTTCGAGATTTGTTATACCCCAATGCTGCAAAAAGCCCGAACCCGAAAAACCACCATCTCATGTCAATGGGTGAGGCGCCTACAGTATCTTAATTTGAGGATATCATGGTTTGCGCTGGGTTTTAGCCCGATAATCGAAAAATCGGACGATTGCTCAAATTTATCGGGGTTTTTTCCCAATTTGATTCCCATTTAATTAATGAGTTTTTAATTAATAAATAAGGTCAAATTGGACATGGGAGTTTGGATGTGTTTGTTGTGAATTTCTTTTTCTTTAATAAATCCTGCAGTAGATCTTCATCATCTTTCTCAGGGCAACTGTCAGTTTTCTAAGCTTAGGGACTGACATTCAGGGGGTTATTTACTAAACATCAAATTTATCTGGTCAGACATTTTGGGGCAAAAACTAGAATTTTTCATGGAAAAATAAAACTCCAATGTTTCGAGATTTATTATACCCCAATGCTGCAAAAAGCCCGAACCCGAAAAAAACACCATCTCATGTCAATGGGAGAGGCGCCTACAGTATCTTAATTTGAGGATATTGTGGTTTGCGCTGGGTTTAGCCTGATAATTGAAAAATCAGACGATTGCTCGAATTTGACAGTTTTTTTTTCAAATTTGATTCCCAATTAATTCATGAGTTTTTAATTAATATATAAGGTCAAATTGTACATGGGAGTTTGGTTGTGTTTTTTGTAATAAAATAATGAGATAAATTCAGAGTTTAATAAATAACCCCCTCAGTATACTGTATCCATGGAATATAAAAAATTCAGATTCACAGGCTGATTAGTAATTAATTCAGATTCACATTACATGGCTAGAATTAGGAGAGAAGGCGCACAACCCTCAAAAATAGAATGCAGGGCGCTAATCCATCAGGGTCTCCAAAAATAGCTGCTAAATATAATCAAAAACAGATAGCACACCCAATTAAAGAAAAATACATTTATTACAAAAAGGAAAGGCCCTTTTAATTTTTTTTTCATTTGTGCCCCTGGGGAAGACCCTTAAGGTCTAAATGCATTGGGCTCACTAAATATTATTTTGTTATATTTTTCCTTTTTGTAATAACTGTATTTTTCTTTAATTCGGTGTGCTATCTATTTTTGATTATATTCACATTACATGGCAACACAGAAACCAGCGTTTTCTGCCTCACGATTTAAAAAAAAAAAAAAGCATTAGCTTTTAGGACAAACAAACCACTTTTTCTGCAAGATAATTTGCAACGACCCCTTTTGCTATTTTGCTATTGCTTCCTGACAGCAGCCCAGACCACACTGAGCATGTGCAATGTCACTGACACTCATAAAGATGCTCTAACAAGATCCAAGATGGGGGGCTTGTGTACAACGTTAAAGGAAGGGATTGTTGCTGTTATAGGGCTACCGAAACTCTATGTCGGTACAGCAAGCTCAATATGTAAAACACAGCATTTATAGCCAAGTCTTTATTTTTATTTATTTTTAGTAATAATATATAATAGATTATATTTAATAAAAAATGTATAGCCATGTTCATTTTGAGACTTTAGTTCTCCATTAAGTCTGAGAGTCTACCCAAAATAGTGGTCTAGAATTGTGTACCTTACTTTAATTACTATTATAGATTATTAAAGGGGATCAAGGAGACTGATTCTAAACACCATGGGTACCTAAATATAAACCTGACCTAAAGGTTAAGAACTGCTGCTTTCACTGAGTGCAACAGACTTAAGGGCAGATTTATCAAGGGTCGAATTTCGAAGTAACGGGAGTTATTTTGAACTCCCATAACTTCAAAAAGACCAATTGAAATTTATAGAAAATGAAATAGATGTTACTTCGACCGTTCGAATCGAAGTAACTTTGTTATCGATCGAATTCGATTAGAAGTCCACCAATTGACTCCAAATAGTTTATAGGAGGTCCCCCACAGGCTAAAACAACAATTCGGCAGGTTTTAGATGAGGAATGGTTGAAGTCAAAGTTTTAAAGAGACAGTACATGATAAATTTCGATTATCAAATAGTAACATTTTTTTAAAATTTGAATCAAATTTTGGCCTATTCAATAGTCGAAGTAGACAAAAATAGCTCGAAATTCTATTTTTTTTTTACTTCAAATTTTTACTTTGACCCTTGATAAATATGCCCCTTAGTGATGCAATTGTTTGTGCTTTAACTTGTACTTTCCATATCATAAGCAGTTGCATTTGTTAAGTTCGGTCTTGTAGACTAATTACTACAAGGAATTCTGGTTGGACACAGGATGGATAAAACGTTGCAGACTTCAATCTGTTCACACAAAGAACACAAAGGAAAAAAAGGCAATTGCATTGGGTGCGATGGCTGCCGAATTATTGACATGTGCCTAAAAGTATCAAATTTCAGGCCACATTCAATACAAAAAGAAAAATGATCTGAATCAGAATTTCCCCCTAGACTTCAAATGAGTTTTCACATGAGATAGCTTCCTTAGCTTTCTCATGAGATAAAGGACCAGATTCAATTAGAAGAGAAAAATTTATCTCCTAATTCAATTCCAGATTTTCTCATAAAGCCAGATGCAATTTAATGAGAAAAACTTATCTCACTGTTTATCACATGAAAACTCTATTAAAGTCTATGGGGAAAAAAATGAATTAGGAGTTTTTATTTCCTACCTTAAATTGAATCTTGCCTATATGATAAACCATGATACATAGGTAGCGCTATAGTAAACTGAGTGCACTGTTCCCTATCTATAGGCTTCACCTCTATACTGTGCTCCAGATGAGACCTGAATTCTTAGGGAGTAAACCCTCGCAAATGGTGTGGAGGCAGGGTGTAGTGTAACTGTAAATGATGCAGGGTGCAATAATTGGGTGCCAGTGGTTCTTATAACTTAACCAGAGAACATGTTTATTGAACAGGAGCATCCACAGCCTTCAGCTTTCAGCCTTTTTCCTAAGTGGAACCTGAGGGGGAAACTCACATCCCTAAGTCTGTACACTTAGTCCCTACTTCTGGACACTTGGCACCTGGGATCATAATCCTCGGAGGATCTTCAAGCTGCTCAGCTAAATAGCCTGTCTGTCACTCCCAGAGTGACCTCTTAAGGTGAGTAGCCTCTCCTTACTAGGCCTGACCTGTCTAGGTTCCACTGGAGCTCTGCCTGCCTGTTCAGACTTGAGCTAGCACAAAATGGACCCTGAGCACATGGCTGTCCAGAACTTTATACTTTAGCACAATGTCATCTACTGGGCACTGTTTTAACACCAAGGGGCATAGCTTTAAGCAGGATAAGGAAACAGGTCCCCCTCCTAACTGTATTTTAGGACCCAGTTAGGCGTCTATTATATTAGGGGACTGCCTGCTAAATAATACTGGGAGACTAATTTATCAGTCCCCTACACACATATATGACCTGTTATCCGGAATTCTAGGGACCTGAGGTTTTGATAACGGATCTTTCCGTACATTGGATCTCTATACCAAAAGTCTACTAGAAAATCATGTAAACATTAAGGGGCAGATTTATCAAGGGTCGAATTCAAAATTCTAATTAAAATTTTATATTTATAAGATTATTTTTGTGTAATTCGACTAGGAAATAGTCCAAATTTGATTTGAGTTTAAAATTTATCATGTACTGTCCTTTTAAGAATTCAATTAGACTATTTGCAATTTAAAACCTGCCAAGTTGGTGTTTTAGCCTATGGGGAACCTCCTACAATTTGGAGTCATTTGGTGGACTTTTGAAAATCAAATTCTTTTTTTTTAATTGAATTTGTTTTGAATTCGATTCGAGTTTGCGTGTCGATCCTATTTTTAGAAACTCCGATACACTCTAAATTCAACCCTTGATAAATCTGCCCCTAAATAATCCCAGTAGGCTGTTTTTGCTTCCAATAAAGATTAATTATATCTTAGTTGGGATCAAGTACAAGGTACTGTTTTAGTATTACAGAGAAAAAGGAAACCATTCTTAAAAATTAGAACTATGTGTTTATTATGAAGTCTATGGGAGACGGACTTTCTGTAATTGGGAGCTTTCTGCAGAATGGGTTTCCGAATAATGGATCCCATACCTGTATAATAATCTGAATCTGGCCCTAGAATTCAAGATAGAAAGTGGGTGAAATCTGCAGCTTCAAACAACAGGTTCAATTCAGTTCAGTGCCAAAAAACAATGTTTTATTCATGGGAAAATCTGGAACTAAATTAGGAATTTTCTTCTTCTCAATTTGAATTTAGCCCATGTTTAGCCCATGAGAATATACATTCAGTTCTGCAGTAAAACTTGAAAGTCTAGCCTTAAATCTGATTAAAGGAGGAGAATCTGATTATTGGAGCAATTCCAATTTTAAACCAGATGGATTAAAACACCAGGTTGAACAACTGCTAATATATTTAAAAAAAAAAAAAAGTTGCTCCTCTGAATCTCAGCATTGGGATTAATTATAATTTTAATTACAGTCATTTCCAATAAAGAAAAACAATCAGACTGGCATAAGATTAAACTAGAGAGTTATATTTTCTCCCCTCTTCTTAATAACATACCAAAGCAATCAAGCTGTAAGGTTTTATAGACTCCTCTAGGCTTGGGATAAATTTATAGACAGAATCCTATTGTTCAAAGATCAATTTCCATTAGAGCAATTTATTGTTGCATAAAAAAGAGCAACCTGCTTAAGCCTTCTGTAGTTTAGTTAAGTATCTATTGATTAATAGGAGCTTCTTCACATATCATCTAGACATTCCAGTTCATAGATAAGAAAGAAGAGAAATTGATATGCCCATATAAAACTGCAATTTAACATGTAATTTACAACATATTACTCCCACTTCAAATTTTCATTTTATTTTTGTTATAGTTTTCAATTATTTGCATACCAGCAGCAATCAACAACAGAAAAGCTAAATTCACATAATCATAAAAACTAAGTCTATGCTTTAGTTTAATAATTGGTATGAAATGAATGAAACCTTGCTTGTATCTTTCTGAGCCCCATAGAGTAGTGATGTGTGGGCCGGTTTACCCTCGGGTCAGGTGGGTTCGGGCCGGTTCCTGCACAAAATCTTGGGGTCGCGACCTAGCACTGCCGGCAACTTACGGTGCCTAAATGTATAGACTCACACCCGCCTGTCACTTTTGTGACGTCACTGCGGGTAGGGTGCAGTTCTATAAATAGAGGGGGAACGGCGGGCCAGGCCGGGTGGGCGTTAGGGAGGGGGCGGGTGCAGGTCGAGAATTTCTCGACCCACACACCACTACCATGGAGGATCTGTAAGTTCTACATGAAGTTCATGTAATTAGAATTACAGTAACTTTTAGTATAATGCATATATTGACACTTAGGGGGTTATTTACCAAACTTCGGAAATTTATTAAACCCCGAGGATGGAAAAGTCTGAATTAGAAAATCCAGCATCTCAGACCTGTCGAGGTTGTATTTAATTCAATGGGAGAACTCCCATTGCGCTGGGTTTCGTGCAATACCCCCGAAGTTTTCGGCAAAAAAGCATAAAAAAATCTGAGTTTTCAGGTGAAAAATCCCAAAAAATTGTGAAAATTGGATTTTTTCCCGCAAAGCAAATTTTCAAAAAAGTGTAATAATAAATAAGTGTAAAAAACCTGAGCGGATTTGATCAGAGTTTGTAGCAAAAAATGTAGAGATAAAATCTGACTTTGATAAATGACCCCCTAAATCTTTTGTTTTATCTTTTTTTGAAGAAAGGTGGCCATATGCTCACAGATATGTTATTTGAAAGAAGACGTGCCAACCAATATTGGTAAAAGACTTGGATATCTGTCAGCTTGTCAATTGGCCAAAGTGGAAAATTTTGATCTGACTACTTTGGTAGAATTCTATTGTTTCTAACAATTCAGCTCTAAATGTCTGTAATGAAAACAAACCAATGGTCACAGGAAAGATCTTAATTGTTATGTATTTGCCACCTTAGGTTGTTTCTTTTGTTCTGCCTCTCTCTCTCCAGTTGAAAATTCTCTCTGGTTGTGAGGGTCAGCGACACTGGAAACCAGAATGCAGATGACTCTAAAGCTAGATTTAGGGGGTTATTTATCAAAGGTCCGATGTTAGAGTTTGTTATACCTGGAATGTACTCGAATAAACTTTAATGAACTCACATGGTTTCTTATTAAAGAAAAAACTCGAATAGAAAAAAACTTGATGCAGCGACTTTGAGTTGCATAACCCGAAAACTTGAATTAATCATGTTTTCTGGGAAAAAAATTTCAAACATCATGAAGGCTATTAACATCTTCAAATGGTTCAAGGGACCTCTGCCATTGACTCCTACATGACCTCCACAGGTTTTAGATGGTGTATTTATGGATTTGAGTTATTTCCAGGGTTGGGGCATAATACATTTGTTTTTTTTTAACCCAACAATGTGAGTTTTGACCAAAAAAATGCCCTCGAAAACTATTTTGTGGAAAACACAATTGGAACCTGAATAAATAATCCCTAATTTATAAAAAAATTTTCAATTAAATTTTTTTTTTGTGTACTTTGTGAGTAGGGAATAGTCCAAATTCAATTCGTATTTGCAAAAAATGTGAATATCAAAATGTATCATTTACTGTCTCTTTAAAAATTTAACTTCGATGATTCGCCATCTAAAACCTGCCAAATTGCTGTTTTAGCCTATGGGGGAGCTCCTAGAACCCATTTGGAAAAACAATGAATCGAATTCGATTGAATGCATTATTCCTTCGATTCGAACGAACGAATTCGGCCGAATACGGACCTATTCGACCGAAAACTGACCTATTCAACCCAAAAAAAAAAACTTCTACTTCATTTTGGTTGGTCTTTTTGAATTTCGAAGCTTTTTCAATTCGACCCTTGATAAATATGCCCCTTAGTTTGGACCTGATGGGAAAATCTAGAATTGAATTAGGAAAAAGATGTGTTCTCCCCAAATTGAATCTGGTCAATTGTGTTTAAACTATCTCAAATCAGGGTCATAATTTAGGGTACCTAGTAACCCAGAATGGTTGGGCCTTCAGCTATCATTGGATATACAGAGGTGTATTTCAACTACACTAAGAGAATCCCATGTATGTAATTTGTACTTTTAGCTATGTTTTTTTACACCCTCTAGGGGCCCAAGACATTTGCTTTATGATGTACCATAAAAAGTGTAAATTCATGGAATGTTCTCATGCAGTGAATTCTAATGACCTCTCCTTAAGCCTTCACACGTAGCCGCTTTATTTGTTTGTTCCCAGCTCTGTCTCCTGTCCCTTCTTTCTATTTTACATGGCAACCGATTACCTAATGTGTGTTTACTGACCTGAAGACTCATTCAGACAGGGTACACGGTGTCTTGTAAGGAAGAACAGTCTCTCCTCTGCAGGATATAAATGGATGGTTCACTGAGGCTTGCAATGCTGTGTTTGAAATTAGGAAAGATCAGCACCAGACATTTCCAAAAAGAATCAAGCAAAGCTTCCCCCACCCAACACGAACCCCTACTTCCACTTATGAAAAGTGTTTTTTTTTCTTTAACGAAGAACTGAATTAACATCTTCTTATTTAAATTTTGGTGGGATTGTTTTTGTGATTTTCCCCACAGATGGAGTATTTTTCTCATTTATTAAGCCTTATTATGACCAAAGTCAAATGAATGCTAAAGGGCATGTAAAGGCAAAAAAATAAAATCCAATTTTTACTTTCTTTAATGAAAAAGAAACCCATCTCCAATATACTTTAATTAAACAATGTGTACCATTTTTATAAGAAACCCGACTGTATGCAGTAAAATTCTCCCTTCATTTACTGCTGTGGATAGGAATTGTCAGACGGTCCCTAACTGCTGAGCAGGGAAACAATCATACTTATGAACAGCAGGGGGAGCCCCCGCCTTACTTCCCAGCCATGCAGAAGTCAAGCAGCTTTGTTTATGACGATCCCTAAGCAGCCCAGACCACACTGAGCATGTGCACAGTCTTAGTCTTGCAAAGATGTTTAACAAAGTTACAAGATGGTGACTCCCTGTAGCCAACTTTGAAAGCATAAATTATTTGTTTGATTAGGCTTGTGGTGCAGTAAGTTCATGTTTATATTTAGTATTCAAAATACAGCATTTCTAGCCTTATTCTATTTTAGACTTTACGTGCCCTTTAATAGCGTTCATGAAGTTTGGGGTTTTTCCCACGGGTTTCGCTTTAAAACTTGATTAATTCAAGTTTTCAGGGTTTTTCACCCCGAATTCACTGATTCAAGTTTTTCCATTCAAGGTTTTTTTTAAATTAGAAAACATTCCTGTTGTGAGTTCATTCGTGGTATAGAAAACCTCACAAACCTCTAAAACTAAACCTATAAATAACCCCCTTAATATTCGTATTAAATTCATTATCATGCAAATGCCACTTCTAACTGTCACCATTAACAGTTACACAAAAACAAATGTACGTAGGATTGTTAGGCACAGATTATTCAGGGGACACCCTCTTTATTAAGTCCCCTTTAAAATATATATGGACAGAATCAATTTCATGAGAAAAATGTCCTCTCCTTATTTAAAAGAGAATTCAACCCGTAACTAAAAAAAACTCTACCCCCTACCCTCCTCCCCCTCAGCCTAGCTGCCTCCCGAGGAAATGCCCCTAACTTTATACTTACCCCTTAGTGTAGATTCAGGGAATCGCAGTTCACCGCAGCCATCATCCGGGTCTTTGTCTCTTCTTCTGGCGCTTCGCAATTTTCCATTTAGGAGCATTCGCAGTTGTTGCAAACTGGTAAATTGCTGCAACTGATTCGCAAACTGATTGTACCTTGCATAATGTTTAATACCATGAATACAATGCGGGTATGTTCAACTGTATGTCATGTTTTATCTTTACAATAAAGGTTATGTTAAAAAAAAAAAAAAATTGCTGCAACTGCGCATGTGGCACTTCGCCGGACTCAGTCTAAGATTATCAAAGACCTGGAAGATGGCTGGCATGAACTGCGATCCCTGAATCTACACCGAAGGGTAAGTAAAAAAAGGAGGGGGTCTATGTAGGGTAGGGGCGAAGGGTTTTTAAGTTACCGGTTGAATTCTCCTTTAATTCAAAATTTCCATTATAGATTTCTATTGAATTTTCATGATTTAATTCATTAGATGTTATTCTCGTAGAATTGAATTTAGCCTGTTGTGGAAAAGGGGTTTCTCAAAACAAAGAGATTGTCCTCTGAAACATATTGGGCCAGGTTTAACTTAATGAGAAAAACTTATGTCCCAATGCAACTCCAGATTTCCCCATAGATTTCTATTGGGTTTGGGAGAGTATTTCTCATGAAATTTAATCTGGCCCTAAAAAGCTTAATAGTAAAAGCTGCAGCAATAGGGCACAGGGAATAAGGTATTTAGATATACCTGCAATTCTATTATCATAAAGATGTTTCTAACTTCTTTACCCTGTAACTGTAAAGTTTTTATCAAGTTCAAGTGAACTGGGCCATTACATATTTTTGCAAGAGAAAAGTTTATAATGTTATCATCATTATTTTATGATCATTTCAGGGATAATAATGAAACAACCTCATATACGAGGTAAAAGGTACATTATTTATTATCATTGTTTATTCATAAGATGCCAAAACGGATTACAATGCAGTGGAAAGGAGAGCATGTAGGAACCGCAAAAAAAACAACAAAAGAAAAACAAATAGGAGACCTATAGGGAATGAAGGGAATGGAAACAAACACAATGAGTAATTAATATATCATTGTTTGCTGTGTCCATACATCATTGGTTTAAGAGAAGAAGACTGAAGTGAGAGGATACAAGTATTGCAGGAAATACAATAACACAGATATGGGGAAACAGTTAGACTTTTATGTACCTGCTTGCTTACCTTCTATCGGGTATGGTTTTTTGGAAGAAGCATTTCGGTTTATAGCATGGTGATTCTTCTCATTAATTTAAAAAAAAAAAAAAAAAAATTAAATAGAGAATATTGGTCCAGATTGAAATCAATGAGATCACAGTATTTTATGGTTTATCTTATTTTCCAATTATGTTTTTTGGCATTTTTTCATTCTTAAAATAAACAGTATGACAAGAATTAACAGAACAATAAAGTGCCCCAGGGGTTTAAAAAATGTACAATATAATGAATTAAAGAACAAGTAGCAAAACTAGCCGTAAGTACGGATAAAATTTAAACACAAACAATTATTCAACAAAAAGTATAAAAATCTCCAGTCTAACATTGGCAAGAGCCAATAAACAAATTACCAAGTTAATTAATTGATTCATTATATATGGTTTATCATGTGAAATATAAGGGCGAGATTCAATTCGAGGAGAGAAAAAACCTCTTCTCCTAATTCAGTTCCAGTTCTTCCAATAGACTTCAATAGAGGTTTCATGTGATAAACAGAGAGATACGTTTTTCTCTTGGAACTGCATCTGGTTCTATGGGAAAATCTGGAATTGAATTAGGAGAAAAGCTTTTAAATCTGGTCCTTTATGAAGGACAATTAAATATTTTTTTCTCAAAGAATTGAATCTGGCCCTTAAAGGAGAACTAAAGTTATAACACTAGGGGGTGTTAAAATGTTAGGCACCCTGTAATTATTATAATCCCTTACCTGATACCATAGGCTGCTGCTTCTGTTCAATAAAAACGGAACTGGCCTGGATTATTTCTGTAGAAGCTCAGTCAACATCTTTTTTGGCATCTTCCATCTTTCTTCCAGTTCAGGCAGGCACAGTTTTAAATAAACAAGAGCATCAGCCCAGGGTATCAGGTAAGGGGGGATAACACTTGGCATCCCCCAGTGATTATACTTTTTCTTTAATATACATAAGGGAAGCCCAGATTCCAATCCCATAAACCCATAAAAAAAAACATGCTTTGGCTTTGGCCATATTTCTCTACAAATCCATGCCTGGTGAAAATTTTTGCTCATAACTATTGATTATTCTTTTTATTAAAGAGGATATGCATATAAGGTTTAGGCTAACTTTAACTTAGGAACACTAGTATGTAATACTATAAAACAAAAAAAGAATGAAGGAGGAAGTGGTATGGAGAGATAAGTGCAGTTAGAAGAAGTCCTAGCCATAGGGGCATATTTACTAAAGAGTGAAGCTGAAAATCTGGAGTAGTTTCACCAAAAATGAAGATTTCCCTCAACAGAAGAACCAGAACCAGCACATGGGATAAGAAATATTGGTCTACTATGCCTTCACTCCAAGGTATGTTCACTTGGCGGTTGTCTCCTGCTCATTTGAGCAATTTAACATTATTGTTTTTAGTTTTCAAGATATAAGCAGTTTTTTCAATCTTAATATAATGAATTTGAAACAGTGCCACCTGCTGTTCATTTCAGCTAACCAGACGCAGTTGGCAGAAATTAACTCAGAGAGCAAAAGAAAGTCTTGTGATGTTGCAGAGCAGAGAAGAATCAACTGATGTTTCTCTGTCATCAAAAAACTTTCCTCTTCTCACTAAATACATTTTCTACATTCATTTGCCCGAAATGAAGATAATAGTGTAAAAACTACCAATATATTGAAACGCGATAACAAAATGAATGAAAGTAATTAAAAATGCTTAGAAGAGTATCCTAAGCACATGTTTTTGTTTCAGAGTTTTGCATTTCCTTTAAGGTTTTACGTTATCCTCCTGATAATTCTAGTGCCTTCAGAAGAGAGTCAAATTGGACTGGAAAAAACTTTTTTAAAAATCCCTCAACCAAATGAATGGCCAGTTCTCTGGGTATTTGGGAATTAGAATTTTGATCAGATCCATTATAGAAAGTGATACTTGGCTAATTTGGTCTACAATTAACAATCTGGATAATCACATTAGTTTCTCCTAATCGAGAAGGAAGACATGAGTAGCCATTAGGGATGGGCGAATTTTTTCGCCTCGTTCCGCCAAAAAAATTACGCTCATAGACTTGTATGGCGGCGTGCATCAAAAAAAAAAAAATTTCGCCGCGCGACAATTTTTTTTGATGCCCATAGACTTTAATGGGCGTCTGCGATATTTCGCCGGCGGCGAATTTTTGGCGAAACGAAATGGGTCAAATTCGCCCATCCCTAGTAGCCATTAATCCCCTACATAGGCACACAGCAATAAAATATTAAGTAAAGGATATATTAACTTTTTGGCTAACTTTCAAACAGACATAGGAAACAGCCGACTGCCAGCAACACAATAATTGAAAACATGTGACAAGTCTTTTTTTAATGGTAATTTAGTTACTCCAACATACCAGTCGTTTATTCTTAATTTAGCATTCTCATTCTTAATTTAGCATTGCCAATGGCAGAGCAAGGTTAATCCAAATTTCTAGCGGGTGGACAAAAATATGGAATCCCAACAAATTACTAATTTCCATGACTAAATTTGCCCACTGGAACACCGGAATAGTCATGTTTTCCAGTGACAAGAACAAATGTTTCATTAAGACCATTACTAAAGGTAGAAAATCGGAACATGTTCACAAAACAAAAGAGGTTCCATATGTAGGTAATTGCCTCTATTAACATTAAGTAAAAAAAAGCTCAAAATACACGTTTTATAGCTCAGACCTTCACATTATTCCTTGTTCCTTACAAAGTCATTCTTTCCACTGGAAACTGTTGCTGGACTGTAGCAATGCACCATGGACCATGCACTTTCACAAGATATGGTTTGGTAGATATGAGAATGAGTTGTACAAAACATATTTCAATCAATATCGATGCCTAATGCTTATTCAGCTAAATAGTGCCATTCAGAGGTCTCTTTTCAACTCAGTCCTTCATTTCTTTGGGTCGATGGGTCAAGAATTTGTTTTGAAATAGAGAGTGTACAAGGTTTGTTAACCTAGAAAATGAATGCTTTATTAGCAGGCCCAGTGCTTATCAATACACAATGGAATATGAGAAGAGTAGGAATGTAAATGACCTTACCTGTCAGGAATTGTCCATTCTCCTTCTTGAATGATCATGATTCTGTATCAGTGTGTCTTTGTGCACAAGTGTGTTTTCTGGCTCCAATTTATTATGGCACCAGTGGGCCATTATACATTGAGGGTCTACGCCTCCATGTAGGTGTTTTGATGCATGCTTTGGTTTCCAGCCTCAATGGCCTCTTCACTACAATGCCTCCCAATTCCTAACATCGGTTCTGCCCAGTGGAAGTGAGTCTCCCTCAACTACTTCATCACAGGAAGTCTTACAGTGGACCAAGAAAGAATTAAATATGCCCCATGATGATTATGATGATTTATACAGGAATACAGGGCCAACATATTATGTAATCATTTTACAGGGATATTGATTCCCTTCATATCAGCCTCTAAACTCTCTGCCACACACTAGAGTCCTGCACAGAACCAATTTTTTTAAACTGACAAGTTTTATTGATTATCATAGCATCATCATAGCGGTTGAGGGGGTAATCCACAACATGCGGTATCCCATTCTCAATATTGGTATAAAAACACAGGATTAATGATTGCAATGGAACAGCAGTATAGAAAGGGAGAACAAAAGAAAAAAAAAGAAAGAAAGAAAAAAAGATGGGGAAAAAAGAAAGCTAAAATAAAAGTGGGATTTATCTAAAAAAGTAATAGCATTGACATTAATATGGCGGTGTTGTACTATTTACAATCTAACCATATAGGGTATATATAGATGAAATCGTTAAGCAAAAACTAAACCTGATTCTCCATCATGCCTGCAAAGCCGCGCATAATTGAGGGTCATGCTCATGTGCCAGCCAAGGGAGCCATATGTTGTCATATGCTTCCAAGTAACTTTTTAAAGTATATGTGAGTTTCTCATTGGTAGCGATGGATATGATCTTTGCTTTTAGGGAACCCAGAGGTAGGTCTGGTTTCTTCCAGTACAGAACCAATTTTTAAGACCCGGACCCGACCCACAACCCACATATTTACCCACTTTGATCCGCAACCCGGACCCACCGTATCTGCAACCCAAGCTGCAACCCGCTGACCACCATCAAACAGGAAGTGATGTTGCTGCAAACTGTGACATCAAAAGTGGGCGGTGACAGAAACACGTTTTGTAAAACTTTAAAAGGAGTAAAATATAGACAATATACAGTAACATAAGATAAGAAATTTAGACGAGAGCTGCAACCCGCAGCTATACCCACACCTAAAAATCCTACCCTCATTCCGCAGGGTGCCCGCTTTTTTTGCGGGTAACCCACAGGTACCTGACCCGCTGCAGGACTCTACCACACACACATATGCACCCATACATACATTAGAGTCTATTTTTATTACAATCTACCTTTGTTTGGACTGTGGAGGGGGATACTGGACCAATTGAAGGAATTCCACAAAAACATGGGAGAAACACACCAATTCCCCACTAATATCTCTGGTTGGATTAAAATTAAACGCAGGACCCCTTCATAGCAAGGCACCAATGCTTGCCACCATGCTTAATGGAGTTAAGAGTTACAAAAAAAATGTAACGATCTTCAGTCTTTTAATGGTACAACCATTATACATTTATAGATGAAGAACTGTTAAGCGAGTAATTGCAAACCTGGAATTATCTATATATATCCATATACCGTATGTGCCCATGGAAGTACATTTAGTGGAAGACGCTGAAGAATACCTTAGCATTGCTTTCCTGAAAATAATATTTATATATGGTCAGCAAAATCTAGATTTGTTCGCAAAGATTAGAAGATAAAACAGAAAATGGGAACTGTTCTCTGTCTCCCATCAGAAAATTTGGTGGTCATTGGCTAACAAAGTGACAATGCTCTATATATACTATGTTACAAAAGTACATGGACACCTGCCTGTTAGGGATGGGCGAATTCTTTTGCCTTGTTTCTCTTCAAAAATGATGCCCATAGACTTGTATGGTGTTGTGCGTCCAAAAAAAAAGACGTGCGTCAAAAAATTTTCGGAGCGCAACAAAAATTTTTTGGATGCCCATAGACTTTAATGGGTGTCGGCAACATTTCGCCGGCGGCTAATTTTTGGCGAAACGAAACGGGTCAATTTCGCCTATCGCTACTGGCTGTCCAATGTCTCATCTCAAAATCAAAGGTATTGCTACCGTTGGTTCTCGCTTTGCTGCTAAAGAAGTCTCTACCTTGAACTCTTTTGGCAAAGAGTTAACACAAAATGTTGAAACATTGTTGGTAGGATTTGCTTCAAAATGATTTCCTACCTACGAGATTAGGCAATCATGTGTACGATGTAGTGGCACCTGTCGTTAATGTTTGATGTGGTTTATGTTAAACTTTTGGCCTTGTACTATATTTTCTGTTTGTACCAATATTTTTGGGCCACCATATGCAGTAGGATTGAAGTGGTCACATGAGCAATACCACCTTATGTATTTTACTCCAGGCTCTTACTCCTGGAGGCCTGGGTTTGATAATTCCTACAGTCCGATGTACCAGCTCCTTGTGGCACTAAAACATTTTCAGACTCTCAGACTTATGCAGTATATAACTATAACACTATGGGGGTAATATGATTTGAAAACACATTTGCGAATAAAAATGTCGCAGTGTAATATTTTTTATTAGGCTTATTGCATTGCGAATCTAAATTGCGCATTACGAACCTCTTACACCTACTTGAAGGTGGTGCAAAAATTTAGAGCAAACAAATTGTTTATTACATACACGGCACACTATAGAAAACTATAAAATTCACAATCGCTGTCCTACTGTCAAAGTGTTGTATTTGCGCATTGCGAACAAATTGCAAATTATTTTTGTGTTAGCGACCAATATTACATTCCCCCTATAGGGCCAACATCAGATTTCTATATTTTTCACAAATTTTATTTATTTTGGAAAAATCTGAGATTTATAAAGTGTAAAAATCACAAAAAAACAAATACAAAACGTAGGCAAGTAAAAACAGTCTGTAATAACTCACCCTGGTGGTTTAGCAGGCCGGAGGGGACGGCCGCAGCGAGGTATTCCGCGCTGTAATTGCTGTTTCTTAGGGCGCATGCGCCACGCTCTTCCAGGTTTTGCATGCTGTGTGTGACATAATCAATTCGAATATTTAAAGGGACTTTGCGGCCAAACTCATGGCCCGTTGTTCGGTCTAACTTGTTTAGTATCTCCGTGCAAATTCTGTCTGTTTGATTCCAGTTTTGATCCTTGCCTGCCTGATTATTCTGAACTCTGCCAATCCTGACCCTTGCCTGTCTGACTACTCTTTGAATGCTGCCTGTACTGACCCGACTGACCTTGATTGAGCTCCACCTGTACCGACCACTGCCTGTCTGACCCTGCTTGAACTCTGCCTATACTGAACCCGGGCTGCCTGACTACACTTTTTGTCTGTTACCTGAACTGTTGCCGTCCAACCAAAATCTTGGCAACGCACACGCCCCTTTGCTCATTGCTTTGCTTCTCTTAAGGTAAGATCTGGCGGCATCTGAGGGCTCCTCACGAGGCCAAAGGCAACTGCTACAGGTGGAAGATTGAGCCATGACCAGGGAACTTAGCACTTGTTCTGAATTTAGGGAGCCGTACGTGACACAGTCAAGGTCCTACAGAAGTCAATGGGAGCTGCACTTATCCTATTGGACCTTTTTTTATAGCCATTGAGACTTTTAGATATTTTTCTATTCTTTTTTGTGTTTTTTCCATTTGGATCTTTTAATACATTACATGGCATTTGTTGTTTTAGAAGAAATGAGTTTCTTCATGGTTTCAAAACACTCAAACCACTAAAATGAGAATGTTGATAAATGGGCCACTATTTGGGGTTATTTATCAAAGGTCCTGTTTGTAAGGTTTGTGAGATATTTTCTACTTTGAATAAACTCAAAACTCGAATGTTTGTTTATTTATGAAAAAATGTCAATGTAAAAAACTTGAATCAGTGCAATTGTGGGGGTAAAACTCGAATACTCTAAGTGATCGAGTTACCGGCGAAGAAAAACCTTGAATCGCTCAAATTGATCAATGGGGAAAACACAGAAAAAACTCGAACATCATAAATGCTACAAACATCTTCAAATGCTTCAAGGGACCTCTGCCATGGAGTTCATGACCTTGACAGATTTTAGCTGGAGCATTTTCAGATTTGAGCTATTTGCAGCTTTGGGGCATAATAATTCAAGTTTTTTTTTTAAACTGAAAAATTCAAGTTTTTACTGTAACTTCCCCTTAAAAAACAAATTTTTTGGAGAACACAAATTGACCTTTTATAAATCTGCCCCTAGATAGAATTTGCCTACCACTCAAAAAGTAGCACCAGGTAGGGATGGGCGAATTTGACCCGTTTCGTCGAAAATTCGCCGCTGCAAAATGTCGCCGATGCCCATCTATGGGCGTCAAAAACTTTTGTCTTACGGCAAAAAAATTTTGATGAGCGTCTTTTTTTTTTTTTTTGATGTACGACGCCATACAAGTCTATGGGCGTCATTTCACCCATCCCTAGCACCGGGCCATGAGAATAATGACAGCAAACATATGGGAGGTTACTGCTTAGCTGCAGACATACATGTTACTTGATGAAGGATACAAAGTTTGAGTAATGTTGGTGTTAGTTGAGTGAGTAGAACTTTATAATAAATGTGTATTTTGAATTTAAATAACAATGTAATATAACAACACTGCTATAGAAGAATCTTTTAATATTTAGAAAAAATCACATTTTTCACATTCACAACTAGTATTCGGGAGGAGAAGCCACCAATAGCTCATTTTTAAATGTTGTTTTACTTGTGTTTTCAACCACATCTGGGACAGTCTTGGTTAAACTCAAATCTTTTCTCAGCTGTGGGCCATAAAAACTTTATTAGTGTGTAAATTGTTGTAATTTCCCTTAGAAGAAAAAGTGCAATCATATAATTAGCACAATTTGAAGTTGGTTTCCATAATGTATTTTATAACATGGGCTCAAATATATAAATGCCATATTATTACTGATTTCCAGCAACTGACCTTCAATGAATAGGAACATTTTAGGCAACCCATATCATGCTATAACCCAAGTGCCTTACATAAGTGTGACCTGAGGATCAACAATGCCTGCAATTTAAGGCACGCTCGGTGTCTCCATGGAAAGGTTTTACAGACAAAAGCCAAATTAATCAAGAAAAAAAAATAGTCAAGATCCCAATGCTTCAAGTATGTCTCAATCAATAGAGATGACTTTGTTTCACCACAAATACATATGGCTTCATAATAAATATATTTATTATATATTTCATGTTTTTGCTTGGTTTACATTAAATAGAAAATAATGGCATATGGGACATCTTACTGTATGCATGGGTCCTTCTATCTCTGCTCATCTTATATCTATATATAACTGCTCAAAACTATTCAAACCCCTGGCTAATTGTCTATTTTAATGAATAACAAATCCTATATGGAAATATTTTTTTTTTTTTCAAAAACATTGATGGTCAGATAATTTTTTATTTTGACATTATTTGTAGTATTCAATTGCCATATTTCCAGCAATAACAGTTTTAAGTCTTTTAAGGTAAGTATATATGCAGTTTGTTTGTGCATGATTTTTTTAGTAAGGGGCAGGTTTATCAATGGTCGAATTTCGAGGGGTTAAAACCTCTCGAAATTCGACCATCGAATTGAAGGATTCAAATGATTTTTAGCAATCGATCGAAGGATTTTTATTCGATGCCAAAAACTTTAAAAAATGCACTGGATGGTCCCCATAGGCTAATATAGCAATTCGGTAGCTTTAATTTGCTTTAAAGTATTGAAATCGATGGATTTTTAAAGAGACAGTACTTCGACTATCGAATGGTCGAATATTCGAACGATTTTTACTTTGAATCAAAGACGAAGTAAATTCAAAGTCGTAGTATCCTATTCGATGGTCGAAGTATCCAAAAAATTACTTTGAAATTCGAACTTTTTGAACTTCGAAAATTCACTCAAGCTTAGTAAATCTGCCCCTAAATATGAGAGGTGTTTTCTAAATTCACCTAAGATGAACTGAGATGAAGTTAGAGAAGGAGAAAATTCACACTTTAGTAAATTTACCCCTTCATCTGTGCACACAACATACTCTGAAGAGAATATGTCTGGGCCGTTATAGTTACTTTGACATTGAGTTTCGAATAATTATCCAGCTGAAAGATGGACTTTCACCCAACTTCAGCTATTTGCTTTCCTTGCACCATTGCATTTTGCTCCATCCTTCCACTTTTACGGAATGCCAAGTCCCTACCTGAAATAATACGATATTCAATTAGTGAGGTCTAGAAGAGTAGAAAAGTAGAAAAGTGTAAAAAAAAATGGTTTGGTGAAAATGGACAGTAGTTTGAATAATGAATCAATATCACTGCTGAACAGCGAGCAAAGTTAGTGCAAAAAGGCTTAAAACTGTTAATACTGAAAAAGTTGGTTCTACAAACTATTAAAGGTCCAGTAACATTAAAAAAAAAAACTAAATAGTTATACATCGGAGCAGATTTATTAAGGGCCGAATAGTAAATTAGATTTTTTTTTTGTGTGTCACTATTCACACTCAAATTTTAATCCTCCAATTCAAATGTAAATTTGAATGTGAGATTAATCACATCTCGACCAGTCTAACAGTTCTAATTAGAATATTTGCCATCTAGAACCTGCCAAGTTCATTAACAAGTCAATGTCAGAGGTCCATGGAACCATTTGAATATGTTAATTGCCTTCCTAACATTCGACGTTCAAATTTTCTTAAATAACCTCCCATTTGAGTTGTGAGTATATTCGAATTTATTAGAGTAAAATAAATTGAAATTCGACCTTTGATAAATCTGCCAAATAATATTCCATTCCACTTTTTTTTCTTATAAATCACCAAAATATTAGTTTGCGGGGAATAATGTAGTAAACTGTGCATCTAACAAACACAAAAGGCCATGGAAACAAAATAGGACCAGACATCTATGAATATTTTTACAAACGTGGGCTGCCAAAAATAGGTACAATCAAGGAAAAACTTTGGCAAGATTTTCCTACATTTATGTTCGCAGTGCCTGCTTGTGAAAATATTTATTATCTTTCTCTCGGATTTATTTTGGTTATCACTGCACATGTGATTTCTAAATGAAAATAAAGAATATAAACATCCAGATGCAATTTAGGAAACATGAGCAATCACATGCCTTAATAATGGAACATTTTTCAATAGCAACCTGCACTGTAGCCTTGGGGGGGGGGGTTATTTACTAAACTTCAAATTTATTTCATTAAAAAAAAAAAAAACAGAACCAAAATGCCATGCCCGATTTGACCTTATTTATTAATTAAAAAATTTGAATTAATCAGATTAGGAAAAAAACCCAATAAAATCTAGCAAAAACCAGGATTGTCAGATTATCTGACTTTTTCCCCGTTTGCACAATTTTTCGGGTTTTTGCCAAAAACAAATTTTTCAGATTATTGGGCTACACCCAGCGCAAACCACTAAATCCTCAAATTGGGATAGGTGCCTCTCCCATTGAATTATACAGGACCTCGACAAGTCTGAGAAGGCCTATTTTCGGATTCAGGCTTTTTTTTTTGCAGCATTGGGTATAATAAAGCTTCAGGTTTTTTTTCCACTAAAAATTTGAGTTTTTGCCCCAAAATGCCAGACCAGATAAATTTGAGGTTTAGTAAATAACCCCCATAATGTATATTAAGTACATATTAATACAAAAAACACATGAGCCTATGAGTGGCACCCTAGATTATGGCTACGGTTTTACATCCTTTAACCTAATTATGGGAGACAGCATACAGACTTATCTCCATCTGTGGTTGTCAATCTTTGCCTTCCATTTGGGACTCCGTTTTGATGTTCTTTTGGCAGATGGAACATAGAAGAACAGATACTCTATTGTCTGGTCTTGGTATTTTATTGGTATATATATGTTTCTGGCATATACCGTAATTACTATATTTGAGTAAAAAATTATCACAGTGACAAATATTCATAAAAAATACCCACAGTGTTTCCAAAAGTCATTAGCGCTTGTTATTTTTTTTTTATAGAGAAATTTATTACCCAAAAACCTCTTGCTACTAGAGAACATAGGCGGCCACTCATCTGAACTAGCAGAAGGACCCAGGACCAAAGCCACAACATCCTGGTGCTTCTGCATGGACCTCCATGTCATGGGGCCTCCACATTGATAAACAATGACCTCCTGGCAGGATCGATCTATCTATCTATCTATCTATCTATCTATCTATCTATCTATCTATCTATCTATATATATATATATATTTCTTCTTGTATTTTTTAGAGCTTCAGGTTTTATGGTGATTTTGATCATTGTAATAAAAAACCTCAATGACAGGTAAAATGGTCACATTAACGTACTCTATAAAGTAATCATAAGCATGCTCTAAGTGCTAATTCTGCCTTCTTTATAAAAGCAGATAACAATGCATTTTATTACAGTGCAAGATCCCGTTTAGCAGGTGGAAATGTGCTATTCTCAGCTGATGAGAGAGTCCTTTTTGCATTAGACCACTTTGCTGAATCATGTCAATGTGTAAAGCTCCTATTCAGGCTCTTAACAACCCCAGCACGATCAACAAGGCATTCAAATGTATATTCCTTTCCTTCACTTTCTTACTCACACACACAGTCCGTAACGATGATGAAGAGACTTAATGAACCGTTTCCTGCCTGCATATTTTCTACTCTATCTACGAGTGAATGAATTTAATGCTTTTTTACCTGTAGAAGAAAGGACAGTGGCACTCCAACGACATGCAAATCCATAAGGGCCTGCATTTTAGCTAGAATTTGGGTTTTGCTAGAGTTAAAGGAATGATTTGTCAAGCATATAAATGTATTTGCCTTGTTGCAACAGTCAGCGAGTTAAACTGCTGAACATTATAACATGCTGTACGTCTAGGTGCTGAATGGAAAGACGCACTTATTCTATATGTTCAGTATAGGTATGGGATCTGTTATCCAGTATAGGGCTTTCCGAAAAAAACCCAGATCTTTCTCTGCAATTTGGACCTTCATACCCTAAGCCTACTAACCCAATAGGCTGGGTTTGCCTCCAATAAAGATTCATTATATCTCAGTTTGGATCAAGTACAAGGTACAGTTCTATTATTAAAGAGAAAAAGGAAACTATTTTTTAAAATTTGGATTATTTGGATGAAATGGGAGTCTATGGGAGATGACCTTTCCATAATTCGGAGCTTTCTGGATAACGGATCTCCGGATAACGGGTCCCATACCTGTAATATAATATCTAAGTTCCTTACAATTTTACAGAGTGAACTAGAATCCATTTATTTAGATATCTATATATCTATCTATCTATCTATATATATATATATATATATAAAATATATACTTTATGAGATGTTGCCTCTGTAGTTTCGCACCTATAGAACATGTTGCGGAGTGTTACAGATTAGTAGAGAGCTAAATATATATATTTTTTTTAAAATCGCATTTGGACACATATGTACACATTGCTATTCTTAATTTCAGGGGTTTAACATCAATGCACAACACCATCGTTGTGAACGAGCCCCAATAACAACACAAGCAAATATCCTGACGTTTGTCCATGGACCAAGAGTTAAAGAGGCAGTTTACACCCATTTTTAATTTGTTCAATGAATAGCAAGGGCACTAACGGAAATTTAATGTCTGCTTTTGGTTCCTATGAGCACAGTAAAATAAATCAGCAGTCCACTGAGACGCTTCTGTATAAGCAAACACCTCTCTGTTAAGCTTTGAGATAAAGAGCAGCATTATACAGAGGGCCGGTGGACTGCGGATTCATTTCTGGCCCAATGAAAATGGGGGAATTCTGCCCCTTTATTATTAAAATATAAAGTGCCATTAGTCTGTTGAACATTTCCCTGAAATAAGACTACTACAAGACCACCCCCAATAGGCAATAGCATATTTAAATGTAATCCAAAGTGCCTAATTACATTATACATTCCTACTGCAAAGTTACAAAAATAACAGGATTTACTACTCAACTTACTCTGGGTTAGAAAAATATTCTGTTCTAAGCAGCACTGGAGGAGTCACAACCATAAAACAATTTACAGCCTGTTTCTAATCAAAAGAACTGTCTCGCCAAACACTTTTCTCTGTATTAGTACCAATATATTCGTGACAGCATAAAGGTGTTATATAATCTGCAAGGTCTCGAACCCAAGTATTTCTGTTGGTCAAATAAACTACTCATCATATACATTGTGACCGAAGAAAGGGTATAGCAATCAAACTAAACGACGTTCATTATATGGATGGAAAAAACTATTTACAGTGTGTACATTTACAACAAGAACTTTACACCTCACTGCATTCCAATGCAGAAAACAAAGTGTGCACGTACACTAAATATAAATGGAGCAATATGTATCTTAAAATGTAGAATAAAAAAAAAACTTTATTGCGAAGGAGAAGCAAAGTTCCAATCCACAGGAGGGGTGCCAAATTTTAGGGTACCCCCCCTCAAGGATTGTAATGACTTACCCGGTACCACAGCCTGCGTGTCTCTCGAAGGCTGCTGGTGCGTAGGCGCGCACTTCCGGGTTCTCGATCTGTGCGACGCTGGCATCATGACGGCGAGCGTCCTGACGTCATGATGCCGAGCATCGTGACGTCACGAAGAGGTGCTGGATTCGAAGATTGGCGCCAAATCTTCTTTAAAAAGCCTGTCCTCCATTTTGTTTGTGCCCAAGCTGGCTTCAGTTTACTGATCCTGCCCAAGTGTATATTCTGACTTATACTGGTTTTTGACTCCTGCCTGACAACATTCGATTCCTGCCGCCTGCCTTGAACCTTTTGCCTGATTCTCGACCACGTCTCCTCTAAATCCTTGCCGTTACCTCGTTTAGGGACTTGTTGTTTGTTATGCACCTTCTCCTTGTTTTCAGCAGCAGAAAGCCCAGGTGAAGACCGAAATCAACAGGGATCCCCTGTGCATTGTGAGTGTACCCATCACTAAGCAAGGTTCTTGATAACGTGAACGTTACACTGTGCTCCTGTCAGCAGAAAACTTCACCAGCCTGGGGTACTTGCAATCAAAATCCAGCGGCAGATGCATGTGCAGTAGAGCAAAAAAAGGCAGTTTTTTTGTAAAAATTGCATCTTTTAACTGTACTGCGCATGTGTGCCCACGGCAAAGAAAGAAGGAAGGGAGAGGATTGGTCACTCGCTCCCTGGTGCAGTTTTCTACCAACAGGAGTACAGCTCAGGCAAGTCATTACAAACCTTGTGTGGTGCACTAACATTTGTTATCTTTCCCCCGTGGATTGCACATTTCCTTCTCCTTTGAGACTAAATATATGTGGAAACCGGGATACATTTGTCACTGTACTTTCTCTGGACACACACAAAAGTTACAAGAGACTCTATCTTTGGGCAAATATTGATCACGAACTTCACCACATGTAACATGTAAATTCCCCATTCAAACAGCTGTGTGTTTAGGAGTCCGTACAGGAAACAGGTAGTCGGAGCACTTCGTTTTCCGAAGCCGCCCGAAGTTGCCTCAGGAAGAAACTTCGGAAAACGAAGCACTCCGAGTGCCATCCCGCCAGCATTTTACATTCTAGCCGGTGGGAAGGTAGTTCAGGGAGATAAGTCGCCCCGAAGAAGAGGAGATTTGTCACTGGGTGACTAATCTCCCCGAATCTGAGCGCGTGTCTCTGCCCTTACGGAATAGTTAAGACAATGTTTACTAATATTAAAAATATCCTGTATGAACTACCAAAATATTTGGGCTTCAAAAAGGCTTCATATTTTAAATGTTTTCTAAAAAGACTGCAGGTTCAACTTAATTGTTAGGATGCCTTACAAGTAACTATCCGTCCTTAAAGAGATACTGACAGCAGAAATAAACCTTTTTACATCGATCATAACATTGTCTTTGCATATTATTTATAATTTTGCCATAAAAGGAATTGCCCAAAGCTGTTACACTGCCATATTTGTGCAGCAGTAGTCCGTTATCATTAGAATCTATAACCGACAGGTTGGCAAAACAGTCAGGTTTAGGAAATTCAATTAACAATTACTTACAAGAGCAGCCCTATCAGCAAAAACATGACCTATAGGTAACTTTTAGGGGGTTATTTACTAAAATCCTAATTAAAATAAAAAAAAATCCTCGACAAAGCTCGTATGCCTAATTAAAACGGATCAGGAAAAGACCCAATAAAATCAAGCGAAAACACCAAATTTATCAGATTTATTGGTTTAACCCAGAGCAGACCACGATAACGTCAGATTGAGGTAGGTGCCTCTCCCATTGACTTAAACAGGACCTTGACTGGTCTGAGATGGCGGATTTTCAGATTTGGGCTTTTTTCAGCATCAGGGTATAATACATTTTGGAAGATTCTAGTTTTTTTTCCACAAAAAATTTGGGTTTTATCCCAAAAAGCCTGACCAGATAAATTTGAGGTTTAGTATATAACCCCCTAATTGTACATTAATATTTTGAATAGTAGATTTTTAGGGGCAGATTTATCAAGGGTCGAATTTAGAGTTCATGGGAATTTGTAAAAACTCCCATGAGCTCGAAAATCGAATAGTCGAATTCTTAAAGGGACAGTACACAAAAATTCGAATAGAATTTGAACTATTCCCTAGTCGAATTCCACTTGGACCCTTGATAAATCTGCCCGTTAGTGTCAGTATCAGTTTAAGAAAGTGGAAAAATACAACACACTAAAACGTCTGCTCTTTAGCGTACCTTGTTGTGATATCCCAGGCATGAAGCTTTAGGAATCAGGGTACAACTGCCAGCGGAACATCCGAGTTCAGCCATTATGTGTGTGTGTGTGTGTGTATATATATATATATATATATATACACACACACACACAGTGAGAACTAAATTAGTAGAGAATACATGTAACCATAGATAATATATGTAACTACATCATGGGGCTTTAAAACTGGAAATAAACCCTGACCCATAAATCAAGTAAAAACTATTGGGCTACGGCATAACACCAGTAGAGCTGGCTTAAGCTTACCATGGCATGCCACCATGTCTTCTTTTTGGAAAATATAAAATAATGCAGATTCTTCACTATATTGGCCAATCAACCCTAACAAGTTATGACTTAATAATTTTGCTTTGCCAAGAGGTACATTTTATATGACCATGAATGTTTTCAATCATCTAGGTCATGGTATAGCTAGTAGAAACAAAAATATAGAGAAACTGGCAGGTGCGGATTTCACCCGAGGGCGCCCAGCGACCACTCCATCCCACAAGATTGCATGCATACATACTGGATGGAGCGTTAAGCGTCTAGTCCTTTGTGCTCCAGAATCGTGCGGATACGAGCAGTATTACCCCAGCAGCTGGGCGGCATGCTGCCACTTTATTTATGCCGCTCTAGGCCAGGGCCTTCCAGGCCTGGCAACGGGACTTGCTGACTGATTATTAAAGACGTTTCTCTACTTATCCGAGCAGCTTGAACTGAATAAGCTGCTTGGACGAGTAGTGAAAAGTCTTCAGTGATTACTCAACAAGTCCAGTTGCTCTGGATTAACGTCTACTGGATATTTTACGTGACCCTTCCAAATGACAGTGCTTCACTGCACCCCTAACTAGGGCTATGGGCACTTCTATTACTGGCATTTTAAACAGGCAACACATATCAAGACCAAAGGGATATAAAAAGATGAAGACACTCTACACAAGCTGAATACAACTATACTGTGCATGTAAAAGCCATATTCCCAAATATAAGATGTGCCCACTTATAGTGATGATCATAGTTATTAGTTGGCTTATTTAGACCCAATAGTTATTTACATTTGGCATATTTAGACCCAATACTCTATGCCAGCATGGCAGTTGCTTTTCATGTAGCATCTTTCCCGATCCTTAAAACTGTGCCAGATACAGTGTAACATCAGAGTGAATTATTTAAATTATGGGAACTTTCTTGTCCCTTTATCAGCGAGAGATCCGCCCTCCCTTCCACCACCCACGCCCAACTTCCTTTTATAGACCCATGCCGCCCGGCCGATGACATCACAAAAGGGGCAGGGTGAGAGACGCGCGGCTATAAAAGTTCCACTCCGAAGTCGGAAGCTGCCATTTGGAAGGTCCCGGAAAGGGGGATGCAAGGTCGGCCCAAACCCACCCGACCAGCAGGTAAACCCGCGGGTATCGGGCCGGCCCCCACATCACTAATAAAGACGTCCTGGATGTAGATAATATAAATGGTATGGTTTCATTTTCAGCCCTGCTTAGCCCAGTTTCTGTATGTGACATATAAGCATACAGGTTAATTTATATGCATTAATCGTTCCCGTGTCTTTATACCTCAATCCTGGGGGCATTTTAGCAAACACATGAAGAGAACAGGGCAAACACTGGGAATTCTGGACAGCAGACAAGGCAAAAAAAAAAAAAAAGAGAGCTTGTGGCAGTTTTGTAAAGTCACCAATATGAAGAACCTGGTTTGCAACACAGGAGTGTTAAAGGTATTCTGTCATGGAAAAACATGTTTTTTTCAAAATGCATCATTTCATTTTGAAATCTGACATGGGGCTAGACACATTGTCAGTTTCCCAGGCGCCCCAGTCATGCTCTGATAAACTTCAGTCACTCTTTACTGCTGCACTGCAATTTGGAGTGATATCAACCCTTCCCTCTCAGCATCTTGACAATAGAACAATGGGAAGGTTGGGATTGGGTTGGGTTAAGAATTAATTTTTACATGGTAGAGTGATTTTTTTTGCAGTATAAACAATGTAATTTAGAAATAAAAACTACACCATAAAAATCATGACAGTATCCCTTTAACAGACTTTTATCTTGATAACAGATGAGCCTTTGTATAAAAACCCTAAACAAAACTGGGACATTTCACAGAAATATCACAGGTAGCGATGAAACATTATATATATATATATATATATATATATATATATATATATATATAAAAAATCTGTAGTAGACAATCATTTCACTGTGAACGAGAATAATCATGCAGCAGAATTGAGATCATCGCTCTTTTTTAACCACAAACACAGGCTGCACAGCGATTCAAAACACTGCATTCTGATTTGGGAACTCTTTAAACTTTTTTAGGCAATGAAGTAAAGGCAGCCCAAAGCAACAAGGGGTCCTCACAGTTGTGCACTTGCTGCCAATGATCTAGCAGTTCCTCTTTGCTGCCAAAAACTTGCTTGCACAATATGCAGTTCAAGTGATTGCCACGCCAAAGCTGCAACTCAACGCCAGATGCACTACAACAAAAATCTTCTTTACTATAGTCTTCTTTATTCCATTTAGGGCTTGATGAATTGTGTTCCAAAAGTTCTGTTTGATTTACAAGAGGAAAACACGTGTGCTTTCTTAGTTTACTTGGTCCCAAGAACTCTTTGCCGCAACCACTACACTGCACAACGTTTCGCCTTTCATTTAGTAACTTCCAGTAGTGTGTGGCAATTTTAACAACCTCCTCCTGGGCACCTTGGCGACTGTCTAAAATCCTTTCCTGGGATCTATCTTCAAATTTTTCCCCATGTTCAAATAACAAATGCTCTTTCATGTTGGAGAACGTGGGCATAAAGACATGGCAGCGGCCACATTTGATCTGTAACTTGATTTCTCCCACCTGTCCATTTACGGAGTGTTCTTCACTGGGGAAGCAGCTCTCTCTACAATATAAAAGAGGGGAGACTTGACATCAAAATTATGATGATTTCTACCCTTTGGCGTACATCTTCCCTGCACTGGTAGAAGACAAATGTGGGTTTGTCTATACAATGGACCTGTTGCCCAGACCCAAAAAGCTGTATAATAAACGTCCTTTTCAAATTGAGTAGGAAATCCAATTTCTATTTTTATTAAAGCATTCATATCTGTCGTAAGATCTTTAAAAATCTCAGCTGTCAATCAAATATTGTCTGCCCCTCCTCTATGCCTTAAGGTGGCCAACAATTACGATCTTTCTTGGAAAAGATCTTTCCGATAAAAATCGTTTGTTTCAATACACACGTGTAGAGCTGAATCGTCAGATATACAAGTAGAAACAATAGAATTCTACCTGTATCTGACGATTCAGCACTTACAATGGCCGATATTTGGGTGCCTTGATCAAAATTTTCTGTCCAGCCTGATCGACAAGCTGGCTGATATCCAAATCTTCTGCTATCGGTCGACTCTTTTCCCACAATAAACGCACTGAATATTGCATGAAAATTCTTTCGTGCGATATTATCTGTGCGTCTATGGCCACCTTTAGGCATAGAGGTGAGGCAGACAATTACTTTCACTTTCCATTCAGCACTTCCTAGATGTCACTGCTCTCCACACACTCTCCCGTTCTCTTCACCGTTTAATTGTGTAGCCAGTACATGGGGATGGACATCAGGTCCCCCATTCTGGTGCACAAACAAGATTCTGAGATGATACAAGGCTTGCCTTAAAGTAACAGTAACACCAAAAAATGAAAGATCAAGCAATGAAAATATCATGAAGTGTTGCCCTGCACTGATCTGTTTGCTTCAGAAACACTACTTTAGTTTATATACAGTAAATAAGCTGCTGTGTAGCAATGGCGGAAATTGAAGAACGGCTATATGGCACAGGATAAATAGTAGATAACAGATAACATTATGTTCTACAGAGCTTATCTGCTATCTGCTGTGTAACCTGAGCCTTTTCTCCTTTGAATGGCTGCCCCCATTGCTACACAGTCGCTTCATTATATAAACAACAGTAATGTTTCTGAAGCAAACAGCAGTTTTACCAGTGCAGGGCAACACTGCATTATATTTGTATTACATTAAAACACTTTAATTTTTTGATGTTACTGTTCCTTTAATAAAAGTGTCCACAAAATAGCTCCTGCCTGCTTACTATAATTATGAATTTCCAGACTGAAGGAAACAATATTCAAATAATTTATATAGTGTAATTAAAGTTCATTTTGCTAGACTAATGTGATAAAATAGGATTTTGAATAATTTATTTGGGCAACGGGTCCCCTTTAAGAAACAAAATTACTTCTGCTAAACCTGCTAAACAGTATATACAGCAGCAACAGTACCATTCAAAGAAAAAAAAAAAGTGACGGCACTGGAATAGCAATTCAAAATGTGTCCATATTCATTAAACAGAATCGGTTGCATCTTGAGAACATTACTATATTAATGTAATTGGAACTATATTGCAATAACCCAACATTAAATCTGGAGGAAAATGCTGTTTTATTATTCACTCAACGTTTAAAAAAAAACAAAAAAACTGTCTTTTCCATTTAGCGTAATTATTTTTGTTGCCTAATTGAAGACATTGCCATTCGTCACCCATATTCTAGTGCCTGGAGCATGTATGGTTTGTATACAGTTAGGCATTTATGACAAAGGTAATTTTCAACATCTGTTCAGCTAGAGTTCACCCAGTTATTTCGGCTGGAAAATGGAAGAAATATTTACCAAAATACATTGCAAACGAACAGCAAGTTCAGCCTACCTATTTATTAGGGATGCTTCTTGGTTCCCCTTGGCATCGAGATCTTTTGTCTCCAGCTGCTTAGCAGACGTTTCGGTGCTGATAATAACCCTATGCACTTCTTTGAGATGCCCAAAATAAACCCTTATGTGTCCAAACACCTTGCCACAGAATTCGCAACACATCAGCTTCTTGAGACGACTCTCGCCATGATGAAGCTTCATGTGAGTGCTTAGGCTCCCTGAGTGCACATAGGCCTTGCGGCACAGCCGACAATGGTAAGGCTTTCTGTGGGTGTGAGTGTTCAGGTGGTCTTGCAAGTGATGCTTGAACTGAAAACTGTGTTCACATATGTGGCATTTATAGCATGCCCTTGCTCCTGAAGACAGGCTTTTAAGATCACCAACTTGTTTCAGAACTACACCATCTCCTGGCTTCCCCCTGTTCTGCTTTTTCTGATGCCCTTTATTTTTAATACCACTGTCTGTTGTCAAAGATTGGAACCCAGCTGCAGAAGAACCGAGTGTAGCTAAGCTCTGTCCTACTATCACAGGCTTTGGCATTATATTTCGGTATTTCTTTACCGATATATCCTTTTTGTCCTCTGCTTCAACAGCTTCCATCTTTAGCTTCTCCCTACAAGAAACAAATTTGCTTCCAAAGAGTTTCATCTTCTGATAGCCTATCATTTCACTAGAGGCTTTCCTCTTTCTTCCTCGTTTCTTTCCTGCTGCACCATTTGTTTTTTTCAAAGGGTCGGCTTCAGGTTCTGTACATGAAAGGCATAGACTGGCTGGAGCGGAAGAGTCCACCACTGACGAATGGTGAGTTGAAATGTCACTTAAAAAAGTTTCATGAATTGGTGACTTGTTACTGAAATTATAATCTTCCACTGCTATAGATTTTTCTATAGGAAACTGGCTGCTCTTGGAAATAATTGCCTTTTTTATTTTGGAATATGGCAAAATAGGCAGTTTTCCTTTCGGTACAGAAGGGAGAACGCGAACAGGACTTCCAAACATCACTTGTGAGAGAACAGTCACAGAGTTAGTAGAATTAGCTACTTTTTTGCTTTCGTATCTCAGCAAAGACACATTCTCAACCAAACTAGTAATCTCTTCGGCTTTCATAGGGCTACTGGCGCAAAATGTTTTTGACAAACATTTCTCAGTATATGGACTTGAATTATGTATTTTAATAGTATCAGCTTGATTCATTAGTGAATTTCCAGGGGTCAAGATGCTGCTGACATCCTGAATATTCTCCTCTACAGACAACTTGGAAATGATTTCGGAATGACCACTGTGCTCTAATTGTGTGTTTTTCTTTTCTGCAGTTCTAATCAATGAGGTCCCCTTTGCCTTTTTATCAAGCAGCGTCTTGTTTCGAGAAGACTGGTACCTTGGAATTGGCAGTTTGAGATTCTCTTGCAACGGAATATTTGAGGCTTGCATTACTTGTGCACCCATTGGCTGGGTAACCTGTGGTAATGCGACAAGAGAATACGTTCCGTCCTGGCCGGCTACTTTCATTATAGTATAATTTTGCGTGGGCATTACTACAGGCTTTGTGCTAATACCCGATACGGCTATATCAGGAAGAGATGGTCCATATGAAGATGGCGGACATGAATTTACTACCTTAGGTGCAATTTTTGGAGCAATGGTTCTAAAATGACTTGTATTTGGCACATTCTTTCTGCACTGCATTGTCCCAGTAGCAGCCTTCAGCTCATCTGTAAACATACAAGTACAGACAATTACAAGGTCAAGCTTTATCAATAAAATAATAATATATTATGAAAGCACGGCATTACAATTTGGCAAAAAAATCTTTTACATTGCTTTTTTTTTTCTATGTTCATAGATTTGGAAATTTCACCAATTGGATTTGGACTACTCCTACAAACCCTCATATGAATATATACAGGTATGGATCGATTATCCGGAAACCCATTATCCAGAAAGCTCCAAATTATGGAAAGGCCGTCTCCCATAGACACCATTATAATCAAATAATCCAAATTTTTAACAATGATTTCCTTTTTTTCTGTAATAATAAAACCGTAGCTTGTACTTGATCCAAACTAAGATATAATTAATCCTTATTGGAATCAAAACCAGCCTATTGGGTTTATTTAATGTTTACATGATTTTCTAGTAGACTTAAAGGGCATGTAAAGTCTAAAATAGAAAAAGGCTAGAAATGCTGTATTTTGTATACTAAATATAAACATGAACTCACTGCACCACAAGCCTAATCAAACAAATAATTTATGCTTTCAAAGTTGGCTACAGGGGGTCACCATCTTGTAACTTTGTTAAACATCTTTGCAAGACTAAGACTGTGCACATGCTCAGTGTGGTCTGGGCTGCTTAGGGATCGTCATAAACAAAGCTGCTTGAGTTCTGCATGGCTGGGAAGTAAGGCGGGGGCTCCCCCTGCTGTTCATAAGTATGATTGTTTCCCTGCTCAGCAGTTAGGGACCATCTGACAATTCCTATCCACAGCAGTAAATGAAGGGAGAATTTTATTGCATACAGTCAGGTTTCTTATAAAAACGGTACACATTTTTTAATTAAAGTATATTGGAGATAGGTTTCTTTTTCATTAAAGAAAGTAGAAATGGGATTTTATTTTTTTACCTTTACATGCCCTTTAAGGTATAAAGATCCAAATTACAGAAAGATCCATTATCCAGAAAACCCCAGGTCCCAAGCATTCTGGATAACAGGTCCTATACCTGTATTGATTATTTTGGTGTTCTGGCCAGCCAATTGATTTAGTGTCGTGTAAGGGGTAATAAAATCATTAACTTAGTTTTTTTAATTAACCATTTATATAACTTGGTATTGTAGGTATGGGACCGATTATACAGAATGCTTGGGACCTGGGGATTTCCAGATAATGAATCTTTGTGAAATTTGAATCTTCATACCTTAAGTCTACTAGAAAATCGTGTAAACATTTGAGTTAACTTTTAGTATGTTATAGAACATCCAATTCTAAGCAACTTTTCAAATGTTCTTCATTATTTTATTTTTTTATATATTTTTTGAATTATAAAACTTCTACTTCTGGCTCTTTCCTATTTTCAAATGGAGGTCACTGACCCCATATAAAAAAATGCTCTGTAAGGCTACTGATTTATTGTTATTGCTACTCTTAATTACTTATCTTTCTATTCAGCCCCTTTCATATTCATATGCCAGTCTCTTATTCAAATGAATGTATGGTTGCTAGGGGAATTTGGACCCTCGCAACCAGATGGCTGAAATAGCAAACTGGAGAGCTGCTGAACAAAAAGCTAAATAACTCAAAAACCACAAATAATAAAAAATGTTGTCTTAGTTGTGATCAAGTACAAGGTACTGTTTTATTATTACAGAGAAAAGGTATTTTTTTTTTTTTAATTGGATTATTCAAATAAAATAAAGTCTATGGGAGATGGCCATCCTGTAATTTGCAGCTTTCTGGATAAGGGGTTTCCTGATAACTGATCCCATACCTGTACTTGATGGCAACTAAGCTGCATGAATCCATATTGGTGACATGTTAATGTTTACCGTAAATGTTTTTCAGTAGCCTTAAGGTATGGTAATGCAAATTGTGGAGAGATTGAAAATACTTTAGGTCCCAAGCATTCCAGATAGTACGTTAGATCCCATACCTGTATACTTGAAATGGAACTAGCAGTCCTGGACTGAGATTTAAAATAAGCCCTAGCATTTCAAGTACACATAGGCCCAAACAGCCCCCCACCAGCCACTTAATAGTTATTTATCAAGTTCAAGGCCTGGTAACTATTGTATATAGAATATCAGAATGTGTGTCTTTATTTATAGATCAGATCCCTAATGTACTACCCCCCTTCTTGTTTCCTGGATGGCTGATGGCCAACTCAAAAGACCAAGTTGTTTTTTAAAATAAACGAAGTTGCAAAGCTATGAAGCCTTACGATGTCCAAAATTAACCATCTTTTTTAATTCTAGGGGTGAATGTAATAACAGGTGTAGAAATTAGCAGTAACCCATAGCAACAAATTAGAAGGCAGCATTTACGGGTCATATGTTTGAAACCCACCATCTGCTTTTGGGGATAAACCTGGGTAAAGTTTGCCCATTTAAAGAAGTGGTTCAACTTTAAGGTAACTTTTTTGTATTTTATAGACTGGCCATTTCTCAGTTACTTTTCAATTAGACTTCATGTTTCTTGTTATAGTTTTAGAATTATTTGACGTCTTCATCTGACTGTTTCCGGCTTAAAAAGTAGCAATAGCAATACATGTGTTGCCTTACAGAGCATTTGTTTTCAGATGGGGCCAATGACCCACATTTGAGGGGGTCACTGACCCCGTCTAAAAACAAATGCGTTTTACGACTACACATGTATTGCTTTTGCTACTTTTATATTACTCACCTTTCTATTTCGGTCTCTCCTATTCATATTCCAGTCTCTTATTCAAATCAATGCGTGGTTGCTAGGGTCGTTTGGACCCTAGCAACTGGATTGCTGAAATGGAGAGCTGCTGAATAAAAAGCTAAATAACTCAAAAACCACAAATATTAAAAATTGAAAACCAATGGCACATTGTCTCGGAATATCCCTCTCTACATCATACTTGAAGTTCATTTAAAGGTGAACAACCTCTTTAATTTCCATACCCCAAAAGAGATGTGTTAAAGTGAATAGTGAGCAATTTGTTTGCATTACATTACTCTATGTCTTATAAAAGTAAACGTTTCTGTGTAGAGCAGAGCCGCTTGGGTAAAATGGCTTATTTCTTAAAAAATAAATACATTTTGAGCAGACACCGGGCAGTGCATTTCTTGATAGAATACATACAGAGAATAATAAATACAAAGTGGCAGCAATGATCAGTGTGTGAATACCTCGCTCTCATTTCAACCTGAGGCTCTTTAGCTGCTGCTGAACTACATCTCCCCACTCACATCCCATCAGTGAAGATTAAAGAGCTAGCCTCAGGCTACAGAGTACAACTAAGCATGATCCATCATTAGTATAAGACTTGAAATACCTGCAGCTGCTGCTCTCCCAGCATACACCTCGTGCACATGATGCATTATAGTTACATATACCAACTCAGGTGCTCACAGCAACAGTATCCGCGGCCAGACAAGGGGCAGCAAGGACTCACCCCCAGGTTACCCAGAAGTCATTGCCTGACTTTACCAACCAGGAAGCTCCCTGCTCCTAAACCTGGACCTTCCTCCCTCTCTGTTCCTCTTCCGCATCTCGTCACGGTCCTCCCCTGACCACGCCCATTACGCGAAGGATCCAGTCAGGCAGCGGTGTGAGGGACTAGCCGCGCCCACTAAGCCTGTGTATTTTAGTCAGTCAGCTGTGATCATGTGGGCACAAACTTGTTGCGCGTTGTGTTATGAAGTTCTACCAACACCGGGGGAGTTGTAATAGCTATAACAGTGTAAGCGTGACTGGAACCTGTAAGAGCCCTGAAAGCGTGCATCTAACGCATTTGCCAACTATGTGACGCGCTTCACAGAGGCTCACGTCATAGGGTTCCGCCCCCACCAGCAGGCGCCATTATGTTGTACAAGTTTGTCGAACACTGTTAAAGTGTGGTAGTAAAGTTATAATAAAGTGATACAGTCATGGGATCTATTATCCACAATGCACCCCTCCCAGTACTTCACCACCATATTCCAGTTCCCTTTCACGAGCATCTAGACTAGGACTGGAGTCCAGCTATCAGAATGTTTCTGAAAAGCATTCAAGCGATCAGACCATTTATTTCAATGCACACTGTCAAGCTATCAGACTACACTTTTCCCACCATTAGTGCCATGAAGCTGACCCCAACCTGAGTAAGTCCACTTAGTTTGGTGAAATTTCACTGTCGAAATTTACCGCAACGCTGTGCCAAATATTGCAGGTTGCACTCATTTCTAGTCTTCATATGCAACGTTCTGTTACCCATAGCCAGGGCCGTTCCTGCCATGAGGCAAGGTGAGCACCTCAGGCGGCAGTGAACGGCCAGTTACAAGGGGCGGCAAAAAGCCGCTTCCTGTAACTTTAAGAGCCGAAATTACCGGTTTAAAAACCGTAAATTTCGGCTTTGCTAGTGCAGAAAGTGCAGTACGCGTTTGCTGCGCTAGTGATGCAGCCCCCTTTGACCTGTTCCGATGCAAAACTTTTAAGCGCGGAGCGGGAAAGGGGGCGGCATCGGGGTTGATGCCTCAAACGGAAGCAGCCTGCAAATCGCCCCTGCCCATAGCAACAGCGAATCACATTTCCCGTGCATTTCAGCACTAGTGCAATGAAGTACAACACCACCTTACTCAGTCCACTAAAGGTGGCCATACACAGGCAGATAAAGCTGCCGATATTGGTCGTATAGACCAATTTGACAGCTTATCTGCCCGTGTATGGGGGCTTCTGACGGGTCTTCCCGATCAATATCTGGCCACGATATCAATCGGGAAGGTTTGATTTTTAACTGACCGACCTGTCGGAGCCCCTTAGCGTATCGTAATTCGATCGTTCGAATTACCCCCGATATAGGCATGCCGTTACTGGCATATCGGGGAAAGATCCGCTCGTTTGGCAATGTCACCAAACGAGCGGATCTTTGAGTCTATGGCCAGCTTTAGTTTGGTGAAATTTCACTGTGGAAATTTACCTCAATGCTTCGCCAAATATTGCAAGTCGCACTGATTTCTCCTCCTCATGTGCTGATTTCTGTTACCCATAGCAACAGCCACAGTGGACTCAGGTTGGGGTCAGCTTCATGGCACTAGTGGTGGGATGCGCAGGAAAAGCGTGCATTGAAAAAAATGGTCTGATAGCTTGACTGCTTTTCAGAAACAGTCTGATAGCTTGACTCCAGTCCTCTAGGCAGGGGCACACCACCAATGAAACGAGTTGAGGCACTCGCCTCAGATGGCAGCGTCCCCCTGGTTGGCAGGGGCATCAAAAATGCTGTAACTAAGAGCCAAATTTCTGGTTTTCAACCTGGAAATTCGGCTCTTCTAGTGCAGAGAGCGCAATTGCGCTCTCTGCACTAGCGACGTGGACCCCCTGACCCCCGTCCGGTGCTGAAGGTGAGTGCCGTGGGGGAGGCGGCAGGCAGTAAAAACAAAGGCCGTCTCGGGCAGCAAATTGGGCAGGATTGCCCCAATGGTTTTAATAGGGAAAAAAGATAAATATATAGGAAGGCTGTTTTTTTTCCTGAAAAGGTGGCAACCCTAGTGTCCAATAGAGTTGCCACCTATTCTGGAAAAAAATAATGACTTTCCAATACAGTTAGGTCCATAAATATTTGGACAGAGGCAACTTTTTTTAATTTTGGTTCTGTACATGACCACAATGCAGGTGTGAGCAATTCCTTCGTTATTTCATTATCAATTAAGCAGATAAAAGCCCTGGCGTTGATTTGAGGGGGATGCTTGCATGTGGAAGATTTTGCTGTGAACAGACAACATGCGGTCAATGAGCTCTCCAGGCAGGTGAAACAAGCCATCTGTAAGCTGCAAAAACAGAAAAAACCCATCAGAGAATTTGCTACAATATTATGAGTGGCAAAATCTACAGTTTGGTAAATCCTGAGAAAGAAAGAAAGCACTGGTGAACTGGACGGTAGACAGCATGGGTCATGCAGCAGGGGTGACCTGCAATTTCTTGCAGTGGGGTCAAACTTATGCCTTTGCATTTCCCTATTTTTCTATGGGGAAACTCAACCACTAATGTTTTTGTGCTGATTACAGTAGGTTGGGCATAGCAGCTCATGTGCCTATGTTCTTTTAATGGGCAGTGGCATAACTTTGTGGACATGAACTCCCCTCAAAATGTTTTTCAAAGCCCCCATCCTCTCTGTGTCATGAGTCATGTGAGAAACTACTCAGGGGCGATCCTGGCCCCTCCGCCGCCTGAGCTGCCCCCCCTCCCCCGGAAATTCGCTCTTAAAGTACCAGGAGCAGCATTTTTGCCGCCCCTGGTACCCAGTGGGGTGCTGCCGCCTGAGGCGACAGCCTCAACTCGCCTCATTGGTGAAGCACCCCCGAAACTACTTGTCGCCCACAATGCCATTTTCTGGGCTCCCTGTATAGAGGAGGCAACCTTGAGCCATCCTGCTGCCACGAGTCTGCTTTAGTGATGTGTGGGCCGGCCCGACTCCGCAGCACACGCAGGTTGGTTTGGGTTTAGGCTGACTGCCACACACATCTTGTGGGTTGCAACCTTACTCTGCCTGATTTTGGCTCTGGCAGCAGGCCTGGATTTGTGGAAAGGCAGCAGGATTTTAGGGGGCGGCATGAGGACAATAATTTTTTAAATTTCCCTAGTACCAATTCCAATCAGGTCAAGGGGACAGGGGTGACTAACGGCAGTGGGCCAAAGGGTGCCCCGCTATGTAAATCCATCCCTGTCTGGTGGCCCTGCCCCCTTTCATGATGTCAGAGATGGGTGGATCGGGCACGGGACATTCATTCATTCATTCATTCATTCATTTGGCTGAAATGACCAGTGAATGTTGCTGTTGTTTCAGATTCATTTTATTAGCAGTTTAAAAAATGCTAATATTTTGAATAGCAGAAAACTTAGGTCTGGTACTGCACACAGAGAACGAACTCCTGAGAACTATTTCCTTTTTCGCTGTTATAATCAAACACTACCTTATACTTTATCCCAACTGAGATATAATCAACCCTTATTGGAAGCAAAACCAGATTATTGGGTTTATTTAATGTTTGCATGATTTTCTAGTAGACAAAGTATGGGGATCCAAATTACAGAAAGACCCCTTAGCCAGAAAACCCCAGATCCCAAGCATTCTGCATAACAGGTCCCATACCCGCACTGTATTATATAGGGGCCTATTTACTTAGTTCGAATGAAAGAATACTGTAGAGGAAAAATAGTTAGAATTTCGAATGGTCGAAAATGGCTACTTCGACCATCAAATGGGCTACTTCGACCTTCGACTTCGAATTGAACGATTCGAACTAAAAATCGTTCGACTATTCGACCATTAGATAGTCGAACTACTGTCTCTTTAAAAATTTCTTCGACCCCCTAGTTCGCCACCTAAAACCTACCGAGGCCAATGTTAGCCTATTGGCAAGGTTCCCATAGGCTTCCTAACAATTTCCTGATTGAAAGGAATCATAGGAATAGCGGTAAATCCTTCGACTTCGATATTCGAAGTCGAAGGATTTTACTTTGACGGTCGAATATCGAGTGTTAATTAACCCTCGATATTCAACCCTAGGTAAATGTGCCCCATACTATTTATAGAGAAACACACACATATTTATATATACTATACACACATTTATATACCGGTATATGATATCCAAGCTGGTAGATGTCACTGCTTGCAAGATGGTGTATTCCTTTTTCAGGTTAACCCTTTGCATAAGGCTGTATGCATCTGTTATAATATAGTGAATCTCAGGGGCAGATGTTTCTTACTCTCATGCATGTCGCTGGAGACTGAATATTTTACTTGAACAGATGTACGCAGTATGAAATGGTTGTGTCCCATGGTGATGTGTTTCCAACTGATTTTCCATCAAAGTACTAACAGAAAATTGTTCTGCACACCCACTTACAATATTGCAAGAAAGTAAGAAAGGGACTCGTCATTGACCAATTATGAACTTGGAACATCTCCCATAGACCCAATTTTAATCAAATAATTGAAATTTTTCAAAATCATTTCCTTTTTCTCTGTAATAATAAAACAGCATCTTGTAATATATCCCAGCTAATATATAATCAATCCTTACAGGAGGTAAAACAATCCTATTGGGCTTATTTAATGCTTAAATTATTTTTTTTTAGCAGATTTAAGGTATTGAGATCCAAATTATGGAAAGACCCTTATCTGTAAATTCTGCATAATAGGTCCCATACATGTACCATTGCTTTCTGCTTTTGTTTTACTGAGGAGTTATATAGAAGTAAACTCTGCTTATAAATGAGTTATATTTATTTTTAACACAGGGATTCTAACCAATGGGTCAGAACTCCAGTAACAAAATATATTTTTTTTACCTACATCAGATGAGACAAGCCAGTAAATCATCAGATAGGGCCGGTGCCAGTGTTACAGATTTACCAGTAATGTACTTGACAATAAATTTGTAACCCCATCCCTTCCCTGAACTGTTCCGCCATATTGGAATTAAAAGGGGTTGTTCAACTTTAATTTAACTTTTTGTATGATGTAGAGAGTGATATTCTGAGACAATTTGCAATTGCGTTTCATTTTTTTTATTATTTGTTTGGTTATTTATCTTTATAGTCATCAGCTTTCCAGTTTGCAATTTCAGCATTCTGGTTGCAGGGGTCCAAATTACCCTAGCAACCATGCATTGATTTAATTAAGAGACTGGAATATGAATAGGAGAGGGCCTCAATAGAATAGAAAAGTAAAAAAAAGTAGCAATAACTATACATTTACAGTTTTACAGAAGATTTGTTTTAAGATAGGGTCAGTGACTTCCATTTGAAAGTTGGAGTGAGTCAGAAGAAGAAGGAAAATAATTAAAAAACTAAAAAAAGGCCAACTGATAAGTTGATCATCATCATTTATTTATAAGTTGATTAGAATTAGCCATTCTATAAAATATTAAAAGTTAAATTAAAGGTGAACCACCCCTTTAACTGGGTTGGCTCCCCTCCCCTTCAACAATCAAGAAGTGTGAAACTCATATTTAGTTTTCTTCACAATTGTATTTGATGTTGCCTTACATCCAGGGGGGGTTGGCAGCACCACTAACATTTGGTGCATTGAAAGAAGATGCAGCTGCAATATTTGTGAAGCCTATCGATGGGACAACATATATTTTACACAAACATATTTTATGTGTGCACATATAGCCAGCTTAATTAAAAACACTGTGTCTTTATAAATGTTTGTAATTTCATCTTTAATTTAGTAAGTCTGCTCTCTTGGAGAAGCTCATTTTCTTGGTATTGATGGTACTTGGCTTTCTTGTTTTAAATAGTATTTCACTTATGTGGATGAGACTCCAAAAAATGGCAGGCACTCACAGTAGCCTATGATTAAGTGCTCAAATGCACAAAACTCATAAGGCTATGTATTAATCTACTTTGTGGGCTGAAATTAGGTTCTCAGTTCTTTTACAAGCCTGTCTGTGGGATCTGTGAGTGCCTGCCATTTTCTGTTTTGGTTGGATACCTCCACCTTGAGCTGTAGGTCTGGAACATGTGCATCCAGACCCCACGTACTACTGGTAAGATTACAAAATTATTGGCCTTGAACTGGGATTTTTTCTTTTTATATGAGACTCCAGAGCCTGAAGAAGATGCATTATATCCAGTGTTCCTATATCTGAGAGCCACAGAGATTCTATTGTCTGTACCACCAGAGAAGTTTTTATGGAATTGGGCAGAAAAATGAGAGACATTAGCAAGGTTAACAAAAGATAGTGGATCAAAATAACAGTACAGTTAAGGGATTGATTATCTGGAAACCCATTATCCAGAAAGTCTGAATTACAGGAAGGCTATTGCCCATAGGGGTATATTTATCAAAGAGTGAAGTTAATAGTGAAGTTCCGCCACTAGAGTGAAATTCCGCCACTTCCCATTCATTTCTATGGGGTTTTTAAAGGAGTATTTATCAAAGGGTGAAATTTCACTTTCACCCATTGATAAATACGCCTTTCAAAATCCCATAGAAATGAATGGAGAGCTGCAGAATTTAAACTCTAGTGGCGGAACTTCACTCTTTGGTAAATTTACCCCATAGACTCCATTTTATCCAGATGGTCCAGTTTTTAAAAAAATATTTTGTTTTTCTCTGTAATAATAAAACAGTAATTTGTATTTGATCCAAACTAAATTACAGTTAATCCTTACTGTATGCAAAACCAGCCCATTGGATTCATTTAATATTTAAATTATTTATTATATCAATTTAAGATAATGAAGATCCAAATTACGGAAAGACCTGTTATCCAGAAAACCCCTGGTCCTGAGCATTCTGATCCTTTTCAAGACAAACCAAAGCATCATGATAAGACTCCCTGAGAACAGACACTGAGTTACAGCTTTCTAGTCTTTAATCTCGGAAATGTCATTTAGATGTTATAAAATCAGAATAACTGTGTTATGTTTATTTGGAATCCTAATAGTGATGTATGCAGGAGATTATGTTTTGGAACTGTACCAGAAGATATTAATTGCTGTATGGCTCTCATGTACATTATATGCTACTCAGTATTATTATTGTATGACAAAGTACAAGTAGAAATCACTCCCAGGCCCATTAAATGTGTTTCATGCCTCAACTACACTGAACCCTGTCAGCATTCTGCACTGTGTAATCACTAGCAAAGCCTATACATGCACATACAAAGAACTGCAAACCTTATTGAAGGTGACAAGCCTAACCCATGGGAAATGTCCTGAATGTCCTACTAGCTGACAGTTTAACCTCACTTGCCTTCCACGTTCTTCCTGTATTCATACAGCTCATATACTCATCTGTGGGCCGCAGCCTATATTTAATTGCAAATAGTACAAAGAAGATATAAACTGAGAAATGTTATTGTTTGAAAAATGTTTGTTTTGAATCTGATGCCCGCAACATGTTTTAAAGAAAAAAATTGGGACTGGGACTGGAAAAGTTGTGTAAAGATAAAAAGATCAGATTCCTAGGTCTCAGAAGTAAAGATGGGAAGGGAAACACCGATGTGTTACACACTGCTCAGGGGCCTAATATTAATTATCAATTTAAGAATTATCAATTTAGCAGTTTAAGAATAACTTTCCTCAATGTAAAATTGCAAAAAAATGGGGATTTCATTATCTAAAATACATAATATCATCAAATACATAAAATCTGGAGAAATCTCTGTATGCAAGGGACAAGACAGAAATACAATATTGGATGGCTGTGATCTTCAAGCCCTCAGGCGGCACAACACTAACAACAGATCCGATTCTGTAGCGGAAATCACTGCTTGGGCTTAGGAAAACTTCCCAAAAGCATTGTCTGTTCGTCCTTGAACCCACAAATGCAAGTTAAAACGCTACCATGCAAAGAAGAAACCATATACAGGATCCAAAAATCTTAGGAATGTTTACATTGTCTTTTGCCAGTTGTCCCCCAACTGTGGGAGTTGCCCCATTTGAACTATATAAGGCTGAGACCAATGCTAAGGAGGAAATGGATTCTATCTTTCAAAATCCATATCTATTATGCTATACTGCCATATAACCTTTCCCAATTACTGGAGAAGGAAGACTAACATTCCATGTTTAGGACCAGAATGTTCAGTCCTTCAATACAATATTGTTACTTTTTGTGGTTAAATATTTTTAGGATGGTGCTGTTAAAATCTATACATTTCTGTGTATATATGGGCAATGTCTCCAATAGCTACATCTATATCAGTCTTCCAGCTAAATCACACTGTTCCCTATCACTTTTCACCTGGATATAGTTCTGTCATCAAATCTGGTCAAAGTCGGTAGGGAGGCTGAAGTTAGGCACAATCGGAGACAGGCAGAGGTCGGCAGGCAGGCTGAAGTCAAACGTAGTCGGGGACAGGCCGAGGTTGGTTATCAAGTAGAAGATCAGAAGTATCTGTGGGCAAGCCGAGAGGATAACAAGCCAGGAAAATAACCAAGCGCTGTTTACTTCTTTAGACGTCTATTTAAAGGGACGATTTTGGCGCCAAGCGTCAGTGCGCAGTGTGATGATGCTGAGCGTCAAACATAGCGTGACCACCTCTGGCACGGGCATACGAATCAACGGTCGCGCGCGAGCGAAGACAAACGCACAGGCAACAAGCGCCGAGAATGTGCAGAAACCTGCACACCCCTGCACCTGCGCACAGGCAAAGACTTAGCTGCGTCCAGTGGTGCCTTACAACCCCACACTTAGCCCAAGAGTTTGCCTCCTGAAATTCTACAAAGTGGAGAAGATTGCTGTTTCCTCAAAGCGGGATATCTGGTAAAAGAAAGGTAGATGTATTGGCTAAGTAAGAAATGGAATACCGTGATTTTTTTTATAGAATCTAGGACTGGTGTCATTGGGCTGTAGATTTTCTATGGAGGTAAAAGCAAGGCTTTCAAAATCAACACAGGATATTCTGTGTCAAAGACTTTCCAACTACTAATGGGAAATTTGAGATGCCATATAGTTTTGTAGTTGGGCATAGCTGATCTGAGGGAGCGTTAAAGGGGGTCCTGATGAGAGTTGGGGTTTTATAACCTCAAATGAATTCTGCTTGGCTTAGGACTATGTCTCATTAAATTTAGGAATGTGTCGTGGTGTGTTATGGGACATGGATGTATCTACAAGTAAAGGGATTTTGGGAAAAATATTTTTTTACATAAATCAATTCTATCAATTTGTGTGAGAGGCAGCTTGGAGCAGAGCCTGTGGGTTTCTTTTATTTCATTGCGGAGTGGGTGGAAGTTTAGGTAAAGAACTTTATGTATTGTTATCCCCTATTTAAAGGTTGAACATACAGTATTTTAAAATTAGCCTGCAAAGGCGGAGAATCATCATCCAGGGTGAAAATTATGGATTTGTCCCTACTGATTTGGAGGCCTGAGAATTTGCCAAAGCTCTGCAACATGTTCAAGACTGTAGTTGTGTCCTCTGCATATAGTGAAATTATTTCTTTCCACCATTTTATGTTTCAAATGTTTAATTCATTGAGTTGCAATGGTCATGGGTTCAGTTGTAAGCACAAATAACAGGGGGGCTAAAGGGCAGCCCTGATGGGTTCCTTTAGTATGCTTGAATGAGGGGAATAGTAGTCTATTCATTTTAACGGTAGTAATTGGCTTGCTGCTTGTCAGTTATTTTAAACCTTTTAATGAAAGATGGACCAAACTCCACCCTGGTAACAAATTCTTATAGGTGTAGCCATTCTATGAATTGATTTGGTAGTATCAAGGGAAACTGAAGGTAGAAGGTGAATGGTATTATCATTGAAAACATTATGAAAGGAAAAATATGGCATAGAAGACCCCCCCCCCTAAAAAAACAAACTGTTGAACAGATGAAAATGATGTTAGGCAACAATGGGACAACATTTCACTTTCAAAACTACAAAATTTGGTCTCCTCTGTCCCAAAACGGCTACAGCAGGTGTGTCCAAATGGTAGATCAGGATCTACCAGTAGACCTTTAGCTGGTGATCAGTAGATCTCAAAGACACTGTCAACAAACAACTTGTCTAAATCACCCTCCTGTTTCATTCTTTTATTTGTATTCTGTAAAGGTTACATATGAAATAGTTGTTTCTTAAATGTAGCAATTACAGTGAATTTTCTCATAAATCAATATAATATTTAAGTAATAATTTTTCATGCAACAGAATGCAAACAATGCTGTTATGGATGTACTGTAGATCATAATGGGAGCAACATCACTAAAAGTAGACCCCACATTAGTAAAGTATGGGCACTCCTGTCTGTTGTACTATCTGCATTTCAATGCAGGGTTTAAATGATTTGCAAATCATCATATTCTTTTTTTATTTATATTTTACACAGTGTCAAAACAGGAAAACCGGAAACCGGATTGTAATAATCAAGGCCCAGATACAAATGTTTATTCCCCTCTGTCAGATCCAACAAATTAGAAATTAATAATACTGTTTTATATTTCCACATACGGTACATGGATTTTTTCTGCAACCACTGGTAGTTTTCCTTCTGTCTTACTTGAACAATGTAACATTAGGGGGCAGATTTACATAGGCTTGAATATCGAGGGTTATTTAACCCTCGATATTCGACTGCCGAATGTAAATCCTTCGACTTAAAATATTGAAGCTGAAGGATTAAGCACAAATAGTTTGTTCGAACGATCAAACGAAAAATCGTTTTTAATCGGATTTTAATCCATCGATCTAACAATTTTTCTTCGACCAAAAAAACATTAGAAAGCCTATGGGGACCTTCCCCATAGGCTAACATTGCACTTCGGTAGGTTTTAGGTGGCGAAGTAGGGGGTCGAAGTTTTTTTAAAGAGACAGTACTTTGACTATCGAATGGTCGAATGGTCGAATAGTCGAACGATTTTTAGTTTGAATCGTTCGATTCGAAGTCGAAATAGCCAATTCGATGGTTGAAGTAGCCAAAAAAACCTTCGAAATTCGAAGTTTTTTTTATTCTATTCCTTCACTCGAGCTAAGTAAATGGGGCCCTAGTTATTTATATTCTAAATACTGTAGTTTGGGGTCATTTGGGGGGTTATTTATCCAAGGTTGAATGTTAGAGTTTTTATATGATCTGGAGAGTGATATTCTTGGTTTGCAATTTTAGCAATCTGGTGGCTAGGGGCAAATGACCCTAGCATCCATGCACTGATTTAAATAAGAGACTGGAATATGAATATGAGAAAATCTGAATAGAAAGATAAGTAATAAAAAGTAGCAAAAGACATGCATTTGTAGCCTTTCAGACCATTTTAGATAGGGTCAGTGACCCCCATTTGAAAGCTGGAAAGAGTCAGAAGAAGGCAAATCATTTAAAAATGATAAAATATAAATAATGAAGACCAATAGAAAAGTTGCTTAGAATTGGTCATTCTATAACTCCTTTAACATCTTCAAATGGTTCAAGGGATCTCTGCCATTGATCCCTATATTACCTCGACAAGTTTTAGATGGTGTATTTTCGGATTGAAGCTATTTCCAGATCTGGGAATAATAAATTTCAAAAAATTTTAGTTTTTTCCGAAAAAACTCGAAACATTTGAGTGTGTATTGAACCCGAAAATGCGAGTTTTGACCAAAAAAACTAAAATTTTCATGGAATACACAACTCCAACCTTTCTAATATGGTTTCTAATATAGTTAGTTAGCAAAAAAATTAATGTATAAAGGCTGGAGTGAGTGGATGTCTAACATAATAGCCAGAACACTACTTCCTGCTTTTCAGCTCTCTTGGTTTCCACTGATTGGTTACCAGGCATTAACCAATCAGTGACTTGGGGGGGGGGGCATGGGTCATAACTGTTGCTTTTGAATCTGAGCTGAATGCTGAGGATCAATTACAAACTCACTGAACAGAAATGTACCATGTGGCCTCCCTTCAAGTCACTGACTAACTCAGAGTTAAAGAGCTGCAAAGCAGGAAGTAGTGTTCTGGCTATTATGTTAGACATCCAGTCACTCCAGTCACATTACATTTTTGCCTAACTAACTATATTAGAAACATTTTTATTTTGCACAGCCTATTTACCCAGTTTTTATTTTTACACTGCTCCATTAATAGATAATCCCCTTTATGGCCATCACTTTACATGATTAGCAGGGATCCGATAAAGAACCATTGAGTTTTTTTTTTTGGCAGGTTTAACTTGTAACAAGTACAAGTTAGTAATTTCCCTCTCCATTTCTCAAGAATCCATCATTTGTCTTGATTTTGAGATCTTTATTTCTGTCAATAAACTTAGTACAAGAACTCATTATAAACCTGTCCGTACCAATTATTATCTACATAACAAAATGATGCATGCCACACAATGCATGGATAATATCCCCCTTGGCCAATAACTGTGTATTAAGAGAAACTGTACCCAAGGCAGGGATTGTGATACCCAGCGTGATATTGTGGGGAAAACATTTAGGGAAAAGGGTTAACACAATGGAATCATGGAAGCCAGAGATTAAGCTAGGAATAAAGAAAGGTGGAGGATATTGCATCTACATTACATACAGAGGAGTTGTAACAAGGTTCAGTATCCTGAATATAGAAGTAAAGCATATTCTTTATAAGCAGGATGTTGTCGGCAAACCAATCCAAGTGTAGACCACATGGTGTATTTTCTAGATTAAAGACAAAAATATATTAGAACTATGTTATAAAGGAGCTACATTCTCCGATTCCCTATTAAAGGGCAATACAAGATGTCAGAATTGTAAAGCTTACAAAGGTTGCAGTTTTTGCTACAGGAAGGCAATATAATGTTAAAGATCACACATAACTTGTGGCATCTAGGGGGTTATATATGTAGAGACTTGCAGCTGTGGTTTCCAATATATAGGAAAAACAAAGGGAAAAACACTGGAACACTGGAGATTTTAAATATCATGCCAAAATGAGGTTAAAGGGGTTGTTCACCTTTAAATGAACTTTTAGTATGATGTAGAGAGGGAAATTCTGAGACAATTTGCAATTGTTTTTTGTTTTTTACTATTTGTGGTTTTTATTTGGCTTTTTATTCAGCAGCTCTACAGTTTTGCACTTTCAGCCATCTGGTTGGTAGGGTCCAAATGACCCTAGCAACCAGGCACTGATTTGAATAAGAGACTGGAATATGAATAGGAGAAGCCTGAATAGAATGATGAGTAATAAAAAGTAGCAATAACAATAAATGTGTAGCCTTACAGAGCATTTGTTTTTTTAGACCCCCATTTGAAATCAGAAGGCTAATAATGAAAAACTATAAAAAAAAAAAATAAAACCAAAAAATCTGCTTAGAATTAGCGATTCTATAAAGAGGTGGACCACACCTTTAACAAATATACAAAGACATATCATGATGTCTCATTCCTGCAATCCCAACCATCTGTCTTTTGTGGGTACAGAAAATGTTAACAATAAGCTGCTAAACAGACATGGTGCCTTGAGGTTTTTGCAAAGGGAATAATTTGGGATTCATGAATGCCAGACTATGTCCCGGGAAAGGTTATAATGAAGGTATAGAACTCACTTCTTTTGTATAATAATATAATTCATTTATAGTGATGAGCAAATCTGTCCTGTTTCACCGGAAGATTTGCGAAACTGCAAAAAAATTGCGAAACGCATTGAAGTCAATGGGCATCATAAAAAATGTTTACATGCAAAAAAAATCTTTGCAGCAGTTTCACGCAGGTGGAAATTTGCAGTGAATCCATGTCTGGTGAATAAATTCGCCCATCACTATAAATTTATTGACTGTCAAATGTGGATAGTACTTGGTTTTTAGGATTATTGAATATTTGTCATTTATTCATTGTGTTGAAAGTGATAATTACAGCTTCAGTTGTTAAACCCAGCACTCCCGTTGCAATATTGAGTACAATGGCAGATGGGGTTATTTTTATTATAGCTCATTATTAAAGTCATCAGAATACTGTCAGGCCCAGATTTGTGTGCAAGCCACAAAGGCCCAGGCTTAGGGCTGCAAAGATATGAAGGCGTCTTGGCGCCCACTGATTGAATCTGAACTGGGTTTTGGGCAGGAGAATTTAAATTTTTGTTTGAAGGTAGGTGTGCAAGTGGGATTGCGGTGCTAGCGGTTTGTGGCAGGCCTAGGGGCACTTTGAGTTGAAATCCAGCTATGTCCACTGCATCCGACTGGTAATGAAACTGCCTATCATCCATATTGCTTTTATATAGCTATGCTGTATGCTTGTGTGCGTGTAGTTATGAGACCAGTGCACACACCAGCACAGAGATGAACTTGTATACAAATACAGTTCAGGACTTGCTCGGCGTTCTACACAGACCAGTTTTTAGGAGCACATTCGCAAACCCCATATAGGGCAATGTAATAAAAATAGAATGGGGTCTAGTAACCCATAGCAACCAATCAGCTAGTAGCCTTTACTGGTCCTTAGTTTTAAAGCAATCATCTTATTGGTTATTATATTTGGTGCACATATTGCAACTCTGATTACAGATATGCCTTTGATTACATCAGTCATCATTTGCCTTACACAAAGGAACACACACCTATGCAATAAACACAAAAGCAAAAAGAATAGTGATAGGCAAATAAATTCGCCTGGCACGAATTCACGTTGAATTTCCACGTTTCGCCGCCATTGAATTAATTTGCGAATCTCCTGTGAAAATTTGCCAGTGAAACTTCGATTTTTTCGTGAAAATGTCAGATTTTCACAATTTTTTAGTGAAAACCTTAAAATTTCATGATTTTTGAGTGAAATCCTTCAAATTTCACGATTTTGTAGTGAAAACCTTAAAATTTCATGATTTTTGAGTGAAATCCTTCAAATTTCACGAGTTTTGAGTGAAATCCTTAAAATTTCAAGATTTTTTTGTGAAAACCTTCAAATTTCACGATTTTTGAGTGAAACGTCCGATTTTCACGATTTTTTTGTGAAAACCTTAAAATTTCAAAATTTTTGAGTGAAATCCTTAAAATTTCACGATTTTTGAGTGGAATCCTTCTAATTTCCCGATTTTTGCGTGAAAACAACCGATTTGCATTATTTTTTCGTGAAAACAGACGAATTTCACGATTTTTTCTGGAACTTTCCGATTTCACGATTTTTCGTGAATTTTTTGCCGTTTTGTGAATTTTGCGGGATATTCGCAAATTTTTCGGGAGAAATTCGCCCATTACTAAAAAAATAACTGTTATATCATCTTTTTTTTTCTCGTTTTCAGCTCCCAGCATCCTCAGTGAGCCATCTACTGGGAGTCGTGGGAGACAATGGAAGGCATTGAGTCTGATTGTTACAGATGGTGCACATGAAAGGTTGGTGAAGTCTGTGCAGGTGACATTGCATTTGTCTTTCTCTTACGACCCACCTGGGTCACTGGGAGGATGTGACGGACAATAGTGCATAAATCCAGCCGTACCACCACACTGTATAGAGCTAATATTGTCATGCACTTGATTTATAGGATGCTTAGTACAATATCTGTGTGCATTTAAAACTGGATGGCTAAATCCCGGCAATTTATGTGAAATAGCATGAATAATATCCTATCCTAAAGTGCAGCTGCTGCGGAATGAGCAGGCAAAATGACCCTATGAACTGTAATATATTTATTTACATGGACTGTTCCTGTTTTTACCCTTTAACTGCAGCACACAAAAAGTCAGTAGTTCACATTACAGAGAGCTTAGCAATGTAGATTCTATGTTTATGCAGTCTATATTATTCTATAGGGCTGGGAAGGAAATCACAATTTGGACCTTGCCTGGGGTGGCACTTAAAGGAGAAGGAAAGACTTGCAGCACTTGGGGGTGCCAAATGTTAGGCACCCCCAAGTGATTGTAGTTATTTACCTGAAACCCCGGGCTGGTGCTCCTATCAGCAGAAAACTTCGGCCCGGGGTTATACCAGTGAGCATCACGGAGCAATCCTCTTCCTTCTTCTTTTGTCTTCAAATTTCCGGGGCAAACTCTTGCGTGGTTGAATGAAATAGCCGACTTTTTAGTTAAAGTTCGGCTTTTCGTTCTACCGCGCATGTGCAGCCGTGTAAAGAAGGAGGAAGACGGAAGAAGATTGCTCTGTGGTGCTCATTGGTATAACCCAGGGCCGGTGCAGTTTTCTCCTGATAGGAGCACCAGCCCGGGGTTTCAGGTAAGTCAATACAATCACTTGGGGTGCCTAACATTTGGCACCCCCAAGTGTTGCAAGCCTTTCCTTCTCCTTTAAAGGGTTGATACTGAAAACAATAATCACCAATACTTTGCACTTATTTACTGCCTTAGTAAACGAGGCCTTTCATGTTTCCGCTGCAAGAAGCTCAATTTCATAAAACCCTTAAACTGTTAATATAATGAATTGCATACAACGCCACCTGATTTTACAACATACAACTGCCTACAGTTGTCTAAAAAATTAATTTACTGAGAAAAGAAAACTGCTAATATCTGGTAAACTAGAAAAATATTATTATAAAGTGCTCAGGAGAGCTCTCTGAGACACTTTAAATTAACTTGTTTTGAGGGTTTACATTTCCTTTAATTGGGTGTGTTGTAGAACTCCTTATGCAAAACAAAATAAGGAAACACATTCATGGGGACAGCTGCATTCTGTTCTATTGTGGCTGCAGAAACTGATAGCTTTGTCGCTTACAGTTTCTTGTAGTACCACTTCTGACCAGTGGTAGGCAGACTTTTTTTCATGGTCGTCAACAGAGCCTGCACCACAGATTCCAACTGTGAAGCTTTACACTACGGATACTAGAACTGATGCTAACAATGGAATAACACCATGACATTTTTTTTTAAATGAAAGTACTTACTGCCCCATTCCTTTGATGTTAAAGGGACACTAACCTTTCTAACTGTACGATTTGAATCTCCCTGTTCCTAGTTGCTATATAGATGCTGGTGAAGCAGTTTAGATAAGGGTAACATTAACCAAAATTGTGTTAAAACAATTAAAAAATAATATGGATCTGAGATGTAGGGAAGATATTCTTTGTGCAAGGAAGGGATTATTTGTGTGTCGAGCTCCATATTAAGCGCGGCTACGTGATTGCAGTTTGACCTCTCTTTCTTTTTTCTATTAGCACCTGCTGAGTTCAAATGAATTGGCTGGAAATACAACTAAGGCATTCACTCGCTTCCTTGTAGATGAAGGGATGCTTTCTGGATATTGAGGGTTCTATAGATAATTGAACTCCTAATGAATGGCTCAGTGAATAATGTCACAATTATATATTTTAAGCAGTGTTCGCCGAGCAGCGAGGATGTGAAACAGAGCCGATATCCACTCCGAATCTCTCGTGCGTAGGATTCCCAGGTTCCGCATAATAGCTGCTTTTCAGGCAATCCTTCTGCTTTTCTTTCATGTGTTCAGAAATGTGACTTGTATCAATATACACACTGTGTTAATGCGTCAGTAACTGCCAACACAGTAAAAAATAAAAAGCCACAAGAATATATATCAACAACAAGGGGGTTATTTATCAAGCTCCGAATATCCGAACCTCAAATAATTTGTAGTTTTCGGAGCAAAAAAAAAAACAAACTACAAATTATTTGAGATTTATTAAAGTCTGATGGTCTAAAAACTCAGAATCCGAAACCCCGGCATCTAAAAGCTCTGTCCTGTATAAGTCAATGGGGAAGGTCCCAGTGGGGCAAATCCACTAACTTCCGGAAATTCGCCAGCAACGGCTTCGCTCACATCGCTACACTTTGCCAGGTGAAAATTTGCCAGGACAACACTAATTCACTAAATTGCGAAATTGCATCCAGGGTGCCGAACGATGGCGAAGTTTCACTACCGGTAATTCGCAAGGAAGGCGAGGTTGCGCTAGCGTTGGCCAATTTGCATACGGCGGGAAGTTAAAGTTGAATGGACGTATATGTTGCAGCAAATACATTACACTACACAAGCCCAGGGAACCTTAATAAAATAAAATAAAGTTGTTATATTGCCCTACACATGAGCCCAGTGTATAGTTTATGTGCCATATGTAAGGAAATATAGGGGGGAAGCCGGGTACCCTTAAATAAATGTATGATCTTTTGCAGCCTACCACCCTGAAAATTTAAATTTTTTTTTGAGGAAGTCCTATCTACTCTATTGCACTTCACCTGGTCTGAGGTGGCGAAGGCAAGTCTGGCGCAAGAGGTAACGTTCATTAAAATCTTAGTGAATTTGCGTAGTTACGTCCATTCTGTAGGGTTACAGTCTATCTCCTTCGCTAGCAAATTTACGCCAGTGCCTGTTGGTAAATCTTTGAAGTCCTGAAATTACGTCATGCTGGCGAATTTTCGCAAGCGTTAGTCACTTCACCCTTTAGTAAATTTGCCCTAGTGTCTGCACTGATGTCCATACTGATATCAGATGATTTCTGGGATTCGGAGCAAAATACTTGGAAATTCCAAACAAAAAAATTCATTTTTGTGGAAAACTCCGAACAATTCAGAGTTTTCCCCGACCCTATTTTTTCAGACTTTTTTCTTCATAAATAAGTTCCAGGAATTCGGAGTTGCTCTGAGTTGGATATTAGAAATACTGAGATAAATTCGGACCTTGATAAATAACCCCCATAATGTGCGCATATCTGGCATTACCAAAGTGCTATATCCTACCGACCTATTTTGGTTGGTCTTTTGAATATAATAATCACAGGTATAATATTATACCACAGGTATAATATGAATAGATATAATTACATCTTTATAAAAAGGCATGAATATCTTATAAATTATATCCTTTTAAACGGTGAGTTCTGATGTCATCAGTTATAAACAGTGAGTTCTGATGTCATTTCTGTCACCTGACTCACTGAATCTTGTGTATTATAATAAATAAAGTTCCCCCAGTTGCAAAATATGAGGATGTTAGAAGTTACCTCGGAGTTCCATGAGCTGTATGAAAACACTCGGCCTTCGGCTTCATGTTTTTATATGGTCATAAAACTCCTCGTAACTTATAATATCCTTATATTTTACAAGAGGGGGTACTTTATTCACTATATAAACAACCCTCTCTGTCATCAGAATGTCAAAATGTTTCCCTTCTTCTTCTATTTTTAACTCTTTCCTGCCTGACCACATTAGAAGAGATGAAATTTTGTTTAACAAAATGGAAATTCAGCTCTTAAAGTTATGAAAGTTGGCTTTGGCACCCAAGGAAAGGTGATATATGTGCCCCCTAACCCCACAGACCAACTGATGCAGTGTGAGGTGAGACAAGCTAGTAATGAGCTACTCATAAAGGGCACTATAATCTTTTACGCAAAATGTTTGCACTGTGGGCAGGTGCCTCTGCTGTCTACCTATAGTTCCACCCCTGCTATAGTAATCATAATCATATGTATAAAACCCAAGCTTTGAGGCTAGTTCATAAATTTCCTAAAAACTTCTAAATTCAGCAGAACTTTGCAGTTTTAAGGTAAAAAAAACCAAAACACATATTTACCTATTTTGTATTCCTTGGCATATATAATATATGGCTTTTTTAGGTCAACTTACTCTTAGGGGCTTTTACTACATGTAAAATGCAAGCATTGTGTTGATTTTGCAGTAACGGAAGTGACAGCCATGACAATTTGTATGCATTATTTTCATTTTGGGGTCTATGCATGCTACATACTGTACTTTGGTTATGCTATAAATCAAACTGTTCAGAAGACTGATATCTGTTGTGGTGCTTTGAAAATGGTAGTTTACTTATATGGGTCAGGGTGGCAGTAGCTTCAGGGGTCCCCAACGTCAAAAGGCATCTGATATATTCCAGTAATGTGGGTTGTCCATTCAGACACCGTTTTGTATGTGGAAAACTAACACAATTCTGAAAACAGATTCACTCATCTCATCCCTAGTTGTGACCCACTTTCTTCTGGTGTTTTAATTAAAGAAGACCTATAAAAAGAAATGACTGCAACATCAGCATCATTTTTTTTTTTTTGCTCCTTAACTTTTGGTCAGAGGGTATTTGCATATGAAAAATTAGATTTTTTTTAAGATCAGCTCTGATGTGATTATACAGCATGTTTAATTCATTTAAAACTGTGCATAAAATCCAAGCGGATAATAGGGAGCTTTCGGAAATTATGCTAGCACACGAGCTGCTGAAGACCGAGTGAATTATTTAGAAATCTCTATCACGTAAAATGACCCATTTTCTCTATGATATCCAAAAGCCTATAAACAGATACCTGGGGCGTATAAAAAATGTTCTGATGTGTGAGACACAGACAAAATACTGTATTAGGTTCAGAACATTAGCTGCTATTTCTCCTTCCCAGATGGAGTCTCAGTTGGCATGCGGCAGAACAGAGATATTAAGCTGTCAGGTTAAGGTTATATACATCCACGCAACTGAACATTCTTTAGGGAAGCCAGGTTAAAACGTATCATGGCTTCATCAGCGTACATTGACTTTAACATAATACAAAACAACAGATCACCTGACCTGGTTTTTATCATATCCCCAACAACATGTAGCAATTCAGTGATAACACGTAGAAATACAAAGAGAGAGATTTGACATATGGTACAATGGAAACTTGTACTTCTCCATGGAAAATGGAATATACTGAATATATGAAATTCTACAAACAATAAAATATTTTATCATGCTGTGTAAAATATTTACAGAAAAAATGTTGTAAAAAAGCAGTGTAAAATAAATGGACTTATAACCCCCCCCCAGATGCCAAATGTTAATTATTATGCTTGTCAATCATCATTTATTCACAACTGGTTTAATTCAGACCTAATTCACTCCTAGTGCCCTCTTCCCTTGCACCTTTATGATGCACCTCCAATAATTTACAATTGGCCTCTTTTGGGAGATTTTGTAGTAGAAATTTTCCAAAACTAAATATGCATGGTCTCATATTGTATTCCTTACAGTGCCACCATGCGGCCATGGCACAATTTGGTGCTCTTAGCATAGACACCAAAACACCGCCCCTTGGGGATACATTGTAGAACCCTTGACAAAAAAAAAAAACTATGACACTAATGTAAACAAAGCCTGGCTAAGCTCCTTAGAGGCCCCATTTATGATGTTAGGGTGCAAATGTGAAGTCTTGTTTAATGATAAAATATTGGAGGATACCACATGTAACCTCTACAGCATCTTTATATCCATCAGGGACCAAATCTATCCTCATGAACCAGTGTTTTGGTTTCTATGCTAAGGATGGCCATTTAGAATCATGTTTCAGACCTATATCACAAATGGAACAAAGACCTTCTCAGAATACCAAGCTCCAAAAATGTTTCTCATCTGATGTGAGGGTTCCCTATGATGACTGCCACCATCAGGGGAGCACAGGGCGGATAGTTGTGCCAGACCTGGTGGATTTCAAGTTTTAAGGGGGACCTGGCTTCTAGGATTAGCCGGGCCCTCCTTGAGCAGGCATTGAAGCAGGACGTCACCAAAGAAGCAGCCAAAGGGAGCCAAAGCCTGAGAAGACAGCCGATGAAGCTGCTGTCGCTGATGAGAACAAATAAGACCAGCCATTGAGGAGGGAGAAGACTGAACTTTAAAGACAAGTTCCAGTGAATATCAATGGTCTGCCCACCAATGTTTTTTTTTTTACTTTTATGGAAGTCCTAACCACCAAGAGGGCTCCCTGGCCACCAATATTTTTTCTAATTTGCTGGGGGGGGGCCTGGCCACCAATTTTTTATTTTACTTGTGGGGGGGGCCTGACCACCAATGTTTTTTTTTAACTCTTAGGGGGCATCCTGGCTACCAATGTTTTTTTTTTTTTAACTTGTGTAGGGGACACTGACTACCAGTAGTTATTTACCAAGGGCTTACACCAAATGGCTCTTATTTGTATATTTGTTTATTAGAAATGCAAATTTTAAAACAAGTGTAATTTAGGTTAGCGTAGGTACCTGCTTAAAGAGTCTACCTTGACATGGTGGCAGGCTTAATAATCCTTTGGCCAAAAGTGTTATTACTGTTTTTAGTGCTCTTTTCTGTGGTAGGGGGGGCAGGAGAGGCCCAGGGAGCCCAAAAAATGTTGTCGTATGGGGCCCTGTGATTTCTGATGGTGGCCCTGTCTGTGATGCACAGAGTAACGGACAAAGGGAACCCGCACAAAGAAAGAAAGCAAGAGTATGTGATGTGTGGGCCAGTTACTGAAGAAACTATTGAAATGGTTTCTCTGTATTTCTAATTTTTTTCAGTGAATAGGAATTTACTGATAAAATGTAGAAATACAGACAGAGATTTGAACGCAATGTGCAGCTTTCATGTCCTCTTACAGTGCGGTTTATCTGTGGGAAGATTCATCCAAATTGGCATTCTTCTGTTGGGTTGGGCGCTAGTTAATTTTGCCATGTTTTTAATACAGGACAGATAAAGGGATGTTCTGAGCTGACCTTAAAAAACAACCTGGTTGGTGATTTATTTTGTATTGCTTTTTTCTCTGTCATGCTATTATTCTATATCACATTCCCTTGCTCCAGCTCTCCAAACTGCTATCTTGGTGTTTGGTTGATGTATCCTGGCAGCAGGGTTGCCAGGTTGGCGGGTTTCCAGCCAAATTGGGCTATTAATTTAAATCCCAGGTGGGATTTGAAAGTACAAAATAGCCAAGGTACGGATTTAGGCTACTTTTTGGGCCTTTGGCTGGTTTTTACTTTTTTCTAGCCCTAATGTGCGAAGCCTGCGTCTCCCAGAGCATGTTGGTAATGTTAGTATTTGTTTAACAATTTGCCGGCTGCCAAGTTTAATGTAAGACTACAATACCCAGCATGCAATGGGATTGACTTGTGTAGAAGTCGGGAGTTACTAGATTTTGGGCTTTGTACCCCAGTCTCCAGTCACTCTTAAGCATTCTCTCGTTTTCCTGTGACTTTCCTCAATTTCAGACAATTTTGGGGCAAAAATCTGCTGTCTAGAGGTTGAGCTGTTTTACCAATATTTATTGAAATTGTATATGAATTATTTCCTCATGGGGCCCCTATACCTCCTGAGCCGCCCTCTGTATTTAGGCCCCTGCTGAAGAGGGCAAATCTTTCACATTTTGCTTCATGTAAAAATGTCCAAATCATTGAAAATGGTGTATTTTCACATCTATTCATTTATTTTTAAGACTTTTTTTTCACTGCACATATTGTGCTATTTTTGGGCTACTTTTGATGTGCCTCTTGGCTAGTTTTCAGCTCGTTTTGTAGCTGACTTTGGCTGGTTTTGAAAATTAGACCTGGCAACCCTGCCTGGCAACCAGGTGTTTACTGGAATATCAGAAGAAAACTTGAAAAAGAGAGTCCAGCGCACACAACAAATTGTGGGGCGCACAAAGATTTTTTGTGTGAAAACACAAGCTTTTGTATTAATTTTGACCTGAGCACACAGTTTTTAAAAACTGCCCACACAAGTCAAAAGTGTGCGCACAAAATATTTTTGAATTAGAGGGAACATTGTCTGCTTCCACTCATACATTTCCATAATTGGTCTGCTTACTACTAGATAGAAGTAAAGATTTAATTTTGAAAAAGGCAACATTAAGGCAAATAGTTCAAAAAAAGGTAAAAGGTATGTTGTTCCCTTGTATCAATATCCCAGGGGTACATTTCATGCAGATTAAGGTCAAAGGAAGCTCCTCCATTAGATGCAGGTAAAGGTATCATGGTCAATTTTCCCCTAGTTTTGTGCAGGAGCTGGCCCTGGTCTACATCAATGGGCCAAATTGCCTAACTGGTGAAAATTCGCTATCGACAGCTTTGCAGCCATCGCAACACTTCACCAAGCGTAAATTCGTTAGGACAACGCTAATTCACTAAAGTGTGAAGCTGAGTCTAGGGTGCCGAATGCTGGCGAATTTTTGCTAGCGTTACTTTGGCAATCAAATTGAAGATGCGATAGCGTTGCCTAATTTGCATTTGGTGGGAAATTATAAAGTTACATGGACGTATATGTTGCAGCAAATACATTATGTTAGAAAATGTAGGGGGAATCCAGTTAGCTAAAAAAAACCTTTGCAGGCTTTCACTTAGAAAAAAGAAAAAAACTCCAGCGTTTTTTGGGATTTAGAAACATTTTGCACTAAAAATTGAGGAAGTCCTATGCACTCCATTTCACTTTGCCTGGTCTGAGCTGGCGAAGGCAAGTCTGACGAATGAGGTAACGTTTAGTAAAATCTGCATTTTAGTGAATTTGCAGAGTTATGTTAGTTCGCCAGAGCAAAAATTTGGCTGTCGTTAGAGTGCAAAGAAACACTAGCGTCTATCTCCTTCGCTAGCGAAGTGACGCCCGCACATGTTAGGAAATCGGCGAAGTTCCAAAATGACGTCATGCTGGTGAATTTTCTCTAGTGTTAGTCACTTCGCCCTTTAGGAAATCTGCCCCTATGTGTGGTCCACTACCTGGCTTATTGTCATGTCAACCACTCGAGTATACAATTACAATCCCTGACTGAGTTGTTGAGCCATGTAGAGCTAGAGAGTCTGATGATCCAGGTTTAATTTTACCTGGGCCTCCTGTCTCCATCATTATTCACTTTCACAGATCCCCAACCAGTAGCTTGTGAGCAACATGTTAATCCCCAACCCCTTGGATGTTGCTCTCAGTGGCCTCAAAGCAGGTTCTTATTTTTGAATTCCAGGCTTGGAGGCAGGTTTTAGTTGTATAAAAACTAGATTTACTGCCAAACAGAGACTCCTGTAGGCTGCCAGTCCACATAGGTGCTATCAAATAGCCAATCACAGTCCTTATTTGGCACCCCAGGAACTTGTTTCATGCTTGTGTTGCTCCCCAGCTCTCTTTACATCTGAATGTTGCTCACGGTTAAAAAGGGTTCGTACTCGTTACTAGGACTCGTAGTCATTACTACTGGTCAAATTCAGCTCATGGGAAAAAAAGGTTGGGGACCCTTGTCCTAACTAGTTCAGTGGTCCAGGGAAAACTATCCAGTGCAGGGCCCCCAATATTGGCTGAGAAGTCCATAAACAGATTAATCTGCATGTGTTGATGCACCAGCCAACAGGAAATATCATCATGGGCCAGGCACCATGACAATATACTTGCAATCATCAATACAGGGTCCCCCCTGTCCTACTGAAGTACAGGCTCCCTGTCTGCTCTGATAAACGACAATCAGAATTCCATGGTTATGTTTGGCTGGTTCAAGAAATAAAATGTACACAGTATCCCTGCATAAGCATTAACAACAGAGATCCTACGTTGTATTTCATTTCAGCATAGCCATCAACACATCATCCAGGCAAGTGAAAATACGAGCAGCTCTGTGTTTATGCTTTTATGAACGAAGAAATAATTTAAGGGCTGAATCTGCTCAACTTCTGTCCCCATAGATTCCCTTGTCAGAACGCTATGACCTTTGTAGGTTCAATATTTCAACAGAAACCATGTGAAAATCCCTTTATGAGAGAGGGCTAGACTAGGTGTTGCATCATTGTAGCTATAAGCACTTGTGCTAAGGCGGCTGCAGTGGTCACAAACAGATATCTGATGCAAGTGGCCTTGCTGTCATTTTCCCATGGAACACTAATCATGTTTTTACTCACCTCCCATCACTGATAACAAGGGAGGGAAGCATTTTTATGGGGTATCTTGACATGTATTACCTTCCGAAATGCGTCAGGTGATGTTGGTTGGTGACCTGTTGCAATAAACCACCTTCTTCTTTTTACCGGAGTGCCGCCTTTCCATCCTTTTGCATAAATAAATCACAAACCACAGATAATATAAAATGAACCCCAATTACAAATTACAAGTTATGACTCAGTTACATTAAGCAGACAAAAGAAACCTGGCTCCTGTGCATACAGACAGCGACCCTTCTTCCAAGGCAAACTCACCCCACTTCAAACAAAAACGACGCAGTATTTTATATCAGAATAAGAGGGTTCTCTTATAAATGGGAAAGAAAATGACATTAATCAGGCGTGTTTAATTTGTGGTCCCTAAACCAACATCCCTGATATACAGTATATACTGAAACAGTTCGTTTGTGCTCATACTTACCTGTTTCCCTCTTGTGCTGGGGGCTAGATCTGATCCCTACCATAAAAACCAGCCCTGTTAGAATGCATGCTAATAATGCAATACTTACTCAAAAGTGGCATGGCAATTTAATTTTCTGTAGTATTGTTTCCACCCCAAGTTGCTATTTGCAGTGCTGCTGTGTATTTATACTATGAAGCCAATTGGAGGAATAAAAACAGCATTAAAGGGATACTGTCACATGACATGGGGCAGCTGGGAAATTGACAAAATGTCTAGCCCCATGTCAGATTTCAAAATTGTATATAAAAAAATCTGTTTGCTCTTTTGAGAAATGGATTTCAGTGCAGAATTCTGCTGGAGTAGCACTATTAACTGATTCATTTTGAAACAGTTATGACAGTATCCCTTTAAAAGTCACGTGTATTTAGTGAACTTAATGGCATAAAATATGCAAGGCCGATTTCTATCAGGTTTACATGGCTTTGTTCCCTTTCACCTCAATGGGCTTTTTGTCCACTGACATGTAAATTGTAGTATTAAATGTGTTGTAAGTCCAGTGTTTTCGTTCTTATAAACAGGCTTACCTGGGCTTTTGTATACAGAATTCATTATACACCATATTCTGAATTTTTTCGGTGTAATACAATATAACCCCTTAATGTTCTATTTGTGACACTGTCTCTGTGATTTCAGGTCTTGTAGAACAACCCATAACTAATAACTCATTTCTGCCCCTATAAAACCAAAGAACGAGCTTTGAAGCTGTCCAGCAAGTCATGGAGGGGGGACTAATTTCCTTCTTGCTTGTGGAATCAAACTGTTTCTTGCAGGCAAAAGAGAACAAGATAATTCAAGACCACCTAGGAAGCCGTGAGCTTTGATCTGCAGCATAACCATTCCCTCACTTCCGAGGCGGAATCCAAACAGAGCGCTCCTATGGGGATATTTTGTGTGTGCTTTTTTGTGAATCCATGAAAACCACTGCTCATGCCAAGAAAACTACACGGGCTTAGTTTTCTCTGCAAGATATTTATTCTAACAAATATCAACAGCCAAGATAGCAGGGTAGAGCTTTACAAACACATACGCACCTTTATAAATATTTATGTGAAGTCGGTGAGAAATTCAGCCTACAATTCACTTTTCATTTGATAGAGACAGTGGCATTGTTGACATTTTTGCAAGTGGTCTTCAATTTGTGTTCTCAGAATGGTCCCTGCTTACAGATTACACCTATATGGAAACATTGGCAGCCAACTATAGTCTTAGGAGTGTCCCGAATTCAAATCAGCACACACCCCCTTGTCTTGAGCCCCCCTCAGCTCCACAGCTTGGGAAGCTCTTCCTTAGTATTTAAAGGTACAGTATTTCTTCTTTGGTGCCTTGGAAGGAATGGGTTACTGCTGACATTTCCTGTGTTATTCCCTGCGCTCTTGCTTCCCTGTAATTGCTTTCTTGATGTTAAACATTCCCAGGCTCCTATAACCTTGTAGCCTTCCAGCACTCGCCAAGTCTGTCCCAGGTGATCATGTGGGCGAACCTCCTGTTTTTATGGATACAATCTCTCCTTCTTCCTGTCTAGGCAAAGCTCAGAATGCATTCCACTACACTGCAATCTTAAAATAAATATTATTTAGCACTGTATAAGGTAATGGAAGGCATGGTGACGGGTTTTAGCGTTTATAAAGGATGAATAATCAGTCTGCACCGTGAGTATGTAATCAGCCGCTGCAAGGGTGAATTTAATTTCCTTTCTATATAAACACTGATATAATTTATCTTATATCGTTTTATTAACTAATTACATCTACAGATGAAGAACTACAGCTATACAGCTGTGACTGCCCAGAACTGTCACTTAGTCGATGGCTGAGGGTGAAATGTGGTATAATATTTTCTATAATAATAGAAAAATGTATAGGGGACTGTGGCTGTGGGATAGCAGGTATAGTTGGGAGAGATGGTGCCTATAGTAACAGTGGGATAATAGTCTCTGGGAAGGGAGTGTGACTGTGGGATAGCAGGTATAGTAGGGAGAGATGGTGCCTATAGTAACAGTGGGATAATAGTCTCTGGGAAGGGAGTGTGACTGTGGGATAGCAGGTATAGTAGGGAGAGATGGTGTCTATAGTAACAGTGGATAATAGTCTCTGGGAAGGGAGTGTGACTGTGGGATAGCAGGTATAGTAGGGAGAGATGGTGCCTATAGTAACAGTGGGATAATAGTCTCTGGGAAGGGAGTGTGACTGTGGGATAGCAGGTATAGTAGGGAGAGATGGTGTCTATAGTAACAGTGGAGATAATAGTCTCTGGGAAGGGAGTGTGACTGTGGGATAGCAGGTATAGTAGGGAGAGATGGTGTCTATAGTAACAGTGGATAATAGTCTCTGGGAAGGGAGTGTGACTGTGGGATAGCAGGTATAGTAGGGAGAGATGGTGTCTATAGTAACAGTGGATAATAGTCTCTGGGAAGGGAGTGTGACTGTGGGATAGCAGGTATAGTAGGGAGAGATGGTGTCTATAGTAACAGTGGGATAATAGTCTCTGGGAAGGGAGTGTGACTGTGGGATAGCAGGTATAGTAGGGAGAGATGGTGCCTAAAATAACAGTGGGATAATAGTCTCTGGGAAGGGAGTGTGACTGTGGGATAGCAGGTATAGTAGGGAGAGATGGTGTCTATAGTAACAGTGGGATAATAGTCTCTGGGAAGGGAGTGTGACTGTGGGATAGCAGGTATAGTAGGGAGAGATGGTGCCTATAGTAACAGTGGGATAATAGTCTCTGGGAAGGGAGTGTGACTGTGGGATAGCAGGTATAGTAGGGAGAGATGGTGCCTATAGTAACAGTCTGATAATAGTCTCTGGGAAGGGAGTGTGACTGTGGGATAGCAGGTATAGTAGGGAGAGATGGTGTCTATAGTAACAGTGGGATAATAGTCTCTGGGAAGGGAGTGTGACTGTGGGATAGCAGGTATAGTAGGGAGAGATGGTGCCTATAGTAACAGTGGGATAATAGTCTCTGGGAAGGGAGTGTGACTGTGGGATAGCAGGTATAGTAGGGAGAGATGGTGCCTATAGTAACAGTGGATAATAGTCTCTGGGAAGGGACTCTGACTGTGGGATAGCAGGTATAGTAGGGAGAGATGGTGCCTATAGTAACAGTCTGATAATAGTCTCTGGGAAGGGAGTGTGACTGTGGGATAGCAGGTATAGTAGGGAGAGATGGTGCCTATAGTAACAGTGGATAATAGTCTCTGGGAAGGGAGTGTGACTGTGGGATAGCAGGAATAGTAGGGAGAGATGGTGCCTATAGTAACAGTGAGTATAATAGTCTCTGAGAAGGACAGTGGGTGTAGGGTAGCAGGTACAAGTGAGAAATGGCACCAGTAAAAATATAAGTTTTTCCTTACCCATGGTCTGTCAACAACAGCTGAAGGGCCAAAGGTTGTCTGGTGCAACTTTTATTATATAGGGCCCTGCAAAGTCTGATTTATCCTGGCCCCACCACTAAAGCAAGTCTTGTCTTTAATATCTTGTAATTCTCCATGTTTCATTTTACCCATATATTTTCCTATATTGATGCATTAGATGTGATGCGGCACGTAGGAGCCATTATCTTACATACCATGCTTGGTTGCCATGCCAAGATCATTACAAAGGAGGCAGTGGACTATTAAGCCTTTCATTTATATGATTTTCATAATCCATCACTGCGACGAGAAAGCTAATAATTCTGAAATAGTAATGTAGACCTGTTTTTCATTGCTTACACCACTGTACAGACCCATCATACTCAGGAGAACAATTTATGCTTTGAGAACTAAAAAAATATTTTATCATAGAGTCAGAACAAAATACCAGATTTTTGCCTTCTTTTCAGAGCAATTTGGAACCTCATGAGAAACCTCAAATCCTTGGTTTTGCAATGAAATAAAATAATATTTTGGCATGCTAAAAATTCCCTGGTTTCTGTTTTTCTTCCAGTTGTGTCAGCTAATAGTCATCATTTTTCCTCCCCTCCTATGGGAATGACTAACATGTTATAGTATCTCAGAAATACCCTCCTAAGTAGGACCAAAGCTCTTTCTTAATCACAAGTGACACTGAGAGGAATCAATCCTCCATGTTGTTTTATTGGGAACACTGCCAGTTTCTCAAGCTTCCAGGTTTGGTTATATTTTAAGAACTCCCATTTGGCCCATCAATATCCCCAAAGAGGCTAAAAATAAGACTTTGATGTAATAACCATGGAACACAGACAAAGGTGCTTCCATTATCCATCTGCCAAGTCCTGTTAAGTCCACGCAAAACATAGATTTTAGCTGATTTTTTTTTTCATGTTTCTTGACCCTTCCGTTCATATGAATGCATGTGAATACCAGTTCTCTACAACAGGGGTCCCCAAACATTTCTATTCGTGAGCCACAAATGTAAAAAAAGGTTGGAGAGCAACACAAGCATGCAAAAAGTTCCTGGGGGTGCAAATAAGGGCTGTGGGTGGCTATTGGGAGCCTCTGTGTACTGGCAGGCTCTGTTTGGCAGTACACATAGTTTTTATGCAACTAAACTTGCCTTTAAGGCAGAAATTAAAAAAAATGAGCTCCTGCTTTGAGGCCACTGGGAGCAACATCCAAGGGATTGATGAGCAACATGTTGCTCATGAGCCACTGGTTGTGGATCATTGTTCTACTATATTTTCCATAAATCACATCATCAATAAAAACATTACTGCTCATTTATACATGCTTGATCTACAACTAAGTGAAATACTTCCCAAATAATTATTATTTTACTATGTAGAGCCCCGACAAATTTAAGTAGGACCAGGGGTGTAACTACAGAGGAAACTGTAGGGGGGGCCAGGAGATATATTGGCCCCATGAGGAAATAATTCATATACAATTTCAATAAATATTGGTATAACAGGTCAACCTCTAGACATTGGGTCCTGAAAAATAATTTGCTATGGGGCCCAGTGATGTCTAGTTATGCCACTGAGCAGGATTTTGCAAAAAGTGTTTCTTCCGTGCCACACAAGCAAGAAATAATTCCTTGGGGATGCCAAATAAGGGCTGTCATTGGCTTATTAGTGGCACTAGGTGGACTGATAGTCTGCAGGAGGCTCTGTTGGAGTAAACTTGAGTCTTTATGCCTCCAAAACTTGAAAAGCCAGGGATTTCAAAACGGGCACTTACTATGGGGCCACTGGGAACAAGATCAATGGGAGTGGAGAGGCTGCTCAAGAGCAATTGGTTGGGGATCACTGCACTAGAGTGAATTGAATCAGGAGCTAACAAACCTGTAAAGGACATAGAAGTTCCTGACACATGGTGTGCAAGTTAGAAGCACACTCAGGGCCCTTGCACTGCAAAAGAGTAGTGCTAATAACTGAAACACCATGCATCCCCTATAATAACCACTTAAAATATCAACATATTGTCCAATTTGGCTCGCTTGCTGTCAAATTCAATTATTTAAAGGCGCCCTGTCCGTTTTTTCATTGCCCAACGTAGGTCTATTGTGAGATCGTTCCTGGGTGCGCTTTTTGTCTGGTTTCCTGTTCTTGACCCTTGACTGTCCCTTACCTCTGCTGATTCACTGCCTGTACTGCCCTTAGCCTGCTACTTACTATTCTTCCGGATCCTGACTTTTTACTACCATTACTGATTGGTTTGACCCCGGCCTATGTCCTTGACTATGCTTCTGGTTCATGATTCCGTTATGCACCGTCTGATTGGTATTGAAGCCGGTCTGTTCCACAACTAATAATACTCTTTCTCTGTCCTTCCAAACACATGTTCAGGTTCCTTTGCAAGCCCAGAACCCTTGCCTTGGTTCTCTCACTATAACATTTAAAAACCTCAAAGAAAAACATTAAAGCCAATTGAAGACTGTCTTAGAATACCATTACCTTCATCAGACTAATTCCAAGGTTAACTACACCTTGCAGCAGTGCTTTGTATGCAGTATACCTGCACAACAGACTATGTTAGCCCACATCTTCAGTATACTGGTGTTGGCATATTTCCTAGTTTACATGAGCCAATACATGAACCCCTTTTGGGGGATCACATAGATTCATGTATACTAGAAAATATGCAAGCACCAGTGTAGCTATAATGTTATTAAATTCATAGTAAATAAGTGCATGAAGCACTACTGTCCTTCACCGGACTATATATATTGCTTTTTGGTAAAAAATGGCAAGAACGTTCTTATTTGATGTTAATGGCTCATTAATGAATCTCTGTGTTTGCTAAAGAGAAGCTCTGCTCTAGTTGCTAATTAATGAAACCTGGAGTGATAATCATTACCATTTGCAAGCTGACTAGCCTATGGCTATTTCAGCACTCAAAGTCATCACTCATTATTTACTGTTTGGGATAATATTTTTGCCTGATAAATGTAACCAGTGTATTGGACTATGGTCTTAAATATATTTTTATTTGAAAAGGTTTTTATTGCATTGCTTATTATTTTAAGGTTCCATATCCATCTATCTTTTAATACATTTAGCTATATTAGCACAATATAAGCACAAATTGAGATGGACAGGGCTTAACCTCCACATGCTGCAATTGACACCTACTGGTGCAACCTGTGTGCTATTCTCTGGTATACTTATTGTGATTGGAGGCTATCTACTAAAAGCAAACACTTGCTGTAACTTTCAAACCCATAGGCAGGAAAAACATGGCACTTTGTGGGTCCTATAAGCAACATACATGGCACCAAAAGGCTCCAACTGCTCACACTTCAAAGTACCTACATGCGTGGATCTGTAGGGCCCTGGAAACCCCAAACACCCTACTTAGTAACAAAATAAGTTAGGGTAAAATTAGAGTTAGAGTTGAAAATGTTATGTCAATATAAACTGCTAGGCAAGAAAAAAACCTTTCTGAAGCCTCTCCAATTTGTCTTAGAGGGGAAAAAAAATGTTCCCGACTCCATGATGGCAGTCGGACCAGTCCCTGGATCAACTTGTACTAAGAGCTGTTTTCAATAACCCTGTATTTTCTCACTTGCTCAAAAGTCATCCAACCCGTTCTTGAAGCTATCTAATATATGTGCCAGTACGACTCATTCAGGGAGAGAATTTCACAACTTCACAGCTCTCACTGTATAAAGGATATTAACATAGAACCTCCTTTCTTCTAATCGGAAGAAAGGATACAGCTCTGGCCGTATCCCAATAAGTATAGGGCACATACTACTCTGTCTGGAAGGAAAAGGCTTCCTTATTTTTTTTTCATAACCTACTGATATTTGCTGCAAAAGTGGAATCAACCTGTCAAGATAATCCACAAATTTACAGGTATGGGACCTGTTATCCAGAATGTTCGGTACCTGGGATTTTCCAGATGATGGATCTTTCCGTAATTTGGATCTTCATACCTTAAGTCTACCAGAAAACCATGTAAACATTAAACAAACATAAAAGGCTGGTTTTGCTTCCAATAAGGATTAATTATATCTTAGTTGGGATCAAGTACAAGGTACTGTTTTATTATTACAGAGAAGTGGGAAATCAATTTTTAAAAAGTTGGATTACTTGGATAAAATGTAGTCTATGGGAGAAAGCCTTTTCCTAATACAGAGATTTATGGATCACGGGTTTCCGGATAATGGATCATATAACTGTACTAAGGGGCCCACACATGATCCTATTCACTTAGTTCTTCTAGGCTTAAGAAAAACAGAAATACTAGCCCTACTGTTGTCCTATGGTCAAGGCCATAAGCAAGTGTAGTGTTGGCACTCTCTGTCCTGGACAATTTGGGTACAAAGAACATTATGGAGAGAGGGCTCTTTTTAACAGAAGAGGAGCTGACAAAAAGAACAAAGGTGGGTTGCCTACCAAATAAATACCCCCCTCATTATAGGTTTTCTTTGTGTGATATATACCCCCCAAACTGAAATGATCATTGCGTACAGAGAGAACTGATCACTTGCTTCTGCTATCCACAAAAACCCAAGTCTATAAAAGAAAATCTTCCAAACCTCCAGCCTACACACTCTGAATTATTTATACCGAAGCCTCTGTCTGATTCCTCCAGAGTTCTGAGTGTGAGTCACACAGTATTCACAAAAAAATAGCAATCTTTTACCAGACTTGAGGCTCTTCTTCAACTACAGCAACATATGCTGGAGTGCTAACGTTCTGTACCCTGGTGTCAGATGGTCCCCAAACTGGAGAGACTGCCAATACTCCTGTAAATTAGGTGATGACTTGGCACAAATATCTAATTGTCACAGGTCTCCAAACAATATGTACCACATTGTCTGCAACAGGAGCACTGGATAAATATTCCATAAGGAAATCCGAGTGTTATTATTTAGATTTCAAGCAGATGAGAATAAAGGATTGTCTCCTGTGCACTGAGGATATTTGCCCCCCCCACTAAAGGGAAAGTAATTATATAAAAGTGTAACATATACATGTATGGGACCTATTATCCAGAATGCACGGGATATGTAGTTTACTGGATAAGGGTCTTTCCGCAATTTGGATCTCCATACATTCAGTCTGCTAAAAATTATTTAAACATGAAATAAACCCAATAGGATTGTTTTGCCCACATTATGGATTAATTATGTCTTAGTTCAAGGTTCTGTTTTGTTACAGAGAAAAACGGGATGTCCTCTGTTTCCCTATATTTATGCCTTATAAGGCTTAAAAACTGTGCCATACTGTTCCATACTCTGCCTGCCCTATGCTCCCCTTGTGTTCCATACTTTGCCTGCCTTATGCACCCTGTCTGTGTTCCATACTCTGCCTGCCCTATGCTCCCTGTGTGTGCCATACTCTTTCTGCCCTATGCTCCCTGTGTGTGCCATACTCTGCCTCTATGCACCATGTATGTATCATACTCTGTCTGTCCTATGCTCCCTGTGTGTGCCATACTCTGCCTCTATGCACCATGTATGTATCATACTCTGCCTGTCCTATGCTCTCTGGGTGCCTGTCCTATGCTCTCTGCCTGCCTTATGCTGCCTGTGTGACCTGAGCCTGGTAGTGTATGTTCTGGGGGTTTGTTAGCATTTGGAAATTGCTTAGGGGCCACTAAGGTGTTTAATCATGTGCTGGGGTGTACTCTGTTATGTTCTATGTTGTCCTGTTGGCCTAATAACTGTTTTCAATAACGTTACTCAAAATAATGTTGTTAAATATTGTTACAAACATCCACTGGTATAAACAAATGGAATGGAACTAATGTGCTGGGCTATTGTTTCTCTGTAAATACCTCGGTCATGCCCAGCCAGCTGACTGTTTGTAATGCATTTGCTTTTATCTGCTGAATATATATGATCAATACAGAGTCAGTTGTGCTCAGTACATGAGTTAAAAGCCAGTATTGCTATTCACAGATGTGGGGAAATTCCTGCCTTTTGAAGCATACGGAGCTCACCTCACTGAGTCATGTTACCATATAGGGTCATGGAACACTGTTTAGGATTCTTTATATGCTTCATAAATTTTCAGGAGCCTCGTGCTTTCATACAGGTCACAGGATTCCAAGGTAACATCTACTCTCAGGGATATTCAGCTTCCAGACCTCTAGCCGTCACAGGGTAAGGCAGAAATGGTATTTTCCCTAAGCCCCAGCAACAGAGTAGGGAACCTTAAGTGGCAAAATGTTGCTAAAAGTAAGAAATATTAAATTGGGTTACAAGTGTTGCATATTTACAGGGATGTCCAACCTTTGTCTCTCCAGTTTTTGCAGGGGTCGCAGATTGGGCATACATTGTTTTCTCCTAATTTATGCCCCTTACCTTTAGGCCCACACTCTTATTTCAGCCCTGCAAGCTGTCATAGTATAGCAACTGTTGGAGAAACTGTTGGAGACCTGTAAGTTGGGTATGCCTGCCTTGTTTAATTATAAATAAAATTCGAGGATACCTAGTCCCCTTAAAATACAAGATACAAAACAAAAAATTAAAAAACAAAGACCATTTTTTTCAGAATAACACTCTCTACATGACATTGAAAGGCTCACTATACCATCATTTTTATTTTCCCTATGTTTATGGGGAAAATTGAAAAAAAATAAAATAAATGTAATATATGATTGGCCGGGCGCATCATTAATATATAATTGGCTGGTCGCCCCAGTGCATCCTTGGGAGAGAGGGTGTGCCTGACTTTGGAGCCTTTTGTACAGGGTCTCGGACAGAGTCTAACAGGGGTTGTTTGCTGAAACATCCAGCCAGAAGCAGTTTGTGTGAGACTGTCCAAGCTGTTACATCTGTAGAGGTACAGAGATAGTCCTCCCTGTTCACTGCCAAGCTGCTAGACACTCAGGAGGAGAAAAGTGCCACTGATGAAATTGATCCTGCTGCAGAGCTGCATACCTCCCAACTGTCCCGTTTTGATGGGGACAGTCCCTTTTTTGACAGCTCAATACACAGTCCTCATTTGTACTGGAAAGTCCCAATTTCTCTGCACTGAACAGCCAAAAAAGATACAATGTTTCTAACTTAATTGGCTCTTGGCAGAGAGCCCACAATCAATACTTAAGATACATTTGTAACAGTTTTGTCCCTTGGGAGAAGTTAGACTCACAGCTTAAAGGGCAATTCAGCTTCATTAGTAAAACTGTAATAAAACATAAAAACTACAGAAATGTGTTCAAACTTTCATAACCTGTCGAATTTTGTAAAATGGGCATGGTAATTAGGGGGTGTGGCTGCAAAAGGGGCATGGTCAAAAAAATGTTGCCACGCTGTGCGCGGCAAATTTTTTTGTCCTTCTTTCCGTTTCAAGAATGTTGAGAGGTATGGCACTGCCTGTAATCTCCAGTGTGACTGCCTCTGAGAGCACCCCAGTGAGTGAGACACCCAAGGGAGGATACTGGCAAGGATACAAGCTTTGGGCCCTAATTTGAGGACAGGTCTTGTGCATTTACCTGCTATGTGGGAGAGGTACTTTTGGGAAAGGTAGCGCTACCTTGGGTATAAGAGCTCTGGGGAAGGGACATTGAACTGAGTGGTTATTAACCTCTTCCAGAGGATTGGGACTTTGATCATAAAAAGGACTGTGTTGGAGAAACAGTCAGGTACCTAATAGCGAGATAGGAATGTCCCACGTGTCCCCAGTGAAGGAGTGCATTGTGCATTGTGTATCTGATATTGCCATTGCAGAGAGCAGCTGCTTCCCAGGTCTTATAAAAAGCATCTCAGGCCAGCACTGATCATGTTTTCCTTTGCTTTGCACTGGAAATGGTGAGAGTGGGAAAACAATATAGTCACAGGGACAATTATGACCACAACATGAAAGCAAATCCCAGCAAACAGCAAGAAACACAATCCCTCCGTCTGAGCCGCCAGCTTGCTGTTAGTCATACCTACAGTATAACATGATTATCTCTGCATACTAATGCATGGCCCTCTCTCACCCACTTAACTGGCAGAAACCTAAGTGCACTCGGCTGCAAATCAGCAACTCAACCATCAGCCACATGGGCAGTCAACTCATTACAAGATAAGCAGAATGCTAATGAGCAACGGTCAAGTAAGGCGGCAGCTTCTGCTGATATATGTACCTGAGCTGAACCGTGACTGTGGTGACCTGCCTACTACATATATTTGCATAAATCACGGAAATTACTGGCAGGTCGTTATCCTGATTGACTTCCTAGGCTTTTTATTTGTCCGTTGTCCGTGTGTAAGTGTGCTGAGCCTCATTTTTATTAGTGAGAGACAGTTCCCTGAAACTGCTGAGGCTGCAACAGTCAGTATTTTATTATATCACCCAAGTTATTATTAAAGGGCTCTTTTGCTATGAGCCCTATGTTCTATCCTAGATTTAATGCAAAAAGTATATAAACATAAAAAACCTCACATATTCTGATTTAAAAACTGTATTTATTATGCTTGGATACCTTACATAGTCAATAGAATATATGGTTATAAACACAGCAGCTCCATATAGTGTGTTGTTTAAGGTTTATGCCACATGGGGTCAGCATAGGGCCCCCTGCTCAATTCAAATTTTTGCATTTTGGCGCTGAAATCCACCACGTGTGCCTGCATCTGGGCTGGCGCTAGGGTTGCCATCTGGCCAGTATTTAACTGGCCTGGCCGGTAAAAATTATGGTTGATTCCAATGTTATTAATAGGGAAAAAAGATAAATATATATGAAGGCAGGCATTTTTTTCCAGAAAAGGTGGCAACCCTAGCTGGCGCAATGGTACAAGTCTGCAAAAGCTGCAAGCAAAGTGCAATTTATAAGCTCAAATGCCATGGTTTTTCCCCCCACAATGCAGTATTTCCCCCCCCACAGCATTATTGCGGTCGCAAGGAGGTGTTGCGCCTGACCTAGTTGTGTCTGATTCACCACAATTAATGCTACAGTGCATGCCCTTTTTCACAAATATGATGCAATTGCGTTAGAGTTTACTTGGCATCAGGTCTGGACTGGGATTCACAATAGGCCCTGGAATTCCAAGTAGAGGAAAAGATAAGATTAAAGGTGTGATTTAAGACCAGGTAATTGAAAAAGTATACAGTTTTATTACACATCAAAATATTTCCATTTAAAATCTGGCCGGCCAGGAACACAATAAATAACGATTAAAAAAATATATATATATATATATATACATATATATATACTGCAGGTTGATATAAATTGACTTTTATTCTCGTTGCCTAACTGTGACTACAAAAATTGGGGTAACCACATGTCACTACCTAGGAGAAAAATATCTATTTAACATTTTAAACAAGTGACAACCTACCTGCAGTGTATATATATATATATATATATATATATATATATATATATATATATATATATATATATATATATATATATATAGTAAAGAATGGACCCGCACTCCAATGTTCTTAGTGAAAAAAATTTTGTGTTTTATTCACAATGCATATATGTGAATAAAACACAAAATTTTTTTCACTAAGAACATTGGAGTGCGGGTCCATTCTTTACTACATATGCAAAAAACTTGACCAACGCACCCATCATCTAAGAAATCCGGTAAGAGTGCGCTCACCACAATTGACTTTATATATATATATATATATATATATATATATATATATATAAAAATGTAATCACTATTTATTGAGTTCCTGCAGGTTAGTCAGGCTCCCCACAATGGAGGACATATAAACAAATAAACCGGGGCTGCTGCCTCGGGCCCCCCACCCAGATGCAAAGTGCCCTCTGGCCCCCTCCCCGAGTTGCAACCCCACCCCCCTCATGACCCCCCGCACCTACCTTCTTTTTCTTTCAGCCACGTTTGGGGGCCAGGGAGGGAGGAACTGGCTTCCGTGCAAGGACGGATCTGGGCTGGTGAGCCCACTGGGTTTTTTCCCGGTATCCCGCCAGCCCAGTCTGACACTGAATATAAACGGCTTCTTTAGGAAAAGAATGAATGAGCAGGGGCTCTATGCTGACTGTCTTCCCTGAAGTCCTTCCCCACCTATCATCTCTTCCTATACAAATGGACAGGTAATGGTCTGCCTATGGGAGATGCTGGTGTTGGCACTTGGGAAGACTTGCCTCTGCATTCCTGAACCCTCACACCCAGCTTTTACAGTGGCATTATCCATTTTCTGCCAGGTGATGACAGGTGGGGTTGTTGTTTTGATCATTACAGGTCTCTCTTAGACCACTGACATGCTCAGATTGCCTGGAGGGACACAGCCCTGAGAGGAAATCTGCTCTAAAGATGGCCATGGACGTTAAGTCTTTTAATAGATCTTTTTGGTATCATGAAACAATCGTTTAAATATACGATTAGTCCATCAACAAAAACAACCATTTCAAGCAGGGCCCGACTGAGAGTAAAAAGCAGCCCGGGCAAAAAAATCAAAGCAGCCCACATGTAAACACGCAATGGTCTTGTACTCCAATCATATACTGGAGTAAAAATGATGTGCATAAAGAGCTGCCTTTTTCACTTAAGTGTAATTCAGGTAAAATATGTTAAAGATTCTGCAGCCTTGTGCCTTTATATATTCACAGAACCCCTTAGTGACTTCTAATATCCTTTATAATTTACAGTAGGAGGTACATTATCCCTTAAAATACATGAGTGATACACAGAGTTCCCTGTATAACTCGGCCTGCAGCCTTGTGCCTTTATATGGTCACAGAACTCCTCAGTGACTAATATCCTTATCATTTACAGTCAGGGCCGGATTTCTATTTTGGTAGCCCCTAGGCCACCCGCAGTCTGTCTGCTCTGCTGCCCCCTGTCTACCCCAGATGCATATGCACACATGCACACCCTCTGCCATGACATGTACCTCCTCATCATCGTCCCCCTTCCATACCACTGAAGGTCCATACCACCAGGCCCTGTATGAGCAGAGTACAAGCGCGTCACCAGCTAACAGTTTGTATCAGTGTCTGAGCTTCAGTCCCCGGGCGCCTGGCGCCATCCTTCCAGGGACCAACCTAGTGATATGGGTCTTGGAAAGCCTGTCTGTATGCTCCCCCGTCTCCCTGCTTACTCCAGGTGCGTATGCTCATACGCGCACATTCACACACACTTTCAGCACTTTTTCGGCACTGAGGACTTCATGCACGGCTAAGTCCTCAGTGCTTTAGGAAACTTATGCTGCTGGGCAGCATGCCACCACAAATCCGGGCCTGCGTTCAAGAGGAGCATCCCACTGGAACAAAATATACAGAGGCCCATCGGGCATCTGCCCGAACTGACAGATTGCCAGTCCAGGCCTGATTTCAAGCGATATCATCTAGCTCAGTGATCCCCAACCAGTAGCTCATGAGCAACATGTTGCTCTCTAACCCCTTGGATGTTGCTCCCAGTGGCCTCAAAGCAGGAGTTGATTTTTGAATTTCAGGCTTGGAGGCAAGTTTTGGTTGTATAAAACCAGGTGTATTGCCAAACAGAGCCTCAGTGTAGGTTGACAATCCACATAGGGGTTACCAAATGTCCAATCACAGCCCTTATTTGGCACCCCAAGAACATTTTTCATGCTAGTGTTGCTCCCCAACCCCTTTAACGTCTAAATGTTGCTCACAGGTTCAAAAGGTTGGGGATCCCTGATTCTAGCTGAAAGTAAGAAAAACTGTGGGTAGCTGCCTGCTTGGCCCTGCAAACAGTTGGACAATGGATAGATTTCACTGTGAACGAGGAAAATTTTCTAACCTGACCAATTGATTATCTGATCTATGTTGGTCGAAAAACTAGCCGCATAATCGTTCCTCACGATAATTTGACAGATTTATCAGATCGCACGAAAATTGGCCAAAATTTTTTAACATTTATGGCAACCTTACGATACTGATAGGGCTGGTTCCAATCATATCTAGAGCCTTTGCGTTAAAAGAGTAATTTCATAAGGATTGTACCAGAACGTTATCTCCATTGCTATTGTTTCGATTCACACTTTGCCTCGAGCACCGTTTCTAAACCTTATTTTAAATTGTATATATTGTCATATGTGTTTGGGTGACTAGACACGTCATGATTTAGTTAAAGAGCTCCAGGAGGATACCTGTTTGTGTTTTTAAAGATGCTTGGAAATAAAGACTTTTTTTTATTCTAAAACTACCCATGGTTATTACGGCTCCCGTCTATCTACTGCTACTTTGGACGTTGTCATTGTGTCTGGAGCGGAGTCTGGCCGACGGAGGGCCACCACGAGGGTAGATGCGGACCATTCACATGTAAGTTACTTGTATGCCCATATGTGTTTGGGGCCTTAATCTACCTGTGTATTGAAACTCCTAGGATTTACGCATTTATTCTTGCTTTTTATTATTAGCAGTATTAATCTACAATACCCCTGTTTGTGTGAATGCATCTTGTAAAGCACTATTTAAATTTGTGGTGGCCAATTACATAACAGAACCCGTGTGCAAAGTGAAAATTCCCTAGTGTGCAAGTGATTGTTGAGTGAGCACTAAGGGGAGCACTTGTGCCCTGGGGATATTTAAACAACCCCTATAGAAATACAACACAATATAATATAGGTCAGTATGTTCATCTCAGATCCATAGGGTCTGACATTGTGTCTCTATGGCAGCGGTGATGGACCTTGTTTGGGGCCTCTTTTAGCTTCTACCGGTTATAAGGTGAAAGTTATAGGAAAACACTGCTGTCTAAGCCATTCATCAATAATTCCAAGAATAACTAGGGAAGCAAGTCTGTATTCAACCCCACAACTCATTGACCTTCTGGTTGGGCTTCCAGTGATATTTAGATGAGTAAATAGGGTTTTATCCATAATTCTCCTCATCCTAAATGACCTTCAGCTTGGGCCACCTGCCAATGGTCCCCCAGTAATGTACTCTGTATTTTAACCATAATAATGTAATGTAATACACCATTATGTTGCCTCTTATATTTGTTTGGCTATTTTTGATTATGTTGATTATTTTGTAAAGAACATGCTTTAGTACTCTTCAATAACATGGTGCCTCTGCCCCCCAGCTTGAAACATCTAAATGACCTTTCCTATCTTGCTGTTTCTCCATCTCCCCAGTCCTATGACCCTGTTATTGTTTTCTGTCCACAGATACAGGCATAAAGAGCAATGCTGCAAGTGCTCTCTCCCCTCGGCTGTTTGGTGCAACTGTCACGTCTAATTCCTCAGAGATTCATTCATGCTGTTTAATGGAGTTCTCATGTGATCTTATCGTATTTCATCCAAGAGCATCCTCTCGCTCACCTATTCTCTCAGATTATACATTCTTCTTTGCAAAATAAAAATAAACATTCGCCTATTTTAACGTCAGCACATTTTTTTCCCCTATAAATAGTTTATCCCAGCAGATATGTTTTATGCGTAGAACAAAAGGTAGAAATAATATAAAAAGTGCTTTTCCCCTTAAGCTAAGCATTCTTTCAGGCATTTGGATCAACAAATCAAGAGCAGCTCCATCTGCACTGGAAACAATAAGAAAAAGCAAAAGGAGCCATTGGTGGATGCCCAAATGCATACTGGTGCACATTTTGGGTTGACCTGCTGCAATCCCCAACATCTTCGTTAAATTGCCATTTGTGTACACTGAGAACCACTGGTTCAGGTCTACTGGCACCATATTACTTTGAAATGAAATATAAACAATCTACAGGACTCTCTTGATGCTGGGGAAAACACCAATCTATGAACATAGGGCAGCATTCGCCAGACAGAGTGACACGGGAGACTGTAATGGTCCAGTCCAGCCAACTATATGTCATCTGTGATGTTCTTATGACCCAACTCCTGATCTGCTTCCAGTATCCAGAATGCAGCACTTCATCCATACATTGTATTCAGTTCCTTGTTAACTCAGTTAGGACTAAGTGACAAAGTCACCTATGTTCTCAAGGTCTGAGACAGCAATATATATATATATACAGTGATGTCATCGGTCACATGACTCACTGAAACTTGTGTATTATAATAAATAAAGTACCCCTTGTTGCAAAATAAGAGGATATTAGAAGTCACCTTGGAGTTCCATGGCCTTCAGCTCCATGTTATGTCCTACACTCACTTGAGTGCAGAGGACCTTTTGTATTTATATATATATATATATATAGTCAACTACAAGAGGTCCTCTGCACTCAACCCATTATCAATATATTTAAGACAGCGAAATTTTGTGCATACTGCTACTGAAAAAGGCCTTACCCTTTAACATGTTGTCCAGAAAGCTCCAAATCAAGGAAAGGCTGTCTCCCATAGACTCCATTTTATCTAAAAAATCCAAATATTTAAAAATGATTTCTTTTTTCTCTGTAATAATAAAACAGTACCTTGTACATGAACCAAACTAAGATATAATTAATCCTCATTGAAAGCAAAACCAGCCTATTAGGCTTATTTAATGTTGATATGATTTTCTAGTAGACTTAAGGTATGAGGATCCAATTAGAGAAACATGTGTTATCTGGAAAACCTCAGGTCCCGAGCATTCAGGATGACATGTCCCATACCTGTATATGATATAAAATTTGGATTGTTCTGGCCCTAAGATGTTATTTCCCTTTTCTTACAACCTTATTTTGGCACAAAATCTTCCGGCTCCCAAAGGAACTTGATTTATTTATGCATCTAATGATATATATATTAGTATAGTCTTCCTAACTGGGCTTCTTGTTCCCATTACAAGGCACATTGGCCTATGGCACATGTAGAAATCTTTGTTGTCCCCCCCCCCCAGAAAATGTTGTATTAAAGGGGTAGTTTACCTTTTACTTTTAGTATATTAACGAATGGTCCTCATTTTTTTTTATAGCTTTTGAATTATTTGCTTTCCTCTTCTGACTCTATCCAGCTTTCAAATGGGGGTCACTGACCCCGGCAGCCCATAAACTATTGCTGTGTAAGGCTACAATTTTATTGTTATTGCCATTTTTTTTTTATTGCTTATATTTCCTTTCAGGCCCTCTCATATGCATATATATATTCCTAAGCCGCCTAAAGTTTCCTCGTGAGGCAACTTCGGGTGACTTCGGAAAACAAAGCAATTCGAGTGCCACCCTGCCGCTGATTTTAACTCTAGCCGGTGGGGAGCCAGTTCGGGGAGATAAGTCGCCCGAAGAAGAAGCGATTTGTCGCTGGGCGACTAATCTCCCCCAGTAGCTTCATGTGCCCCTGCCCTAAGGGCAGAGACACACACTCAGATTCGGGGAGATTAGTCGCCAGGCGACAAATCTCCTCTTCTCCAGGGCGACTAATTTCCCCAAACTGCCTACCCCTGTCTTCCATCTGTCTTCGCAGGTGGGATGGCACTTGAAAGCACTTTGTTTTCCGAAGTCGTCTGAAGTTTCCTCGGAAGACTTCGGAAAACGAAGCGATCCAAGTGCCATCTCGCCAGATCTCGAATCTGGGCATGTTTCTCTCCATAAATAGTGGACAACAGATAACACCATTATGTTCTACAGAGCTTATCTGCTGTGTAACCTGAGCTTTTTCTCCTTTGAATGGCTGCCCCCATTGCTATACAGCAGCTTATTTATATAAACAATAGTAGTGTTTCTGAAGCAAACACACCAGCTTTACCAGTGCAGGGCAATACTGCATTATATTTTTATTAATTTAAAACACTTTAATTTTTTGATGTTAGTGTTCCTATAATCCAGTACCTCTGCATTTATACCAGTTGTTAGCAAAAGAGAATTTAAACCTGATCAAGGTGCCTTGATTTATCATTTACATTACAATTCATTATTATTTACTATAGTACCTGGAAGGCTGGCTATCATTTATATTGACAATGGGTAAGAGCTTGTCATTCAACTAACATTTTATGCTGACATCAAGGATGAGAGCCAGAAAGAAAATGATCAATACTCCCTATGGAACGGGACAAAGCAGGTGCAATGCAGGTTCTAACTGCATCATCCGTTATCTAACCAGATATAACTAAGTTAGACAGTAAAAGAGACAAGCCAATACCCGCCATTATGCTCGGCTGCCTTCCAGTCCATTACCTTAATAAACGTTGAGTAAAGTCGTAAGGTAATGCATCTGAGCTGATTTCTACATCTATGCATATTATATGCAGCATAAGTGCTTGGGAATGGTTCTATGATAAATCCATTTCATATAAAGGTTGACATCATTTGTGGATATGTATCTCTATCAATATCTATCCAGCTATCCTTACACTCAAATAAGCAATGATGACCCTTTCATTTACTAACATGCAACAAGGTAATTTTGAGCTGCCATCATCAGGGGCTTTAAATAGCAAGATAGCGGCATGTATAGTGTAATATAAACAGCAGACTGTAAGAAACTTACCCTGGTGGTCTAGTGGGCAGCGGGGTCCACGCCGCGTCCTTGGCGTGGATGCCTGCTGCGCCCCTTCTGTCCTGCCCCTGCCAGCGCCATCTTTGATTCCTAGGGCGCACGCGGCACGCCTGCACGTCTCTTAAAGGCGCAGGCGTGAAATTGCACACCTTTTGGCGCCAATTGGATCGCTATTTAAGGCCCATTTAGACCTGTAGCCAGTGCCCGTTATAGGATCATATCCTGTGGTTTCCTGAGCTTTGTGCTACCTGTTCCTGAATTTGCTATCCTGACTGATTATCCGTGTTTGACCCTGCCTGTTCCTGACTACTCTGCATTCTGTATCCTGACCCTTGCCTGCCTACGACAACTCTTCCTGCTTAACCCCTTGAATGACAATTCGGTTTGACCCTTGCCTGCCTGATGATTCTGATATCCGCCTGCCTCGACCCAGCCTGTCCGACCATCCTTCTGCCTTATGCAGTCTGTCTGATTATCTGGTTTTGACCCCTTGCCTGCCTGACGATTCTGTTATCTGCCTGTCCTGATCCGGTCTGTACTGTTTCCATTTCCACCAGACGCCTTGTCCTTGACCTTCTGCCCAAAGACTCTTGCTATCCGGTCGTGCCCCTTTGCCAGCCAGAACTCCTCGCCTTGTACCCCTCGTTAAGTCCAGGTGGCACCCAATTAAGCTGAGGGCTCCTCCCGAAGCCCAAAGGTGGTCACACTACTGGTGAAGCCGAGCCGAGACCAGGGTCCTTGGCATTTGTTCTGGTATTGGGTGCCGTGACACAGACTAACTTACTGTGTTTAGTTATCAACTTTTTATTTTTTGTGATAATAAATAAAAAGTCTCTTTCCTCAAATATCTCTGGCACCTGCATAACAGAACCACCATAAATACAGTAATAAGAAAGTACAACATTCAAAATAAGAAAAATAAATATATATATATATATATATAAAATAACATAAAAGTCCCTAAACTAAATCATGTTATGTTGTGTAGGAATTATTCATTGATACTGTGTGCTGTAGTTGTGTTGCGGGAAGTATAGGAAAGACTGCAAAAGTGGGGGAGTGGAGAAATTTATGTAGGGTGGGGGAAATATTGGGCATGTGTAAAACTATAACCAGGGCCGGATTTACATAGTAGGCACCCCTAGGCCAGCTGCCGTTCATCGGCCCTTTCCCCTCCCCTTTATTTGTGCAAATATTCCTCATCGGGACCGGAGCAATGGGGATTGGTGCACAGGAAATTAAAAAAACTATCGTATTCGTAACTACTGCGCATCCCTAGTGTTTCTGAACCAATGTGGGTGTGGTTGGGCAACATGCCGCCCCCTAAAATGCTGCCGCCCTAGGCCTGGTCCTTGGTGCCTCTCCACAAATGCAGGCCTGACTATACCCCCAAACAATGTTTGTCTCTATAAAAATATATTGCATAAAACAGCTGATATGTAAAATTTTGCTTCATGTAAATAAACCATATTCATATAATTTTCTAGCAGTATGTTCCATTGGGTAATCCTAAAAAAAAAATTGCCATTTTAAGTTCTAAGGATTTGCAGTGCACACAAACTAACCAAGGGCACACATACATGTTGGGTCACATGAGCCAATTAATTAGACAAAGCTCTGTCTTTTGCTTCCACACTTCTTCCTGTTACAGTTAGAGCTGCAGTATTTCTGGTCAGGTGATCTCTGAGGCAGCACACAGACCATCACACAATGGCGGCTCAAGGTAAGAGACGTAAAAGGGCAATATTTACTGATATATATATTCCAATTTGGCGAGATTATTTAACAGGCCACCTAATATGATATAAACTATCTGTTTGTTTTTAATCTGGGGGTATAACGTTCCTTAAAGTCATCCACCCTAAGTGGGACACCTATCGCCAGAGAATCATAGATCATTTTGAGCAGATCTGACCAGGCATGAGGGGTTAGATCAGAGATTCCCAACCAGTGGCTCACAAGTGACATGTTGTTCCCAGTGGCCTCAAAGCAGGTAATTAGTTTTAAATTCCTGGCTTGGAGGCAAGTTTTGGTTGTATAAAAACCTGATGTACATTCCAGTGGAACCTCCTGTAGGATGTCAGTTCACATCACAGCCACTCACAGCCCTTGTTTTGCAACTCCCAAGAACATTGTTCATGCTTGTGTTGCTCCCCAGCTCTTTTTACATCTGAATGTTTCTTACGGGTAAGAAAGGTTAGGGACCCCTGGCTTGGATTGGGGGAAAAGTTAAGTAGTTGAACTAGCTTTGAGTAGAACTGTGACAGCATTATGTATCATGTCTTCCAACCTCCTAGGAGTACGATCATGCCCGGACTGGCAATCTGTGGGTTCTGGCAAATGCCAGAGGGCCTGCTATAAGGTGCCATAGAAAGTCAGTATTTAGTGGGCTGGTGGGGGGCTGTTTGGGCCTCTATGTGGGCAGATTGGGCCTCTGTGTACCTGAAATGCCAGGGCCTATTTTAATTCTCAGTCCGGACCAGTACGTTCAATGGAGATTCATTCAAATTGGGGGTTAAGAACATGATTAAGTTGAATGCAATGAAAATGCAATTTATTAGGGAGATTGAAAGGAAAGAAGATTTATTTATTTGTGTCATTTTTGAATGTAGCAGCCAGGCTTCAGTTGGGATTTTGGAATGGAAAAGGATTACGAGAGGGCCTAAAAAGAAAGATAAGCCAAAAATATAAGGCTTGCTATAAAACTAAAGCTTTACAGTGGTATTTGTGGTTGCTGGTGTCAGTGATGCACCAAAACAGAGTAGAAATAAATGACAACCAACAGAACAGAAAAATTCCTGATGATAGGTCCATCTATGACATGCTAAAAAATTCTTTCGAAGGTAACTTCCACTTTATGGTTCTATATGGGCAATGAACACAGCTAATGCTGTGCCTAGCATAATGTAAAATTGTTTTTCAGTCTGCTAGACCCCCAGCAATGCAATGGTAAATTCCACTGGGGTATTCCAACAGCTGGCTTTCTGCATGGAGAGCTATTGGAGGTGATAAGGATAGCTGATGTCAGACTGTCTAAAATAATGGAGGCTTACACAAGACTGTAACTGCAGCCTGTGACTAGAACTGAGGAACATTGTATAAGATCAACTTTCTTGCTCTCCAGCAACAGGGAGGCTGCTGGGACCCTGCTATTGTGACTGGGGAAAGGCTGGCATTTTTCGGTCGGAATCTCCTGCGCAATTTTAAATGTCATGTTATAAATGGTGCCTATCACCACAAAGTATGTGAGACAAAAATCCTCGATTTGTCAGTGAGGGGCAATTCCTCTTTTAGGTTTCATTACCTTCAGTTAAGGATAGGATTTCCCATTCCTTCCAACATCTGGACATTGCAGACAAAAAAAGGTGATATCTTATTGTGGCCTTTTCTAGAAAAAAAATGTTCTTAAATAAACTTGAATATGACTTGGATTTATCTGGAAAATATATTAAATATAAGTCAAGAATGTGATTCATTCCTTGCGGTTGGAACCTGTTATAAAAGGAAATATACAACTGCAGAGAAGTGCATATAGTATTTATGGCTTTCAGGGTGGATAGTGTCCTCTTTCAATCCCTAAATTTTGTATCTACACCTTCATACCTCCTCCTCCTACCCCTTATGAATACAGTGCCTCTGAATCCAGAGTTGTATTGGTGGGGGTAGCAGCAGAAGGGAAAAAAGGACCCATTACACTTTTTTGCACTCTACACATTTCTTGCTCCTCGGTATAGCTGCACATTTATAGGCTTATGGTGATAGAGAGAAATAGAGTTCCTGTGCAGGAGGGCACATATATGTGTGCTTAATAGTGACTTTTAATAAATCCAGCCTACTATTGCTATGAATATCCCTTACCCCTAGAATGCCCACACCAGGCATCCTGCAGGCACCGCAAGAGGGACAACAAATGCACATCACATTTATTTTTATCATTTATTTTACGCTACTATCAGCCTCCTCTTTATTTCTGCCAGTCACTAAAGTCTGGTTATTTATATGGCGAAGTTATAGGGCCACTAGCAGATGGCAAGGTGCTACAAATCTCCCAGCGGAGGCAGAGTTGTATTCGTGGGGATAGCAGCAGGAGAAAAAACAAAAAGATCCATTGCACTTTTTTTTTGCCCTCTACATAAGTCTGTGTTATTATTATAAAAAGTGTCTAGTTCAAAAAGGTTTGGCTACTGGCAATATAGAAATTAAACCTCATTAACAAATAAAGCATTTCATTAGGTGCTCCAAACACATTTCTTGCTCCTCGGTATAGTTGCACCAAACTCCAATACGTCTGCTCAGTCTGTCCAGATGAATCATGTGCAAATGTGTGCCTATTGACATTGGGGGACCCTGAGCTACCAGCCTGAACATGGTGGTCCCCCCTGTGGGTTGCATTAATAGCCGCAACAGACGTGTGCCAAAAGAATCTGTTTTTTTAATGATGAAACCCCATTCTGAAAATATGAGATGCAGCTTGCATCTGATTCACAAAAACTCATGTTATGACATATTGGGTGCAGTTGTGGTAGATGCCGGAGACGAGTAAAATGTCAGATGACTCTTCGTTGCTCACTCATCTTCTAAGCAGAGCAACAGCACAAGCCTTTCCTTTCCTCAGCAGCACTAAATTATATAAGCGGTGTAAAATCTGCTAAAATCCTGAAAAAATAATAAATGTAAACTTCAGTGGTGCAATAGTGGAGTAAACTTCAGTGGAGCAATATTACATTGGTTTTGAGGGTTTACATTTTCAAAGGATATTGTGGTTTTCTGATTTAAATATTTCATTTCCACGCTGGAATGATTCCTTCTATTAAGGAAAGAAATGTGAATCCTTAAATTTGATGGCAGTCATTAGATGCAGAGGTTATGGTGCTGCACAGTTCACAATCTCAATACGCTGGACTCTGTTTCGTTGGAATTATTGAGCAGTGCTGAAGATGGCAAGCTCACAGACACCCAAATGCTATGGGCTGAACCTGCCGACATCCCTGCCCAGAATTCCACTCAATATCCCTGCCCAGAATTCTCAGCCAGTATTCCAAGCTGAACCTCCCAGTGCTGTATAGTGTTTCTCAAACCTGAATCCAAGGAGCTCTAGGACGGAGTTGTGACTTGTGAGATGATTCCATCCAAATAACAGACTGTTCTCTGAACGTTTCTGCTGGAGCCAAACAGCTCATACTTTCTGAATATTCAGACGTGTCATCTGGCCAACAATTACTGGGAGGTGAACTGGAAAATACACGCTACATGCAAAACACACATGTATTAAGGGATATTTCATGCTTTCTTCTATAAACTTCTCTTGTGCTCTCCAAACTACCTGAATCTTGCCCTCCTAAACTGGCTGTTCTGGGCGTTTAGTCGGTTTACTCCGGCACCAAGGTTGGCCACAGAGCACAGGCAATATTAACTTAAGACCTGATAATGCTATCAAGCCTGTTTTCCTGTAAAACCGAGCAAACAATCCCTGAAATTGGACCAAAACCCCCAATAATTATTGCTATCAGGCTCTGCATTAAGACTGATGTAATGTAAACCCCTTGGGTAAAATGGACCCTTGGTAGAAACTTTATGAGCCTTTTAGCTTGTTCCTTGTACCCCCAAAACCTTTTTTGTACCCAACAAATCATTAATCCTTTTGGAAAGACTCCTAAAAATGAAATATGCATAAAGTGCCACCTGAACCCTTTTGCAACTTACAGGGGTGCAGTAAAAAATGCAGGGGGTCTTCTCTGGGCTAAAGATCAGTGTCCTGTTCTTTTAGAGCCAGTGAAGTGAACTAACATTGTTGGGAGTGATGGCCCCTTGGAGAATGCAGAGACCTATTGAACAGATATAGGATTTTTTATCCAGAATGCCTGGGACCTGGGGTTTCCGGAAAAGGGTCTTTCTGTAATTTGGATCTCCATACCTAAAGGGATCCTGTCATCGGAAAACATATTTTTTTCAAAATGAATCAGTTAATAGTGCTACTCCAGCAGACTTCTGCACTGAAATCCATTTCTCAAAAGAGCAACCAGATTTTTTTATATTCAATTTTGAAATCGGACATGGGGCTAGACATTTTGTCAATTTCTCTGGTCATGTGACTTGTGCCTGCACTTTAGGAGAGAAATGCTTTCTGGCAGGCTGCTGTTTTTCCTTCTCAATGTAACTGAATGTGTCTCAGTGAGACATGGGTTTTTACTATTGAGTGTTGTTCTTAGATCTACCAGGCAGCTGTTATCTTGTGTTAGGGAGCTGTTATCTGGTTACCTTCCCATTGTTCTTTTGTTTGGCTGCTGGGGGGGAAGGGAGGGGGGTGATATCACTCCAACTTGCAGTAAAGAGTGATTGAAGTTTATCAGAGCACAAGTCACATGACTTGGGGCAGCTGGGAAATTGACAATATGTCTAGCCCCATGTCAGATTTCAAAATTGAAAATAAAAAATCTGTTTGCTCTTTTGAGAAATGGATTTCAGTGCAGAATTCTGCTGGAGCAGCACTATTAACTGATTCATTTTAAAGAAAAAAATTATTCCCGTGACAGTATCCCTTTAAATCTACAAAAAAATCATATAAACATTACATAAACCCAATAGGATTGTTTTAACTCCAATAAGGATTAATTATATCTTAGTTGGGATCAAGTACAAGCTACTGTTTTATTATTACAGAGAAAAAGGAAATCGTTTTTAACATTTTGAATTATTAGGGAGGTAGCCTTTCTGTCATTTGGAAGTTTCTGGATAATGGGTTTCTGGATAACAGATCCCATAAATGTATAGGATCCCCCAGGCTGGGCACTGCAAGCATCCAATGCTGACTGGAGGTTACAGAGGAAAATAGTTTTTTTAAAGAGAGGTATGTGATCCATTATCTGGAAACCTGTTATCCAGAAAGTTTTGGATTATAAGAAGGCCATCTCCATTTTAAGCAAAAATGTGTGTGTTTAATAGTGACTTTCGATAACTCCAGCCTGCTATTGCTATGAATATCCCCTACCCCTAGAATGATCATCACAACAAATGAACATCGCATTTATTTTTGTCATTTATTTTACGCTACTATCAGCCTCCTCTTTATTTCTGCCAGTCACTAAAGTCTGGTTATTTATATGGCGCAGTTATAGGGCCACAAGCAGATGACAAGGTGCTACAAATCTCCCAGGGGAGGCAGCAGTGAGATATAGTGGGATATTTATAGTGAGGGGAGTCGAGTGTCACATTGCACAAACAAGTCGGTCTTTGCAATGAGCATTTATTGTGCCTGACCTACAGGCACAGGGTGTCTCTCTGTTGTAATAGAGCTAAGCTAATTAAAAGAAGGATTTCTTTAAAGGGGTGGATCACCTTTAAATTAACTTTTAGTATGTTATAGAATGGCTAATTCTAAGCAACTTTTCAAGTGGTCTTCATTCTCTACTTTTTTTGTAGTTTTTGAATTGTTTGACTTCTTCTGACTCTTTCCAGCTTTTAAATGGGGGTCACTGACCCCATCTAAAAAAACAAATGCTCTCTAAGGATACACATTTATTGCTATTGCTAATTTTTATTTCTCGAGAAATACAGAGATCCCGAGTTTTCTAAATAAGTGATCCTATACCTGTAAAAGCAATTCTTTATGCTTGACTGATTTGTTTTATTGCTACAATAATACTACAATACCTTGTTGTTAGGGGAGTATCATTATATTATATAATATATAATTATTTATAAAGCACCATCATATTCCGCAATGCTGTACAATGAATTAAATGTTATTTATTCATGTATAGTATAATTCTTAGGAAATTACACTCACGTTACCTGTACACAGTATCTGAGAGGCAAGGAGCACTGTGTTTCATATTATAGCATTAGTGTCAAACCCTATTTTTATCCTGGGGAGGAGAGCCCTGAGAATGTGCTTTTCATAAATAGAAGTGGCCTGCTCTCTGTCACCCTGCCCACTCAGCCTGGCATTTCAGCTATGAAGGGTGCCCCTAATCTGACCTTGCACACACAGTTTCCCCCCTCTCTCTGTCCCCAGAATGACTTGTACATGGTCACTCACAAAAAAATATTTATTTGGCTGTTGTAACTGTAATGGTGAAAATAACAGGGAAAAATTCTGCTTTCTACCAAAACCCCCTCACCTCATTTGCTTCTCTTGCCTTAATCCCTTTGTGGTTCCTATGCCTGCCAATCATTTCCTTCTTTTCCTGCCATAATCTATCCCTCCTGCTCCCATATCTGCCCTTCCTTTCCTCACCATCTCCTTCCACTCAATATGCCCCATGTTCCTATTTCTGCTCACCTTCTCATACAACTCAATATCCCCATGTTCTTATATCTGCCCCTCCTTCCCATACCTTCTCCTTTCACTCAGTAATATCCTCAATGTTCTTATATTTGCCCCTACTTCACTCACTTTCTACTACTATTTAAACCCCCTTGTTCTTATGTCAGCTCCTACTTTGACCACCTTCTCCTACCACTCAATATCCACATGTTCGTATATCTGCCCCTACTTCCCTCACCTTCTCTCTCCACTCAATATCCCCATGTACCTATATCTGCTCACCTTCTCATACAACTCAATATCCCCATGTTCTTATATCTGCTCCTCCTTCCCATACTTTCTCCTTTCACTTAGTATCTTCTATGTTCTTATATTTGCCCCTACTTCACTCACTTTCTTCTACTACTCAACAACCCCATGCTCTTTAATCTGTTTCTATATCCCCCATGTACCTATATCTGCTCACCTTCTCAAACAACTCAATATCCCCATGTTCTTATATCTGCCCCACCTTCCCATACTTTCTCCTTTCACTCAATATCCTACATGTTCTTTTTTTTTACCCCTATTCCTCTCACTTTCTACTACTACTCAATACCCCCATGTTCTTATATAACATAGTAACATAGTAACATAGTAAGTAAGGTTGAAAAAAGACACATGTCCATCGAGTTCAACCTTTTTTTTCTTTTTATTAACTACCTATCTGCCAGTTGATCCAGAGGAAGGCAAAAAAAACCCATCTGAAGCCTCTCCAATTTGCCTCAGAGGGGGAAAAATTCCTTCCTGACTCCAAAATGGCAATCGGACTAGTCCCTGGATCAACTTGTACTATGAGCTATTTCCCATAACCCTGTATTCCCTCACTTGCTAAACACCATCCAACCCCTTCTTAAAGCTATCTAATGTATCAGCCTGTACAACTGATTCAGGGAGAGAATTCCACATCTTCACAGCTCTCACTGTAACAAACCCCTTCCGAATATTTAGGCGGAACCTCTTTTCTTCTAATCGGAATGGGTGACCTCGAGTCAACTGGAAATACCTACTGGTAAATAAAGCATTGGAGAGATTATTAAATGATCCCCTTATATATTTATACATAGTCATCATATCACCCCTTAAGCGCCTCTTCTCCAGAGTGAACATCCCCAATTTGGCCAGTCTTTCAGATTTTCAATACCTTTTACCAGCCTATATCTTCTCCTACTTTGATCTCCTTCTCCTACCCTTCAGTATTCCCCATGTTCTTATATCTGTCCCTACTTCCCTCAGCTTCTCCTTCCACTCAATACACCCATGTTCTTATATTTGCCCCTACTTCTCTCTCCTCCTCCCACCATTAATGTCCTGGAATATATGACTATATCATGTATGATAGTAAAGTTATGTCTGCCACTATGTGATGTATGGGTGGGCCAGGAGAAATATGTCTTTAATGATGTAGCAATCTCAAACAAAAAACATATTGGAGATTATTTCCAAGTATCCCATTTTATGAAAGTCATATTATAGAATGTGTTTCCCATTCATTACTTTTCTACTATCATATTCAGTTGTATCCTAGGTTGTATTACCCACCTACCATTTTTGAGATTTTTTTATTTTACTGGGGTGTTGGGTACATACTATACTAGCCTTTTACTTTAATGACTGAGGTCACAGGTAAATGTATTACCAAACTGTAACCCAAGTGTTCCCGAGCGGGGGGATGCCCTGCTAGGGCGCGAAACCAGCAGATGTGAGGCTCCAGACCTTCATGTAATAATGATACCGACATTGATATTTTTTAATGCAGATGGTATTTAGCTCTCATAAGTTGAGTGTTCTGCGGCATAGAAGAATCTGCCTATAATCATGCTAAACACAGTACAGAGCAAAGAGTGGGGCCGGGTCAGCCCAATGCACTGATGAGAAAGGAAGGAGTGGGTCACAGTTGCACATTGCGTGCAGAAAGGTGTCACAGACACTTCATAAAACAATCTCAAGTATAGAGGGAAATGGGTGGCGCAGTCAGTGTGAAGACTCTTGGCAGAGATGTCTGCTGGAATCATTATCCACATCATGGAGAGCATGACAATGAAATGAGAGCCCTATGTACAAGGAGGCACAGAGCAAGGTAATTGTGGGTCAGTGCTACAGAACAGTCCTCACTAACATGCTTCTATAAGGGGCCTGGTACCAGGAGACATATATCCAGCCTATGAGAAGGGTTCCTAGCATTGTTCTGCAGAGCATATTTGCATCACTCCTTCTACACACGAAACCTTACTTACCTGCATACAATTAGGGTCAGTGCCTGCTGAGTTTTCACTAACTGTAACACATGCGTAACACATGTGTTTCATTATATCAGAGGGTGCTGACACACTGTTTGTTAGGACAAGAATATATAACATCTAATTATCAGCCTCTGAGAACATTCATACTAAGGCCATGGTCTCCTGATTTGCCTGCACCCAGAAGCATAGTTTCGAACACGGCATTTTGCATTTCGCTTGGTAATCCGTCTGCAGTTCAAAGGCTAGGGGCGCAGCAGGGCAGCGGATTCTCTGCATCAAGAATCTCCGGATTCTTGCAAAGCATTTGTTATGAGATGGGGGTCAGTGACCCCCATTTGAAAACTGGCAAGAGTCAGAACAAAAAGGCAAATAATTTAAAAACTATAAAATAAATAAATAATGAAGACCAATTGAAAAGTTGCTTAGAATTAGCCATTCTATACCATACTAAAAGTTAACTTAAAGGTGAACCACCCCTTTAAGAACTCAGGAAAATGAGGCTGATCGTTAATTTTCTGATTTTGTTTATTTAACCAGCCTGGAACTATACTGGACTTGTGGCCAACCCAATCAACTGCAAGGCAACCATTAAAATAATAGTTACTAGAAGGTAGATGGAAGGTTTTTTTTAGCCCTGGATCAAGACCAACATAATTAAGGGGATCCTTCCCAAATGGATCAGGAATGAAGCACCTACCAACGCCAAGGTGTTTTAAATCCTATCCAAAGACAAACTCTTCATTTTATTTAATATCTCTGACACACAGATGATCCATATATGTATGTATTATTTTAAATAAGATGAGATACATACATAATTGTACAGTGTAAAACTATACACACAGGGGAATGCAAGAAGAATTGTGTCACCCTACACAATGGATTTACCAAGGCTACAGAGCAAATAAAACACTATTACATTAGCAATAAGAGTTAAGTGGTCTATAAGGTTATATAATACACAAAAGCCATGAATATCTTGTAAATTATATCCTTATAAATGGTGAGTTCTGATGTCATCAGTTATAAACAGTGAGTTCTGATGTCATTTCTGTCACATGACTCACTCAAACTTGTGTATTATAATAAATAAAGTACCCCCAGTTGCAAAATATGAGGATATTAGAAGTTACCTCGGAGTTCCATGACCTGTATAAAAACACTCGGCCTTCGACCTCGTGTTTTTATATGGTCATGAAACTCCTCAGTAACTTATAATATCCTTATAATACACAAAAGCCATGAATATCCTGTAAATTATATTCTTATAAACGGTGAGTTCTGATGTCATCAGTTATAAACGGTGAGTTCTGATGTCATTTCTGTCACATGACTCACTGAAATTTGTGTATTATAATAAATAAAGTACCCCCAGTTGCAAAATATGAGGATATTAGAAGTTACCTCGGAGTTCCATGACCTGTATAAAAACACTCGGCCTTCGGCCTCGTGTTTTTATATGGTCATGAAACTCCTCAGTAACTTATAATATCCTTATATTTTACAAGAGGGGGTACTTTATTCACCATATATTTTACAAGAGGGGGTACTTTATTCACTATATATAATAGCAGGGTTTGTGCTAATGCCACATAGAGAGAATGTATGCACGGTAATACTCAAAAAACAATAATTGATAAGTCAAAAATACACAAATCTAGATTTTAAATTAATTATAGAGGATTTTCTCACAGTTCACCCCAGTCCCAAGGTGCAAGTCCAAAACAGTATTTCAAAAAAGATGTGAGGACCTCCAATAATAAAGAAGCAATTAATTAAAAAATTAGAAAAATTTATTAGGACATAAAAACCTAACGCATTTCGTGCCTACTCATAGGTTTTTATGTCCTAATAAATTTTCTAATTTTTGAATTAATTGCTTCTTTATTATTGGAGGTCCTCACATCTTTTTTGAAATACTGTTTTGGTCTATAAGGTTGCCATATTTCCCAGCTCCTTACTCAGGGTGTGGACGGTGACAGAAGGGGAGAATGTTTTTACCCGGACAGTCAGTCCAAAAAACGTTTTGTCAGGGTTAAAACCCGACAAGTTGCAACCCTAGTGGTCTTAAAAATGCTGTTGCTCAGTGATATCCAGGAACTGAATTAAAAAAAAAAAGGTTTCAGACAATGCAGAAACAGAAATAGGAAGTATGAAACATTATCCAGATGGAAGCCCATCTCGATTTCATCCAACAATCCCATCCCACTTCTGTCTGCCAAGGCCTACAACTCCCAACATACTTATCCAGGCCTTGATAGACTTGGAATGCCAAAAGCTGTAGTTCCCAACAATAACAAAATGCTCATTACTCTCCCGGCGCACCCGGTGTTCTCTTTATGTCCTCCCTGTTGTTCACACCTCTTCTTTATAAACCAGAGTAGCTTACATTTTGCTATCATATTGCTGCTGTCAATGTACTCTCCATGCTGCAGTCTTTCATTTGTATTTATAGCTTGTTTTATAGATGCAGTAAAAAATATAAATTGTCTCTGTTCCAGGGTTCAGAGTTATTGATGTTGTGCAGAATACTGATAACACACAGAGGAGGGCATGAGAGGTAACATGGAAAAAAACAATACCAGCTAGGAACAACACTATTTTCTCCTTTGTATATTTAGTATTAACAGTCATTATAACAATTATAATTTTATATATATATATATATATTTTACAGAGCCAATGTTATGTATATGATATATAGGCAATTACAAATATAGGGTATCTAATTTCATTTTGGGCTAAAAACCATCATTCATTTTAATTGGAGTTGCCCATAGATTTTCTCTTGTCTAATTGTCTCTAGTTATTAGGATTTATTTACCGGCCGCAAGGACATCACCGATTTACTTACGGGCGTAGGCGCAATTCGCTAGCGAAAGAGATAGGCGCTAGCGGTCATTCACACTCTGTGAATGGATGTTACTCAGCAAATTTTCTAAAATGTGGATTTTACTGAACGTTACTTCTTTTGCCAGACTTGCCTTCGCCAGCTCAGACCAGACGAAGTGCAATGGAGTGTATAGATCTTCCTCATTCTTCTGTTACTTACATCATATTCTGTGAGTGGAAAAAACATCAAAGTTCAAAAAATGCTGGCGTCTTTTCCTTTTTTCATAGTGATAGGCTACAACAGTCCTAAAAATCTTTTTGGGGTAACCGGTTTCCCCCATACATTTTCTAACATATGGAACATTAAAGGGCATGTAAAGGCAAAAAAAAAATCCCATTTTTACTTTCTTTAGTGAAAAAGAAACTTATCTCCTTTATACTTTAATTAAAGAATGTGTACTGTTTTTATTATAGACCTGACTGTATGCAGTAAAATTCTCCCTTCATTTACTGCTGTGGTTAGGAATTGTCAGACGGTCCCTAACTGCTGAGCAGGGAAACAATCATACTTATGAACAGCAGGGGGAGCCCCCGCCTTACTTCCCAGCCATGCAGAACTCAAGCAGCTTTGTTTATGACGATCCCTAAGCAGCCCAGACCACACTGAGCATGTGCACAGTCTTAGTCTTGCAAAGATGTTTAACAAAGTTACAAGATGGTGACCCCCTGAAGCCAACGTTGAAAGCATAAATTATTTGTTTGATTAGGCTTGTGCTGCAGTAAGTTCATGTTTATATTTAGTATACAAAATACAGCATTTCTAGCCTTATTCTATTTTAGACTTTACATGCCCTTTAACTATACAGTGGGCTCATAACAACTATAATGTCTTTATTAAGGTTCCTTGGACATGTGTAATTAACAGTAGAAATGTAACGTATTTTTCTACAATATATAACATAAAGATGTCCATTCAACTTAAACTTAAATTTCCTGCCAGATGCAAGTTAACCTGAGCTCAAGACCTCTAGCGAATTAGACAGAAACGAAAATTCGCCAGGGACCGGCGCCCAAGACGAAACTCAGCATTTTAGTAAACTAGCGTTGTATGATCAAATTTTCGCCTGACGAAGTTTTGCGATGGGTGCGAAGCGGACGCTGGCGAATTTTCACCAGTTAGCAAATCTGACCCTCTGTCTTGAAACCAGAAGCACACACAAAAGAAGTGTATAGAGCGAGAAAATACATATATGGGTTTGGTGTGGATCCTGCAATGGTAACATTTTGCAAGTTAGTGTCGGGTACGGGTGAAGGTTTTGTGGGTTATGGTGAAGGTTGGGTTTTTCCTTTCACTAGTTGGCACATTTTTTGGTGGAATAAATACTTTATATTTTTAGCAGTGGCGGTTATACCGGGGGAGCAGGGGGTGCAGGTCTGCACGCAAATTGTGCAACTGCTAAGGCTTTCAATTTGTACCTTATTGGTCCAGCTGAAGCCATGTTTGCTTTACTGGATGGCAATGAAACTCAGAGAAAATATCTTGTGCACAAAGAAGGACCAGAAGACAACCGTAACAATATGGGAAAGCAAATCAATCTAAATTAATTGCTAAATAGTCACACAGGATGCTCAACGCCAAGTTGCTATGAGCATGTATACTTTATGTATGTAAATAACAAATCTGTGTGTAAATGATGGCATAATGATATCCAATTACCCCTTAAGTGTATGGTGGAGCAGCTGCCTAAATGGAGAGGTTTTTTTGTGTTAAAATCTTAATGGAAAGACTTTGTAAAGGGGCTTTCCCTAAGGTCAGTTAATGGGATCATATGTTGTTGATTCACAGCTGGGAACTGACACAGCAAAGGAAGAAAAATAAACAATGTGGCCTGGATCCCCAGCTGTAAGATATTACCCTGTCCCGGCCTACAGGAAACAACCAGTAATTTAGCACTGACAGGTATAGAATTCAACCACCTTTCCTGGAAGCTTAGCTGTGCACTCCATCGCTTTTAGGCTTATCATCAGGGTGCTGTCGATTCAGCAATGTGCCCACAACGGATCAGGATGAGAATATTGTAGACTCTTCTTCAGGGGTCTCCTGGTCAGTTTGACTCCTAAAGTGGAATAGGCAGGGCAAGTGGACTCTCCTACACTAAAAGAGCAGAACTGGTTAAACAATTAGACATCCTGCTCTTAAAGTAACCAGATGTGACATTTTTTCCACCACTTGTCCTGTTCTCACCTACCTGTTTTGCTGTGCTCAGTCTTTGCAGGAACCGGTTGGTTGGAACATTCCACACTCGAGAATTGCTAAATGCTGAGATAGTCAATTATTGGTAAGATTTTATTGGCAAAATGCATCACCAGCAAGAAGCTCCTCTTCAGTTTCAACTGCAAGGGGTATTTCTGGGCCCCTACCCTGATGCCAAGCCACTTTCAGCTGCTCAATCCTATAGCTTTATGCCCCCCTGCTGGCGTCTTCTTAGCAAATGATCACACTAGGGTTTTGGAAAAAGACAAAAAGGTTAGGGCCAAGTATACAGACAATTATATAGTCCAGAATATGGAAGCAGAATCAGCTAAACCTTTTCAAAAGCTAGAGAAAATCAAACAAAATTGAATATATTGTACAATTAATGCAGCACTGGAATAAATTCAATCCAAGAAATGTACTTATTGTCATTTATTAGAAGTATTACCCTGTGATCAGAATGGGGGTCTCTCACTGGCCAATCATTCGTTTAGTTTCTCCAATATCCTCAGTAGGTCCATAACACTTCCAGCCCACATTAACATACGCTATGTACGGTACCGCCCATTTGGCCTACTTTATCTCTTACTGCTATTGCTGCAGGGCTAGTCTGGAGCGTTTACGTAGGATTCAACCATTCATTAAAATTCCACATTGTCCTTTCTTAATATTCAAACTAAAATAATACAATTGGATCTGTAGAAAATGAAATTTTTTTAGGAAATAAGCTTCATTTTTTATATATTGTTGTGCTCTTTTTCTTGTGGATAGAAATCTTTGTTCTTTAGGATCTCAAATCTGCTGAGATGCAGAACTCGTTGTTAGTTTCTAAACATTCACTTACTCAAGGATTCTTAACAGTTAGTGAAAATTCTTGATTTTCTTTGAGATTAATGTCAATGAAGCCCTAACTCTAGAATGTAAGGATGTAAAAATGACTTGGGAGCTTTAACGCTCAATACAATTTAGGCGACAAATGCTAAGGGGCAGATTTATCAAGGGTCGAAGTGAATTCGAGGGAATTTTCAAATTTAAGAAATTCTAAATTCAAAGTAATTTTTTGGATACTTTGACCATCGAATAGGATACTACAGGGCCCCATTTACTTAGCTCGAGTGAAGGAATAGAATAAAAAAAACTTCGAATTTCGAATGTTTTTTTTGGCTACTTCGACCATCGAATGGGCTACTTCGACCTTCTACTACGACTTCGACTTCGAATCGAACGATTCAAACTAAAAATCGTTCGACTATTCGACCATTCGATAGTCGAAGTACTATCTCTTTAAAAAAACTTCGACCCCCTAGTTCGCCACCTAAAACCTACCGAAGTCAATGTTAGCCTATGGGGAAGGTCCCCATAGGCTTTCTAAGTATTTTTTGGTCGAAGAAAAATCGTTCTATCGATGGATTAAAATCCTCCGAATTGAACGAATTGCGGTAAATCCTTCGACTTTCGATATTCGAAGTAGAAAGATTTCAATTCGGCAGTCGAATATCGAGGGTTAATTTACCCTCAATATTCGGCCTTAAGTAAATTTGCCCCTAGGACTTCGACTTTGAATTCGATTCGAAGTAAAATAGTTTGAATATTTGATCATTCGATACTGTCTCTTTAAAAAAACGTTGATTTCAATACTGCGCCAAATTAAACCTGCCGAAGTGCTATGTTAGCCTATGGGGTTTTTGAAAGTTGAAGTAAAATCTTTAGATTGATCGCTGAAATCCTTCGATTTGAAGGATTTAATCGTTCGATTGAATGATTTTACTTCGACCGCAGGATACACAAATTCGATGGAAAAAATTTCGACTTTGATATTCCTAGTCGAAGTATTTGAATTCAATGGTCGAATTTCGAAGTATTTTTAACTTTGAAATTCGACCCTTGATAAATCTGCCCCTAAATATCCGAGAAAGGAGAAAAATAAGAAATACAGTGGGACATTTCTTACACAAAATGAGGTGTGAGAAATCAAGTGGAATCAGTAAAATTTTCAAACGACCACATAATGTAAATAAAGTTTACAAATCATTTTGGCAAATACATTTTCAAATGTAAAAAAAAAATCTGCCCCAAGCAAATTTTTAATTGTGCAGAATATCTGAATGTCCAAGTTATGCAAATTCATTTTATATTGGCCTACAAAGAAATTTTTAAATTTGGCAACATTTTTAAATCGGCAGACTGTGTAAATGAATTGTCAAATGTTGATAAGTCTGCCCCCAAGCAAATAAACATAAATATATAAATTGTACAGAATATTCAAATGGGAAGAAAAATGGAATTATTTTTAAAGAGAAAATTATTTTTAAAAATATGAATTACATGTATGGGACCAATTATCCAGAATGCTTGGGACCTGTTTTTTTCTGGATAACGGATCTTTCTGTAATTTGGATCTGCATGCCTTAAGTCTACTAGAAAACCATGTAAACATTAAATAAACCCAATAGGCTGGTTTTGCTTCCAATAAGGATTAATTATATCTTAGTTGGGATCAAGTACAAGCTACTGTTTTATTATTACAGAGAAAATGGAAATTATTTTAAACATTTGGCTTATTTGGATAAAAAGGAGTTGAATAATCAGGCCTTTCTGGATAACACATTTCCAGATAATGGGTTTCCATATTCCATATTTGTTTAAAATAGAGTCTATGGGAGCTGACCTTCCTGTTATTAGGATCTTTCTGGATAAGGATTTTCTGGATAACCGATCCCATACCTGTATTTGTTTATAATATGGGAGCCGACCTTCCTGTAATTCAGATCTTTCTGGAAACTGGTTTCTGGATAGCCGTTCCCATAACTATAACTCTACAGCATTTTCGTTTGCTGCTGTTTCTGGCTCTTCTTTTGTGTAGTGGTGCCAGGAAGGAAACAGGTAAAGTCACATAACTTCCAGGAAATATACCTAATTGAGAGCATTAAAATTGCCAGTACAGGTATGGGATCCATTATCCGGAAACCCGTTAACCAGAAAGTTCCGAATAAAGGGAAGACTGTCTCCCATAGACTCCATTTTATCCAAATAATCCAGATTTTTATGAATTATTTAATTTTTCTCTGTAATAATAAAACAGTAGCTTGTACTTGATTCAAACTAAGATATAATTAATCTTATTGGAGTCACAACCAGCCTATTGGATTTATTTAGTGTTTAAATTATTTTTAGCAGACTGGGAGGCACATTTATCAAATGTCGATTTTCAAATTCATGTAAGTTTTTTAACTCCCTTCGATTGAATTAGAAATTCCATTGAGCTAAATTTATTAATAAAATCTAATTTTTAAAACTCGAATTTTTAAAAATACGAAAACTCGAATTGAATTCGGTTCTCCGAAAAAGACTAGAATGTCAGGAACATCTCCAAATTGATCCCTGGACCTCTCCCATTGACTTATACATAAATTCTTAGGGGGTTATTAATCAGTCCGAATTTATTTTAATATTTTCTAAAAATAAAATTCTGACCAAATCCGCACAGTTTTTTTGTCTTATTTATTAATGCAATTTCCCGAAAAAAAAATTTGCGGGGAAAAAACAACAACAAAATATTGCGAAAAATAAGAGTTTTATGAATTTTTTAGAATTTACGCCCGAAAACCATTGACTTCTATGCAACCTTGGCAGGTCTGAGATGGTGGCTTTTCAGATTCTGACCTTTTCCATCCTTGGGGTATAATAAATTCTGAAAAATTTGTGATTTATTTTCATTAAAAATTTGGATTTTATACTAAAAAAACACAAATTTTTCGGGTTTTTGGCATTCTTAGTCTAGTAAATAAGCCCCTTAAAGTGCCAGAGTATGATAAATTTTAAAAATCAAATAGGAATTTTTTTTAAAAACTCGTATTGATTTGGGTTATTCCCTAGTCGAATTTGACAGTTTTGACCACAAAAAAATGTGAAAATTAAATTTAAATTTTTCAATTAGACCCTTAATACATCTGCCCATTAAAGGATTAATTACGGAAATATCCATTATCCGGAAACCCCCAGGTCCCAAGCACTCAAGCACTCAAGATTGTGAATCTATGCCTATGATTACGAATCGTTTAGATATGAAACGCGTCAGGATGTGATGGTTTTAACCTGTTGAAATAAAAGCTCAATTTGACCTAAAGAGTGGTTCCCGGAGTGCTTGCTGATTTTCTTCATATTCTCCAGGCAAAACATCTCATTTGGTGGCTCTAGTGAAAGGGATCAGATACCTTTACTAGCCAGCGGAGGTCTCTGTATAAAAGGATTTTTTTTCCTTCAGACTCGGCATTGGTGGAGAAAATGTCACTTGTGACCCCTGCCACACAATAAAATCACATTCGGTGTCTCGTCTGTTTCCTGTCCACCATGACACGTTTCCCTGAGACCTTACAAAAGCAGATGGTGTTTTCCACTGAAGATCTGCCATTCTCACAATCTAATGGCAACCAGATTAGGTTTTCTGCTTCAGGAGAATTCAATCTACACCAAAAAAACAACACAATATGAACCGTGCATTCTCCTTTTCATTAACACAATGGCCTTTTTCATTAAGACCGGCAGTTACTGATGGATATTGATTGCCTTCGTTTGTTTTCCTAGTGATTGTTTTCACATTTTGTTTTAGGGTTTTAATTTTCAGTATTTTGTTTGAATTCTGTTACTGCAATGTTCTGCTTATTGATGTAGGTGGTAGCTGTATTATTCACTGCCTGAGCTACATTTGCACCAATCCAGCAGATGAGGGGGGTCACTGACCCCTAAAATCACAAGTCAACCTGAAACTGCCATGTCAGGTGACAGGTTTATAGTTATTTAATTACATAGCTTTCTATTCAGGTGCTCTTCTATTCATCTAAAAGTCTCTTACAGTGATGGGCAAATTTGTCCCATATCAAATTTGCCGAAATTTTTTCAAAATTCACGAAACGGTGAAAATTTTGCAAAACACATGAGTGAATGGGCGTCAAGATTATTATGACGCGCATCAATTTTGACGCTCGCAACAGCTGTTATACTCGCACCTATTTGGCCAAATGCATTTAAGTCAATGGGCATCCTAATAATTTTGACGCGTGACAATGTTTATGCGAGCAACTATTCTGACGCATGTCCCCCCTTTTTTTTGATTGGGGAATTTTTCACGGTCAAATTTTGGCGAATTGTGGAATTTATTCGCTCATCACTCGTCTCTTATTGAAAGTACTGATTTAACACAGTAAACTGAAGATCGATTGCAGATTTCTCTCCAGTCTAAATCATACTAACATACGATATTCCATTTGCTTTTACAAACTATAGCTTTTATTGGCTCTGCTTCCAGTTTAAGCCGTGCCTTACCCTAGTCCTCCTATCATCTATCTCCTATAATGAGAAGCCAAACCAGGGCTTGTGATATGACATAACTAGTGACATGAACAGCCAAATAGGAACTAAATTCTTCAATTCCATTTAAATAAATAATAATCCAAATTTTTAACAAGTATTTCCTTTTTCTCTGTATTAATAGAACAGTACATTGAACTTGATCCAAACTAAGATATAATTAATCCTCATTGGAAGCAAAACTATCCTAGAAAGGATCAGCAAATCATTTTTAACATTTTGAATTATTTTATTAAAATGGGAGATGGCCATCCTGTAATTCCATAACTCAATAACGGGTTTCTGGATAACTGGTTTTCCGTATAACAGATCCTATACTTGTACTGTATAGCCCACTGCACTGAGCACCATTCAATGACTTTAAAGATGAATTTCCCCTTTAAATGTTTTCATGCCTTTCAAATATTTTAAATTCATGGCTAAGTGGGAACAGGCTTCCATTGCGTTGTAAACTTATAAACTGGCAGAGAGTGTTCTCCTGTGTTTTGCAATAGGCTTAAAACATCAGCCTACAGTCTAAGCTTGGATGTGTTTTATGCACAAGTCCTATGTTATGTGCAGTTCTATAAATGGGATTCAATCTTTATTTTGTTAACTGTTTTCTCTTTGATGTACTGTAGCCTTGCATGTTCCCATTGCGGTTCCTTTATTTTACAGCAAACAGTGGTTAACACTTGTTCCCATAACTCAATCCAGTTAGTAAATAAGAGCAACGCCCTAGGCAATATTTTTGTTCTGTCTTTCTGAGGATACGTCCAAAGGAATTATTCAAGCCAGGATATTTTCAGGTTGCTATCCCCCTACGAGACCCCAGCAAGCCACAGAGAGGAGTCCCCTGTAAGCCACAGAGAGGAGCCCCCTGTAAGCCACAGAGAGGAGTCCCCTGTAAGCCACAGAGAGGAGTCCCCTGTAAGCCACAGAGAAGAGTCCCCTGTAAGCCACAGAGAGGAGCCCCCTTTAAGCCACAGAAAGGAGTCCCCTGTAAGCCACAGAGAGGAGTCCCCTGTAAGCCACAGAGAGGAGCCCCCTGTAAACCACAGAGAGGAGCCCCCTGCTAGTAGACATATTTCATTTATTAAAGAGCTGAAGAATTTTTCAAGGTGGGGTTTTTCTCTGCTTGGAAAGGACAGACACCTATCTCACCTAAATAAAACATGTTCTTACATACTGCACAAATGATTATGATTAGTAAGTGCAGTGCAAGACATGGAATATTCTATACAAGAGATGGATGTCTATTACAAGGGCCATATATGCACTGATAGAGCTGGCAGGTGGGACCAACTGACAAATAATCTTAACTGCCTGATCATGGTGTGTGTAGGCACTGGCAATTCAGGAAATGAATGGAGCACTCGGATTAGATTAGCACCTCAAAGCCATCAGCCCATTGATTTTTGATCCATCAATTCTTTGTGGCATCGTCAATAACCAACATATTGAATAACGCAAACCTTCCTACTTTCCTAAACAAAAATAACCATGTTATGGGTTTAACAGCAGCTACAGATGTCTTTGACCTTTAATAAACAAAAGCATATAAAACTAATGATATCTGAAACTTAATTTTCCTACACCCACCATTCCTCCTACTTATTTAGATTGGGGATGTTCAGCCATAACTACCAAGGATTTCCACAAAGAACAGACATTCCTAACAGCTACAGAATGGATGAATGAATGTTTTAATGTGTCCCTTCCTTTTCCATTTATAGATTGAGGGTGAAGGTTGTTAATAATTCCTTGATGGTCACTAGTTACATGGTGCCTAATACTTAAGACAAGGAAAATAGATGATTGCTCATTTATGCTCATTACCAAGAACAATGGTCCCAAATTAAGCCCTAGAAGATATAACTTCTGGCCTTTATGTTGCACGATGGTCTCTTTATTCTTCACAAAAATAAAAGATACAGTTATGGGATCTGTTATCTGGAAACCCATTATCTAGGAAAGCTCCGAATTATGGAAAGCTTGTCTACTGTAAACTCCATTTTATCCAAATAATCCACATTTTTAAAAATGATTTCCTTTTTCGCTGTAATAATAAAACAATACCTTGTATTTGATCCCAGCTTAGATATAATTAATTATTATTAAGCCTATTGGATTTATTTTGTGTTTAGATCATTTTATAGCAGACTTAAGGTATGAAGTTCCAAATTACAGAAAAATCCATTATCCGGAAAACCCCAGGTTCCAAACATTCTGGATAACAGGTCCCATACCTGTATAACAGAGATTCATGCATTCATTGCCCTTCCGAATTAGAAATGTCCTTCTGTCTTTTGAGTACTTCTGATTCATGCATGTCCATCTGAATTATACTGTATATCTCTTTTTCTCAATCATATATGTTCTTCTAAATCATAGACAGTAAGGGGGTTATTTACTAAATTCAGAATGCAAAAATCACAAAAAATTTTTGATTTTTTTTATAAAATCGGTCTTTTAAAAAATCCAAATATTTTTCGGAATTTATGAAAGCCTGAGGATGGAAAAGTTAGAATCTGAAAATCCTGAGTTATTTGGTGAAAATTCTGAAAAAATTCTGAAAATCTGTTTTTTTTCCCCCACAAAGCAAATTTTTGGGAAAATGTAATAATAAATAAGCGTAAAAAAACTGAATGGATTTAATAGGAGTTTATAGCCGAAAATATTGAGATAAATTCGTACTTAAATCATGTATGTCCTTCTGAATCATATAATGAATGTTCTTCTGCATCATATATGTTTTTCTTAATGCATGTCCTTCTCAATCATATATGTTTCTCTGAATTATGTATGTCCTTCTAAATAATATATGTACTTTTTAATCATGTATGTTCATGCATGTGTGTCTAAATCATACATGTTCTTGCTATCATTTATGTCCTTCTAAATCAAGTATTTCCTCCTGTATCTTCTATGTTCTTCTAAATTATATATGTCTTTTTAAATCATGCATGTCCTTCTGAACCACATATGGTTCTGTCCTAAAGCAGTCAACCTCAACCAGTGGCTTGCAAGCAACATGTAGCTCATCAACCCATTGGATGTTGATCCCAGTGGCCTCCAATCTGGTGTTTAGTTTTGAATTCCAGGCTTGTAGGCACGTTTTGGTTTGGTTGTGGGCCCCAGGAGGCCTAATGCAACATTACCCATGTCAAAAAACTCAATTTATATGGGGGCAGAGATCTCTTTTGTTAGAATTGTACTGGATGTTATGAAGTGGACAGTGATTTTTTTTAGGCTGGGGTATCCAAAATGTACGCTGGCTGCTGTAAGTTGCCACAGACACTATTTATTGGGCTGGTTGGAAGCTTTATTGGCCTCTATGTGGGCTGTTTGGACCTCTGTGTACCTGAAATGCCAGTGCCTATATTAAAGCTCAGTCCAGACCTGGGAACATCCTTGTACAATGAGTACGTATGGTCATCGTGGGAACATCACTGGCTTCCCATTAGCTCACATGGAAAACAGCAGAGAGTTCACATGTGTCTCAGCAAGGAAAGCCTCTTAAATGCACTCCACTGTTAATAAAAAGGTTCCTTCCGTGCCATGTGCAGTTCAAACCGCTAGCTCCCTTGACCTCCGAACACATGAAAATTGTAATACTAAAATTCCTTTCTCTGTGACATACTGCAGTCTTGCAGCTGCCAAATCCATTCTGGCTAATGGATTAATAGGTTTTGATTTCATTACGTGGAACGTTCAGTACCTGCAGTAAAGTTAGACATCAACGGATCTCCTAGTAAGTCTAATGCAATTGGAATTCAGTCAGTACACTCCATAGAGGTCAATATTTATAGTTTAGTTTAAAAGTCCAATATGGTACAGGTATGGGACCAGTTATCCAGAAACCTGTTATGCAGAAAGTTCTGAATTAAGGAAAGGCCTTCTCCCATAGACTCCATTTTATCCACATAATCCAAATTCTTCTCTGTAATAATAAAACAGTAGCTTGTACTTGATCCAAACTAAGATATAATTAATCCTTATTGGAAGCAAAACCAGCCTATTGGGTTTATTTAATGTTTACATGATTTTCTAGTAGACTTAAGGTATGAAAATCCAAATTATGGAAAGACCAGTTATCCGGAAAACCCAAGCATTCAGGATAACAGGTTCTATACCTGTATTTAAAGCTATAAAGTGCTGGGCAATTGATGGTCTCTTACTAATGTGAATATGCTTCGAATAGGGGCATATAGTATTGGTTAAAGGTATGCTAATATAAGTTACCTTCTAATATGGGTGCTAAATTGCACCATAGCAACCAATCATACCTTTGTGTTCATTTTCTAATGTATAGTACACTGATTAAAGGTAGTTGCTGATTGGCTTCATTTAGGGTTTTTCTGGAAAAAAATACCGGCCTTCCTATATTCTTGCTGCTTTTTCCTATTAATAACATTGGCAGCAAGCATAATTTACCAGCCAGGTGGCAACCCTAGTTGCATTACCACCTATGTTGGCGCTATATAAATACATGTTAATAATAAAAATAATAATATGTTAGTTAATGCAGAGTTACAGTTCTTATTCAGTTTTTAAAACTGTTGGTCTGTTACAGCTTCCCTTTCAAGCCAAACATAACTTGCATACCAGAACAATGTGGCCCTTCTTAGCCAGGAACGTGAGCACAGATTCCCCATGTGTATATATGTATTTAATAGGATAAGAATAGCAGAAACATAGGAATGCTGGAGGAACCTTAAAGGGGATATAGGGACATAGGGCAGCTGGTTGTGGAAAGTTATACAACAGCCCTGAAATACTATTTAAAAATACATTTTTATGTTTTTGTCTTAACTTTTAAAATTGCCTTAATGTCTCTTAGGGCTTTCTGATTCAGATCACCAAAATGAATAGCTCATGCCCCTGATCCAACCTATCTACATTGCGGCTACCAAATAGCCAATCACAGCCCTTATTTGGTACCACCCAGGAACGTTTTTCATGCTAGTGTTGTTTCCCGACTCTTTTTATATTTGCATGTGTCTCACAGGTAAAAATGTTTGCTCGCAAACTCTACTCTATTTACACCCAGACATGTCACAAATGTACATGCCAAAGAGTGTACGGTGCAAGCCATCGGCTCTTGGGCTGCTGGTATTTGAAGGACCCATTGTCTTCCATTGAACCCTAACCTTTCAGAATTGCCAGGGACTCTTCTCAAAGTTTCTAAAGCACCAATCATTTTTATTAGCCCTGTAAAAAATGTAAAATTTAAAGCTACTGATATTTAGATATCACAATCTGTACATTTTACTCTATGCACCCTTTTAGGTGCAACTTTAATGACATGCTCAGACAGGGACGGGCATTTGGGGCCCATGAGGACTGTGACTTCAAGGCTTCTCCTCCTGGGTACCCAACCTGCTCCTGTTCTCCTCCTGGTGACCCAACCTTTCACCCCTCCCCCCACGTGCGCTACCACGTAATTCCCTCCGCTGTAATTGGGTCTGGGCAGGGGAGAGGGGACAGTCAATGTGGGGTTGTCAGGGCCCATAAAGGCTGGGGCACACTGAGTTTTTTCCCGATGTCCCACCGACCCAGTCCGACACTATGTCCATATGTACGCATTAACAGCTGTCACTCTCTAGAGCCAATTTGACTCCATCAGGCATCCATTCAGAGATTCTGTATGATTACATGCCTCTTTACAAGACCATGTAATCAGTGTGTTACATTTTCAAAGGAAAAAATCCAATTGTTTAAAAATGGTAAATAAGCTAAGAAATGTAACAGGAAAGGAACCATCAGTTTTCAATTCTGTGATCCCTGAAGCAAAATAGTGTGTTCTCTGGAACTTTTCAAGAATTCCCTGAGTGTGTAAAACGTTACATACAGGCCCTGAGAGGCCATGACTGGTGTTTGACTCCCGTGTTTCAACGTGTGGTTCCTATTTCCTCCCTGTCTCTTACGCTCCATGGTCAGCAGTGTAAGATTCCTTGGAACTCCTACCTAAACATGAATTTCCTGTTTATATGGACGTTGAGACTAAGAGGTTTAACAACTGTGTTCAGCAGAGAATTCAATAAAAACATAAACTGGAGCTGCAGGTAAACCCTACCTATTGTATGCGTGTGCCTTTCCAGGCCATTTTCATTGAAGCCGGCGGAGGGCAGGGGGAAGGCAGTTTGGGGAGATTGTCACCCCGAAGAAGAGTTTGGGACGACTAATCTCCCCGAATTTGCTCATCTGGCCTGACCCTTAGCCACATTCAGATGTAATTAGTTTATAGCACACAACTCAACAACAACCTCTGTGCCCACTTTAGCAGGATCAATTTTGTACTTGTGGTTGAAAATGACCCTTAATATATCTGAGCTATAAGAAGATCCCAAATGTAATTTTCCTCCCATCTAACAACAATTGCCTTCCTGTGTGCCTTTTTCCTAATTGGCTAAAAAGTTAAAAGGTAGAAAATCCTAGGGTACTAGAATATTTACTAGAATATTGGTTTTACTACGTAAAATACGTCGGGATTCAGGTTTGTGTGTGAGCTTTCCCCTTCCTAAGAGAGGAGATGTGAGCACTAGAGCTGGTTAGGAGGCGGCTGTTGTATTTGGATAGGCGGTGTGACAGGTGGAAGGAAGCAAACAAACAAACGTGCTGGAGATTCCTCAGGTGCAGTGTCAGAATCGGCACATTAATATGAGTTATCAGCAGGAGGAATTCCAACAAGGAGGCTGCACTCTGCCAACAGATCTGCACCAGGCAAACACAAATGGGCATTTATTATGCACAGCAAATCACCCGCACATCTGCTGCCCTGTCATGTCTTACACTGATAGAGTAGGAACTCGTTCTGCAGATATGGTTATGGACAAAGGATGTCCAACATGGGGCCCTCCAGAAGTTCATAAACTACAACTTTCACCATCCCACCTGTAGCAAAAGCCTGCTGATCAAAGTTTATAACATCTGGAGGACCCATCCCTATGCTAAATGGCCATATAACTACTATATAATAATTTACTGGGCCGATCACTGCAGCCAAATTTATGTGAACTTGTAATTCTTCTGCTCTTGTTCAGCTTCAACTCCCGGCATACAAATAACCCAATGCATTATATAAAGCAGGGTGCTCTTTGCCCTAAGGTCAGCCCTGTTGGTACTGGTAACCCATATTGTTACTAGTATGTAATTGGTTGCTTATAAAGTACAAAAATATACAACATGGGGCAGATTTATTTAAAAAAAAATTATATAATTAAACATTTTTTGTGTAATGTGAAAAGAACATTTGACCTGCAGGAAAAAAATTAAATGAAGTAGGAAAAAAACATGACCCCTGAGAACTCGGCCCCAATTTGGCAGGAGAAAATATAAAGATACAACCTAGAACTTCATGCCTGTAATCCAACAGAGGAGCCCCAGCTTCCTTGGCTATAAAATCAGGGTGAGGATCTTGATCAGTCAGATCAGATATTGTGCAGCTGGATCAACATACTCCACTTTCTTCTCATTGCTTATAACCCCCAAGGAAATGCACTCCAGGTGTTACTGTTTCTCCAGGAAAAGGAATCCACAGCTGACAAAGGATCCATCATGGAACCCGCAGGGACCTTTATTTATACAAGGTGATAACTGGACTCCTTAAAGGTGTAGTTTGCCTTAAAAAAACTGAAATATAAATTTAAGGAGGACACAGACAATTTACGATTAGATGTTGATTTATTAACCTTTAAAAATGAGTTTCACCGTGATTAGTAGCAAAAAACGGTGATTGAGATTTTTGTTTTCTTAATTTCAATTTTTTTGCCTTTATATTTCAAGAATAGGCTTGATTTATTAAATTCTGATGCATAATACACTGCTTTCTCAATGTATTATGACATTTATATTTTGTATATGGGATCTGTTATGCAGCATGTCAGTGCTGTCCAACTGGACAGTAATCCGATAAATATCAGATATTTATCGGATTACTGGACGAAAACCAGCGCAGATCACAATGTCAAGAAACATCTTCAGGGACATCTGCCATTGACTTCTACATGTCCTCGCCAGGTTTTTTAGCTGGAGTATTATCAGATTTTTAGCAGCTTTGGGGTATAATAAATCTCTAAAAATTCAAGTTTTTTTTTTCGAGTTTTCCCCTTTAAAAACTTGTCCAGAATAAAATTGAGGTTTAATAAATGGGCCCCTAAATAAACCCAATAAGATTGTTAAGCCTCCAATAGTAATCAAATATATCTCATCTGAGATCAATGAGATGTTTTATTATTACAGAGAAAAAGAAAATGTTTAAACATTTGGTTAAAATGGAGTCAATGGGAGACGACCTTCCCCATTAATTGAAACTTTATATACAGTATATTGTGAGTCAGTTCAGAATCTCAGGTAAGTGACAGCAGCACAGAGCATGTGCCGTGAATCAGCAGAAAAGAAGATGGGGAGCTACTGGGGCATCTTTGGAGACACAGATCTTTACCGCTAAAGGGCTGTGGTTATCATAGACCGTTACAAAGCCCAAAATGTATTATGTTCATGTCTAGGCTACTATTTGTTAAGCTTTTGGAAGAAAAAGCAGAGAAAGACTGGCTGATTAAATTCCATCAAGTGTTCTTTTATAGTTTTTGCTCTATGCGTTTATTATAGATTAGGAAAAAATAGAAGGTATCAGTTGACAGAGAGCAATAAGAACCAAGGTACAAATATTATTGGAGACCATCAACTGGTAAAATATATCTTATTATAGAGCTATTATGTGTGGATTAATATATGATAGGCATAAAATCCAAAGATGAAATGCTTTCATTCTTATAGTAATTGAGCCCAGAAAAAGAGCTACAAAGACACAGCATGCCATGTAAGTTAAGTACTGAATGGTACATACTGCTTTCTGCTGATATTTCACAGCCTTGGTGGTGTAAGTGATAAGAGAAAGAAAAATGTTCCAACCCGAAATTCTATTCAAAGAACATTCACGTTTGTCAGAATGTACCTTCTTCACTATTCTGTTAGACTCCCATCGAGAATGCTGGTTACAGACAATTCACAATCTGATACAAAATCCCCTGATGTCTCTCTTTTGCATTCTGCTATATGGTCTGTTTACTAGCACCCACACTATTGTTGCTGTTTGTGAATGTGCAATCATTTTTGCAGTCTGAAATATATATAAAATACACAATATCCTGTAAATGATATCCTTATGATACACGAAAGCCATGAATATCTTGTAAATTACATCCTTATAAACGGTGAGTTCTGACGGCATCAGTTATAAACGGTGAGTTCTGATGTCATTTCTGTCACATGACTCACTGAAACTTGTGTATTATAATAAATAAAGTCCCCCCAGTTGCAAAATATAAGAATATTAGAAGTTACCTCGGAGTTCCATGGCCTGTATAAAAACACTCGGCCTTCGGCCGGTGTTTTTATTTGGTCATGAAACTCCTCGGTAACTTATAATATCCTTATAATTTACAAAAGGGGGTACTTTATTCACTATATAAATGGGGCTTGGTGATGTCATCAGTTATAATCTGTGCTTAGATATGTTATTTGTCACATGACTCACTGAACCTTGCGCATTAATAATAAATAATGTACCCTGTTGTAAAATATGAGGATAATAAAAGTCACTTCAGAGTTTCACAACTATAATAATGGTTTTCTATGGTCATGGACCTCCTCGGCCACTAAGAATTTCCTTATGTTTTATAATCGGGGAAACATTATTCACTACATACACATATATAACATAAAAAAGTGCCACCTCAATGGAGAAGTCTTCCTAAGCTAACAAAACCTTTGTAGTTGTACTTTAGTACCAGAATTTGGGAATATAGCTGTCGAACTGGATTTTTTTTCACTTGTATCTTTCTCTACCCCAAACTGGTCTTCACTGGGCTCTATCCACCTGAGCTCTATCTACCTGGGCTATAGACCAGAAATTCCCTTAATCTTTAGGGCAGTGATTTCCAACCAGTCGCTCGTGAGCAACATGTTTCATACCAACCCTTTGGATGTTACTCCCAATGGCCTCAACGCAGGTGCTTATTTTTGAATTCCAGGCTTGGAGGCAGTTTAGGTTGCATAAAAACAGATGTACTGCCAAAAAGAGCTTCATGTAGGCTGCCAGTACACATAGGTGCTACCAAATAGCCAATCACAGTACTTATTTTGCACCACTCGACTCTTTTTACAGCTGAATGTGGCTCATGGGTAATAAAGGTTTGGGTCACCAGCTTTAGGGAATTCAAAATATAAATTGGAGGCCAGCCTGAGGTTTAGAATCAGTTTTCATATACAGGGCCGGATTTACATATTGGGTGCCACTAGGCCCATAGCTGCTCGTTGCCCCTGTGGGGGACAGGGGCAACGAGCAGCTATGGGCCTAGTGGCACCCAATATGAAATTAAATTTTCATCACCAGGTCCAGAGCACTGAAGATAGGCGCATGGGTAATTTGAAAAACTATCAAATCTCCTTTGTTTCCCCAGTGCTTAGGAACCAATGTGCTTGCAGCTGGGTGCCCTTATTATCCTGCCGCCCTAGGCCTTTGTGACCTTCCCACAAAGTCAGGCCTGTCCTTATATCTGTTACCTTGTTATTTGCCTAGGTGGCCCGTCAAAATCTTGAACCTCAAGGTAGGGCTTAAAGCAAAAAGTTTATGCTTCTTTCTCAAGGACAATCTCAAGAGATGTAGAAGTAAACCTTTCCTTGCCCTATATGCACAAGGGCGCATGGTCCAGTCTCTTATATGGGACATTGGAACCTCCCTGACAACATGTAATGGGCAGCCTGAGCTCTCCCACTATGTTCTACCCTAACAATACTAGGGTTGCCACCTGTTCGATTTTGAGCCAAACTGTTCGGTTTTTCTAAGGCCTGTTCGGGTGTCAACTTTCTGTTCGGTTTTCAGCCTTGTGAAACCCGAACATTAATCTGGCCAAATGAAAACCAATTAAATACCAAGATACTCACCTTGACATGGCTTAGTTATTATGAAATGCAGTTAATTTCTTGTTATTAAACAAACAGAAATAAGCAAATCAATTAAAAATAAGAAATAGTTTTTCTAAATCAGCATTGCTATATTTTAGAGCTTTCTGGATAACTGATTTCTGTATAATAGATCCCATACCTGTAGTTAAAGGATTGGTCTTACTCATCAGGCAGAATAGATAGAGGTAGGGTTTCAACTAGACTTCTAAGTTTGTCTAAGGGCTGTCTGTTCAAAACTTTCAGTCCCATTTAAAACTTGGAGAAAACTGGACAGAAATCCATCCATTTGCATATAAGTGATGTAATAACTCTGATTCAGCATCAAAGCTCCACGACATCATTGTGTCTGCCTCTGATGTCATCATGCCCACCCTAAGATCACTGCTCCACCCCCAATGCTGCCACAGCCCTATTGTTTGGGTTTAGCCACCTGCAAATCTGGCAACCCTATGGCAGATAGATGCTGTATCTCATTGATTAACTAGTTTCCTAGAAGGGGTATTTTATCCCTCCATTGCAAAGTTCCATACGTTCCATATATTGAATCCTATCATGTCATTGGATGGTCAGTTGCCTCCCAGTAGGAGGTCAAATGCTTATATACTGTACATAAGTCCTTAGTAACATGGGTTAATATTTAATCGTCACTAGCCTTAATAACAGTTAATAACCAATTTTAATAACAGTGCACATGCTCATTTTAAATGTGGCTACTTAAATGCTGCAATGCATAGAGATAATAAAGATGCAGGAGAGGGAAGATAATAGAAATGGATTATGTTTTGTGTGAATAGAAGTTCTGATAAATGGAGCACAGATTCCTGTTCTGCTTACATAAAGGGGACAGTAAATCATGAAGGTATTTTGCCCAGCCAATACAAGGGAGCGCTGGACTCCGGCTGTAATGAATTCAAATTAAATGTGGGTATAAAAGCATGACCCTTTAGCCCGCAATAGGTCAGAATAGATAATAACCAAAGTGAATGGCAATGAGGAGTAATATCTTGTCTAAATTGTAAGTGCATAAAAGTGACTGGGTGCATGCCAAAAAGTCTCATATCCATGTAAAAGATAATAGTTACATAATGTGATATATATACTGAACCACCAGGGATCCATCACTTCTCTCCGTCCTTCTGCCATTGTGTCTGATTTCATTGTATAAAGTCAGGGGAAGGAGCTGAAGTTCTTCTTTATTCCCCAGAGTATTTGGATCTTTCTGGGATCATTATATCCCAGAGCCCGAGATTTAGAGCAAACACCTTAGACAGAGAATATATAAAGTGCACATTATTACACTGGGTAATAGTTGTTGCATATTTTTATTTACAAAGATCTTCTCCGACCTGTAACCCTGCTGCAGGAATACAATTCCCAGAATCCCCAGGCAGCCAATAACGCATCCCATTCTTCTACATCTCCCTGAATGATCTCATTGTTGTACAATTCCGCATGAAGTCAAACGATCTATGTGAGTAACTGAGAGCATATTCCCCGAGTACTGCAGAGTGTTCTCCTAGTAGAGACTAGTGTGTCAATGCCCAGAGAGGACACTGCTGTTACATGTGGAATTAGAATTTAGATTTTTAAATGATTGTCAATAGTACAAAGTGTACATATCTTAGATGAAGGTTGCAGTGTATATGAGTATCTGTAGGAAATATAAAGATTCTTGGGTATAGTCATGAAGTTTACCCAGAAGAGATCATGGCTATGGTTGCAGTCTTGCTTGTGCCACCCCATTGATCCCCACTTCCAGGCTACCCAGACACCATTCTTATCACAGTGGTGGCTCTGGAACCTTCCTAAAGTGAGAAATTAGAGTTCATTAATGAAGGATCACAGCCTAAAGTGCCCCTTCATCTTATGACAAGGATATCCTGGAGCTTGCTTTGTGACCAGGTGGTGATAGAATACAAACATTCCTTCCAGACCACATTCCATATTGGCTCTTCCCCCCATTGCATTCAGCAACTCAGCTGCTGAGCTTTAAGGGTTGCATATGGCATATAAATAGGGCATACAACCATATAATGCTAAATTTATCCATACTAGTAAGCCTGGCAATGAGTACAGGTATGGGATTTGTTATCCAGAATGCTCGGGACCTGGGTTTTCCAGGATCTTTCCATTATTTGCATCTTCATTCCTTAAGTCTACTAGAAAATCATGTAAACATTAAATAAACCCAATAGGCTGGTTTTGCTTCCAATAAGGATGAATTATATCTTAGTTTGGATTAAGTACAAGGTACTGTTTTATTATTACAGAGAAAAAAAGAAATACTTTTTAAAATAATTGGATTATTTGAGTAAAATGGAGTCTATGGGAGGCAGCCTTTCCATAATTTGGAGCTTTCTGTAAAATGGGTTTCCTGTAATATGTTTGGACAACTGTATGATAGAAAGTGTGCTTTCCCATCATGGATTCTACTGATTAATGACGTTAGAAAGTTGAGGAGATCAACATGTAAACACTGTATATACCTGTACAAGCTTATGTGACTTATTTGACTTGAGAAGCCGGAGCATTTGGTGTTAGATTCATGAGCAAGCAGCTTAGATGGCAACAACAAAGTCTTAAAAGGTATGTTCACCTTCAAATAACTAGTTGTTTTCAGATAGATCACCAGCAATAACGACTTTTTCCAATTACTTCCTATTTTCTATGTGTCACCGTTTTTCTCATATTGAAGGTTAACGTGTCATTTTTCACCTTCTAAAGCAGCTCTGAGAGGGGGGGTCGCCGACCCTGTAAACTGTTCTAAATTGATACATTTAGTTGATACATTTCTTAGGTTTGTCCCTGCTGAGCAGAATCTCTGGGTTTCATTACAGGCTGTTAGAATTGATACAATAGTTGCTAATAGTGATGGGCGAATTTATTCGCCAGGCGCGAATTCGAGGCGAATTTGTGAGATTCCCCGCCAGCGAATAAATTCGCGAAATGGTGGTGAAAATTTGCTCGAAAAAATTCGCCGGCGTCGGAAAAAAACGGACGCCGGCGTCAAAAATGGGCCTCGGCGTCAAAAACGGGCGCGGCGTCAACATTTTTCAGAATTCGCCCATCACTATTTGCTAATACTGCGGAGAAATGTATCAACTAAATGTTGCAAAATTGTTTAGAATCTGCACCTGAATTACTGAGCTGCCACACTCAAACACCAGAGACACGAACATTAAACTTTAATCTTGGATTTTGGAAAAACAGTAAAAAAATAAATAATGGAAAGTAATTGAAAAAAGTCTTTATTTCTGGGGAACAATCTGAAAACAACTGAATTGAAAAAAAGTGTTTAGAAAGTGAACAGCCCCTTTAAGTATTGGGCTAACATTGGCATATTGTAATATGCCGGTTTAAATGTCAACCATAACACATGCATGTCACTAGCAGGCCTAGGTCACCCCACATGTCACTCCTCCTCACCCCGGATATCCTGCAGCACCCAACATTGCTGAAAGCCTCCAAACTTCCAATGATTCTTCTTCAAGCAAGGGAAGCTGTGCCAGGAGATGGGCCCTGGAGGAGATGGTCACACTTATATATAAAACTGAAGTGGCCCTAAAGGAGAAACACACGGTGGCCCATACTCCCAAATAGTTCACTAGAGGAGAACTCTGCAGTTTTCTTTTTGCATTTTGAAAGTAAAAGTTAAGACCTCCCCAAGCAGCAGTGTAGTAAAGGGGACTGAGCCTTCTTCCAAATTTTCCTTTCTTAGAAGTTATTTTTCATCCCCAAATTCCACATTTATATGTCATTCAGATTCTGAGGATAGTTACCCATTAAACCTCAGTTTCTTAAACTCAGATACTGCTGAACTATAATTCTCAGCGTGCTATTTAGAAGGATGTTGGAAGATGTTGGTGACTCACATTTAAGAAACAAGGCTTTTTATACTCTTTGTGCCCCAACACCTGGTTTACTACTAGAGTTGCCACTTTTTCTGGAAAAAAATACTGGCCTTCCTATAGTCTTGCCTTTTTTTCCCTATTATTAACATTGGCTTCAAGCATATTTTTTAAAATACCGGCCAGGTGGAAACCCTATTTACTACTTGTTATTACTCAGTGGGAAAGATTGTTTTTATGTATATACAGTATATGTGCCTTCAGAACGGGCAGAAGAGCTTGCTTTCTTTTTCCCTTCCATACTCTGAGCCATGATTATTTTTTTTTGTACTAACCAAGAAATCTCCAAGGATTTCTGTTTCTCATATTGCCTGTGTGTGAGGCGAGTTTCCATCTGCTCTCACAGGGTGGGGAGACCTCCAGAAGGCATTTTGCAATACAAAACCTCTTTCACTATCTCCCAAGGAACATTCTCACTCTGTCGTCACGAGATAAACAGCCATCGAGGGGACAAGCTTAAAGAGCACCACTAAGTGTACTGCAAGAGAACCAGTTTCAACTCATACAAAGTTTTTAAAGGGGAACTCTAACCAAATTAAAAAAAAAAAAAAGTAATGAAAGAATTTATAATTCTTTAATTATTTGTAAGTGTAATGACTATTGTAGGCAGTTTCTGTCTGTCCTTTCTACACACTGGGGGTCCTGACTGCAGGTACCATTGAAACATTGTATTATTAGTCCAATTCCCACAATGCCTTGCACTCTTAGGGTCATTTACAATGCAGTGCGCAAGTATATTGTATAAGTAGCTGCAGGCCTCTGCTCACCTTTTCTGAGCAGATAGAATACCGACTGTAAGGTTTCCACTGTGCCTGTATTTTACCGAAACTGGACAGTAAAAATTATGTTTGATGCTAATATTATTAATAGGAAAAAATTATAAAAAAATATAATAAGGCTGTGTTAGGCATCTCTCTATCACATAAGTATCCTCCCAGAAACCCCCTAACTTGTGCATCAGGAGGGGTGGCCTGCCAAACAATGTAGGTCTCTATGAAAAGATATTGCATAAAACAGCTCATATGTAAAACCCTGCTACGTGTAAATAAACCATAATATACTTTTCTAGTAGTATGTGCCATTGGGTAATCCTAAATAGAAAATTGTCATTTTAAAAAATTAGGGCCGTCCCCTGGGATCCTAGGATTCACTGTGCACACAAACATACCAACAAACTATAGATGTTAGGTCACATGAGCCAATTAACAGACAGAGTTGTGTCTCTTGCTTCCAGACTTCTTCCTGTTACAGTTAGAGCTGCAGTATTTCTGGTCAGGTGATCTCTGAGGCAGCACACAGACCATCACGAAATGGTTGCTCAAGGCAAGAGATGTAAAAGGGCAATATTTACTTAAATATATATTCCAGTTTGGTAAGATTCTTTTATATGCCACTTAATATGATATAAACTATCTGTTGCTTAAGTGTTCATTTTGGGGGTATAGTTTTCCTTTAAGGCAGGCAGTAAGTATTGGGCTTTACTACACCCCATTTTTTCAATCCGGCTGATTTTTGATCCGGCAACCAGTGTAGAGAGCACCAATCCCCTCTCGACTTGCAATTTCACCCCAGGGAGTGAAAAATTACCCCTTCTGTATGTTAATAACAGGACGTGCAAGGGATTGTGGGAACTGGAGTCTTGGCTGGAGAAGAGGTGACTACTCTGATATTGCACACCCAGGGTTTATGAAGTTGGTGCATTAGGTGTACAATAATATTATATACAGTATCCTTCTGGTTCAGTAATCACCATTTTCAAATTGGAAAGAGTCAGAAAAAGAAAGCCAATACAGGTATGGAATCTGTTATCCAGAATGCTCGGGATCTGGGGCTTTCCGGATAACGGATCTTTCCCTAATTTGGGTCTTCATGCCTTAAGTCTACTAGAAATTCATGTAAACATTAAATAAACCCAATAGGCTGGTTTTGCTTCCAATAAGGATTAATTACTGTATATCATAGTTGGGACAAGCTACTGTTTTATTATTACAGAGAAAAAGGAAATCATTTTTAAACATTTTAATTATTTGGATAAAACGGAGTCTATGGGAAACATTCCGTAATTCGGAGCTTTCTGGCTATCTGGTTTCCGGATCAGGGATCCTATACCTGTAATTCAAAACTCTAAAAAATAAAAAATGAAGACCAATAGTAAAGTTGCTTAGAATGAGCCATTCTGTAACATACTAAAAATGAATGTAAAGGTGAACCACTCCTTTAAATAAATGTTTTTTGGATAAGATATGCCCAATGCAGCTGTTTTTGAGTGTCGATACTGAGAACTGTAGTGCAAACACAGCTGGAGGGCTAAAGGCTAGTGATGGGTGAATCTGTGCAGTTTAGATTCGCCGGAAAACTTGCGAATTTACCGCAAAATTTGCGAAACAATGGAAAATTCATTTTGACACGTTCAGCAATTTTTATACACACAAATATTTGCTCCAAATGCATTAAAGTCCATGCACGACTGAATAATTTTTACGCACGACAATTGTTCTTCGCACGGCAATTTTCATGCAGCAGATTTTTCCCCACGAATTGTCATCACAGTTTCGTGAATTAATTTGCTTGCGGCTAAACATGAAAATTTGCCGCAAATTAGTGTCTGCCGAATTTATTCGCCCATCACTATTAAAGGGCAATGCCTTGGTGTTCCTATGAACCCTTTGTTTCTGCTGTATTTGATGCAAAGTGCAATTTTAGCCAATCACATGGAATTATGTAAACAAAAAATTATCTTTCTTTCCAAGCCAAACCTGGTACAGTAGGTGGAGCTGCAAAGCTGTTGTTGGAATAAAGTCAACAGAAAAAAGAAGGCATTCCAATGGAAGCGATAGTTCATTTAATCAAAGAATTATGATTCAATTTCAATTGGTTTCCTGGCATGGTTTCTATATGATCATTGAGAAAGGAAGGGTACTGGGAACCAACAGGTTGAGCTCATGTACTGTATAATGATGGAATGTATAGGTGTCATTATTAGAGCTGAGGGAATCCTTTTCCCTGCATGAATTGTACTGTGAGAGTTGCATGTTCCAGACAACTTAGTGCAGAACAAACTACAGGTATGGGACCTGTTATGCAGAATGCTTGGGACCTAGGGTTTTCTGGGTAACGGATCTTTCCATAATTTGGATCTTTATACCTTAAATCTACTAGAAAATCATGTAAACATTAAATAAACCCAATAGGCTGGTTTTGCTTCCGATAAGGATTAATTATATCTTAGTTGGGATCAAGTACAAGCTACTGTTTTATTATTACAGAGAAAGTCATGTAAAAAAATGTGATTATTTGGATAAAATATGATCTATAGGAGACAACCTTCCTGTAATTCAGAGCTTTCTGGATAACAGGTTTCCAGATAACGTATCCCATACCTGTAGAATATTACAGTGTAGTGGGAATGTTGCAGTGCTTGTGTCGAAAAGCTTTATCTACAGGCAGGAACCTCAGCAGCATCTCATCTGTTCTACAGAGTCTCACAGATCCAGTTGAGATCATAGTCTTAGATTCCTTAGGATATTAAAGGAGTGGGGAAGGTTTCACTAACAGGAAAAAAATATTTACTCTCCAGACTTCCCACTGCCCCCGTCTGCCACACCTTGTGCTTCTCCTATTTCCCTTCCACTTTGTGCGATCTCACAAGTAGGACCATGAACCTATTGTATAAGGGTGTATTTTTGCGTGCCTAGCATGCCTGCCGGGACTGGAAATCCAAACAGTATAGGGGTTATTTATTAAAGTCCGATTGACCAAAACCCAAAAATTAATTTTTTTTTTCACTATAAAATCTGAATATTTAGTGGAAAAAAACCTCGAATTTTTCTGGATTTATTACACCCCGAGGATGGAAAAAGTCTGAATCTGAAAATCCAGCATCTCAAAACTGCGGAGGTTGCATATAAGTAAATGGGAGAAGTCCCAAAGATATCTTGATCTGCGCTGGGTTCGTTGCAATAATCCGAAGATTTCGTGGTTTCTGACCATAAATTAGTTTTCGGGTGGAAAATCCCCAAAAAAAATCTGTTTTTTTCACATTTTTTTCTCGGTTTTTTCCCGCACAGGGAATTTTCGGGAAAATTTATAGATTATTAAGGGGAAAAAGCTGTGCGGATTTGGTCGGAGTAGTTTTCAGAAAATAATTAAATAAATTCGCACTTTGATAAATGGGCCTAAAAATGTAGCTCCTTAGGGCACCCTTCATTGGAGGCATAACAATAAACCAACAGCAGGGACATTCTATACTTCCGACCTCCTATAGGCACAATGCCTCTAGACTGCATTCAGATAAAAAGCCTTGTCACCCAGCCAGTCTGTTGTTGGCCATAGGACATTGGCCAGACTGAGATAGCTTGCCTTAGGTGGTGCATAGTGGGTTAAAAATAGGGATGCACCGAATTCACTATCTGGGATTCGGCAGAATCCCCGAATGCTTTATAAAAGATTCGGCCGAATACAGAACCGAATGTGAATATATGCAAATTAGGGGATGGAAAGGAAAAAGTGTATTTTTTTTTTACTTGACAAAGAGTCACAGGATTTCCCTTTCTGCCCCTAATTTGCATATGCAAATAAGGGCTCGGCAGGCACAAGGATTCGGCCGAATCCTACTGAAAAAGGCCGAATCCTGGTCGAATCCCGAACTGAATCGTGGATTCGGTGCTTCCCTACTTAAAAATAACCAGGCAATGAGCTGGCCAACACTTCCCTGGGGCACTGCCAGTCTCCCAAATGCTGCTGAACATAGCTGTACTATATCTTGCTCCTCACTAAAGCAAACCAAACTTATCTGATCATCCCAGTTTGGGCCTGTATCCCCAATATTCCCTAAATGCTTTTCATCTGATGCTGCACCCAGCCAGTTATGTGTGGCACCAGCCAGCGATATTTGTATAACAGCACAGTGAATGTAAGAGCCCACACAACTAACTCCATGTCGGTCAAACATTTTACCCAGGGCCAAAAAACACGTCAGGGCTCAGCTAGTAGAAAGGTAACGGAAACAGGCACACGTGGGTGTGTATACACATATGGACAACAGATGTCTACTTGTATCCGGGATGGTCACGCTGCTGGCTGCATAGTCACCATACAGAAAGAAAAATAGAAAAGGGAGGGGAAAGGCATTTGGCCTGATAGCTGTGCGGCTGCAAAGAGACAGAGAGATAACTTAAGGACATTAGGTGGGCCCCGTTGGCAGAACAACTCTGCTCGCTCATTGCCAGGGTGGTTAGTAGTCACCTTTAATCAAACAGGCATAAGAAATGCATGGTTCTAGACAACTTTTAGGGTCAGGGCACACGCTTAGATTCAGGGAAATTAGTTGTTGGGAGACAAATCTCCTCTTCCTTTGGGCGACTAATCTCCCCGAACTGCCTCCCCTGCCTTCCCGCCACTAGAATGTAAATCGCTGACGGGATGGCACACGGAGTGCTTCATTTTCCGAAGTCGCCCGAAGCAACTTCAGACTACTTCGGAAAACGAAGCGCTCCGAGTGCCATCCCGCTGGCGATTTACATTCTAGCCGGCGGGAGGCAGTTCAGGGAGATTAGTCGCCCCATAGAAGAGGAGATTTGTCGCCTGGCGACTAATCTCCCCCAATCTGAGTGTGTGCCCTGACCCTTAAAGCCCATTGTTGGTAACCCTACTCTTTGGGGCAGCCATCTGGCTGTAATACAAATCTCATCATAGGGTTCACTGCTGTGAGTTGTATATAAACAGGACCTGGGTGCAGGACTGGACTGGGATTCAAAATAGTCCCTGGCATTTCAAGTACACAGGGACCCAAACAGCCCACACCAGCCCACTTAATAGTCACTTTCTATGGCATCTTACAGCAGCCCCTCTGGCATTTGCCAGAACCCACAGATTGCCAGTCTGGGCCTGCCTGAGTGGGATGATTTTAGGGTTGGACAAAAAAAAGCCATTAACCTGTGCCCTCAGCATCACAGGAACCCCCAGGGGGCAAATAGCTATGGGCCCAGGGGGTGTATTATGTTGTACAGCCTTTGACAGTGGGAGCTGCAGTTCAACCACAACCGCAGAGCCCCAAAACATCTGCATTGCCAGGGACCTATCTTAGGAAGTTGGAGGGCCTCAGTGTTTTAAATCAAGGTGCACATAAGGGGGCTACCATAGTTCCACTGATTTAGCCAAAAGATGAGCAGAACAGGTGTGAGGCCAATCGAGTAAAGGGTAGAATTTCAGAGGCAGCACATTCCAACGACATTGTCTCGCTCAATAAAGTCAATGTATTTCTGTCGGAACATTTGCATGCATATTAACAGATTCCTGCTCAGCTGAGCACACAGAGGAACCACATGTATAAATTGAAGTTATATAATTCTGCATCTACGCAGAGGTGTGGGGGGGGAGTCACCATTGGTTTGTTGTGGCCAAAAACTATTTTGTTACTGTAATTCCGTTTATTATGCACCGTCGTCTGTACCACCGCAGTTAATTGCTTGCATGGATTCATGAAGGCAAAGTACATTGATTTAAATAGAAACATGTTTGTCAATAATTTTATTAGTGTCTGAGAAAAAAGTTCCATGTGGTTATTGATGGCAATGACAGCTGAGACAAAGGACTTCATTTACAAAGAACAGGCAAGGTGCAAACTGCAAAAATCAGTACAGTCTGCCATGTTTTTTTCCTCCATAATGCACAAGCAATGACCAAATTTTGCTGCAATTGCAGTGGAGTAACTATAGGGGCAGCAGCAGACTGGGCCCACAACTTTCTCCGACCAAAATGCAATCAACCCCCTGCATTTACATTGCATTTACATTGCATACACGGGCATGGCACGGGAACAGGGCTCATGGGTGGTCCTGGGTAGCGATAGTTATACCCCTGTCTATGCCCCTATATGTCATTCAAGTGACATTCAGGTCATTACATTTATCATACAGGTAGGGTTGCCACCTTTTCTGGAAAAAAATATCAGCCTTCCTATCCTTATCTTTTTTCCCTATTAATAACATTGGGATCAACCATCATTTTTACCAGCCAGGCCGGTAAAAGACTGGCCAGGTGGCAACCCTACATTCAGGTGGGGCACCGGCATCTCACATAATACAGAACTAACCCAGACTCACCCACTAAGCATCACACACATTAAATTAAAGGCAACAGTGCCCACCCCACACGCACACACTCTTACCATTACCAGCATACAGTAGGGTTATCAGACTTTCATGCTAATACGGAGCTCCTCTGATAAAATCACTGTGCAATGCTGCATAGGAACTAGGAATTAATTACAATTCAGAATGCATTTTCATGGTCACCTTGCCCAATACCCAAGGGGCCTGAAAATCATTTTGCAGCCATGAGTTATAGGCCTTTTAGCCACAGAAAGGGTAACTGTACCTATACACTACTTTATACAGCTCTCTGTATTGACTGTCAGTGTATATAGATTGCTGGTCACAGTTCACAGAATAGTAGCTTTAGCTTTACATACATTATAATACAGCAAGCATGCCTATTATAAATACATACAGATGCTATATAATTATGCATCGTTTACACTTAAAATTAAATGTATTTTTTCAATGCATTTGTATGCAGAAAGCTGATTACACACACATGTATCATAACTCCCAACATTTGGAAAATAGAAAGAGGGACAAAAACATTTGCCGAGCATAGCATGGCAACATTTTTTGGACCACACCCATGTTATGGTGACCCCCCCTAAATACCACATCCTTTTTTACAGAATTTGGCAGGTTATGGAGAGTTTGAAAACATTTCTGGGGGGTTTAGGGTTCAGATTTTATGTGTTATTACAGTTTTGCTAATGACGGTGAATTGCCTTTAAAGCTGCAAGTCACAGTTTCCCCAAGAGACCGGCTTATATTAAATAGTTACAATTGTTTTGTTTTTTGCTTATCTTAAATTGTTACAAATGTATCTAAGTGTACCTGCCATTCTGGGCTCTCTGCCAAAAGCCTCAGTTTTAGAAACTTTGTATCTTTTTCTGGCTGTTCAGTGCAGGAGATCAAAGAGAAAGTCTGGACATTTCAGAAACAACTGTGGACCGTGGGCTGAACTTTCAAAATTGGGACTGTCCCGTGAAAAACGGGACAGTTGGGAGGTACAATACTGTCAAACAACACAACTACATGAGGATCCTATTGCACCAATCTAACAAACTGGTGGATAGCAAACTTTATTCTGTATAGGGAGTGAGTATCCAGCATAGACCTCTAAAATAAATTGACCCCCTCCTAGACTGCAAAAGGCCCCACTCAGGTCAATACAATCCCATGGCGTATTCTACACTAATCCTGCAGAGGACTCTTGTAGTTGTCTATATGTATTTTGTGGTCACAGCCTCATTGCACCCCCGCCTAATGGTTTTAAAAATTAGTGGTGAGCACAACTTTCCCTTGTTTGTTGTAGTTATACAGGAGCAGTGACCAGGAGCCCAGACCTCCTCATTTAGAGCTAAGGCCCCACTCTCCTCTCAGCTATGCCTGGCAGCCCCATCACTTTTCATGCATATTGCAGTTTTTCCCAGCTGGTGGCACTTCTTGAATAAACGATATCCCCATTTGCTAGGAGAGCAGGAGAACAGCTGACACCAGAATGGCCATACCTTCCAAAAAATATTTACTCATATTTTAAAGTAACATTATATTAGTAAATTATAGATCTTAGAAACATAGGGGGGAATATTTACTAAGCTCGAGTGAATTTTCGAAGTTAAAAAAGTTTGAATTTCGAAGTAATTTTTTGGGTACTTCGACCATCGAATAGGCTACTACGACCTTCGACTTCGATTCGAACGATTCGAAGTAAAAATCGTTCGACTAGTCTAGTCTAGTCTAGTCTCTTCAACTTCAATACTTCGCCAACTTAAACCTGCCGAAGTGCTATGTAAGCCTATGGGGACCTTCCAGAGCAATTTTCTAAGTTTTTGGCATTCGAAGGAAAATCGTATGATAAAATCGTTTGAATCGTACGATTCGAAGTACGATCAGAGTACGATCGTACGATCTTACTACGATCGGAATACGATCGTACGATGAATAAAATCCTCTGACTTCGAATTCGAATGTCGGAGGATTCTATTCGATGGTCGAATTTCAAAGTATTTTCCGCTTCGAAATTTGACCCTTGAGAAATCTGCCCCCTGTGTGTTGTTTATGCCATTTGCTAGGGTCTGTACCATCCCTGTCCTCTCTGTGCTTTTATGCACAGCCTTTGTAGTGCTATGTGTTTCCTGTTTTGTCTGTGTTTTTCCTGAAAGTGTTGCCATGTGGCATGCTCTTACCTATATGCTGTGACACTGAGCTATCTCTGCAAGCCATGCACTGCCTCAACTCCTTGTGTGTTTTTTCAGCTTCCTCCCTGCTGGTTTTCCTGTGTTATCTGTTGAATTCACATGCTGTTTGCCCCCCAGGTGTTCTGCGTGGAACATGGGCTGCTACACAAATTCTGTTGGCCTGTATAGGCATGGTATGTGTGCCAAAGTGCGCAACAAGCCATCTGATTCAACTTACACAAGCCAGTTGTGACTATTGACACATTCTGCTATGGGTATCTTGAAATTGCCACCATGATCCCAGTAATTTCCTGGTGGTGCAAATTATGAGCTGTGATTGGCCATTTGGTAGCCCTTATGTGGACTGGCAGCCTACAGGAGACTCTGTTAGGCAGTACACCTGTTTTTTATACAACCAAAAATTGCCTCCAAGCCTCGAATTCAATAAGCACCTGCCAAGGGGTTGGTGAGCAACATTTTGCTCACAGGCCACTGTTTTAAGGTGTAGCCCAAATTAATTCTGCTAAAAAATACCCCATCTCTTTCTTTCTCATTGTTATTTCTTTCTGCTAAAAAATACCCCATCTCTTTCTTTCTCATTGTTATTTCTTTCTTGTTCATTCTTTCCATTCTTTTTTTTTCAGTGGCTTTTTGAGAGCTGAAATGAGGATTGGCTTAACTACAGTGACTCCTTGACAAAGGTAGGGAAATAAGAGCAATGATGCCTTTAGCTTTTTTATTTTTATAGTTAAATCAGGTTGAAAAATGACAAAGTCCATCAAGTTCAATCCCTCCAAATGAAAACCCAGCATCCATACACACACCCATCCCTACTTTCACATAAATTCTATATACCCATACCTATACTAACTATAGAGCTTAGTATCACAATAGCCTTTGATATTATGTCTGTCCAAGAAATCATCCAAGCCATTCTTATAGTCATTAACTGAATCAGCATCACAACATCACCCGGCAGTGCATTCCACAACCTCACTGTCCTCACTATGAAGAACCCCCTATGTTACCTTCTCATAAAAAGAAATTAAGTTAGTCTGGCAAGATCTATTACGCATAAAACCATGCTGGCAAAAACTCATAGGGGCAAATTCACTAAGCGCCGAAGCGCCGAACGCTAGCGTTAATTCGCTAGCGTTTGGCATTTCCGTTACTGCACAAATTCACTAATGAACGCTGGCGTAGTTTCGCTAGTGTTAATTCGCACCCTTACGCCAGGCGAATTTTCGCTAGCGACGTAACTACGCAAATTCACTAACTTGCGCAGTGTACTGAACGCTACCTTTTACGCTAGACTTCCTTCGCCACCTCAGACCTGGCGAAGCGCAATAGAGTAGATAGGGATTGTTTAAAAAATAGTCAAATTTTTTTCTAAGTCCCAAAAAACGCTGGTGTGTTTTCTACATGATGGGTGATAGGCTGAAAAAGATCGAAAAATTTTTTGGGGCTCCCCTCCTTCCCCCCTACATTTCCTGACTCATGGCAACTTACCTAGACAGTGGGCACATGTGTAGGGCAAAATAAAATTTTTATTTGATGATTTGAAGCTTTTCTTGGCATTTGTAGTGCTGATACGTATTCCTCCATTGAAATTTGAATTTGGCGCCCTATGCAAATTAGCTAGCGTAACTTCGCTTTACATAGCGAATCAACGCTAGCGCAACTTCGCAACCTTACGCTACCCCTGAGCGCAACTTCAGATTTTAGTGAATTTGCGGAGCGCTGGCGAAACAACGCCTGGCGAAGTGCGGCGAAGTGCGGCGAAGTTGCGCCTGGCGCAACTTCGCATCTTAGTGAATTTGCCCCCTAGTATTGTTATTTGCTATGAAGTCCAGTATCTTATCCTTTATTAACCCTTTGAAAAGCTTTCCTACCACTGACGTCAGACTAACTGGCCTATAGTTTTGAGGCTGAGAACGAGATTCCTTTTTCAATAGCGGCACCACATTAGCAATTCGCCAGTCTCTCGGCACTATGCCAGATATCAATGAATCCTGAAAAATTAAGTAAAGAGGTTTGGCAATCACAGAGCTAAGCTCATTAAGTACCCTGGGATGAATACCATCTGGCCCTGGACCTTTGTTTGTCTTAACATGTTCTAGTCTCTTTTGAATTTCTTCATGTGTGAACCATGTATCATTAGTTGTATTACTAGAATTGGGACTATTAATAAGGAAACCTTCATTAGCTGGTTCCTCATTTGTGTAGACAGACAAAAATATGAGTTCAGCTTTTTTTTTGTTCTCATCAACCAGCTGACCCCCCTCTGATATTAAAGGTCCCACCCCTTCCTGCTTCATTTTTTTTGCTATTAACATATTTAAAAAATAATCTTGGATTCTTTTTACTGCTTGCTGCAATATTCTTTTCCATATCAATTTAAGCTTGCCTTATAGCTTCTTTGCATGATTTATTGGTACCTTATAAATGATTCGGCTGTCCCAGCTAACTTGAAAGTCTTAACAGCACGTCTTTTCTTACAGTATATATAGTTTTATATACTGTTCAGTAAAAAAGATACACTTCACCCCCAGTACTTAAGTGTTTGACCCCAGAACTATGATAAGAAGGGATGAGCGTCCTGAACAGGGTTCATTTTAAACTATATTTTTAGGAATTCTCTCTTATATTATTGTTAACAAAGGGGCATGACACTTCATGAATTATCATGTTCCACTGGGCAAAGGAAGAAGCAATGCATAGGTTCTCTGGAGCAGGCTCATGGTGGTTACTAAAGATATTAATTAGGCATCGGGCCCAAAACTGAGTCAAAACATCTTTCCCTTTGACAACTGGGGCTGAGGAATATGGATAAAATGGAAAAGATGACATAGTGATTGCTGGCATTTCTGCTTGGGAGTAACACAGAGATGGCACCAGACCTAAGGACCTCTACCAACCCCCAGATCCTCCATTAGATGCAATATAGGCCCTGATATTTCAAGTACCCAGAGACTCAAACAGCCTCCCACAGGCAGTGATCATCTATGGCCTCTATGGCAGTTATCCCCAACCAGTGGCTCATGAACAACATGTTGCTCACCAACCCTTTGGATTTAGCTCCCAGTGGCCTCAAAGCAGGTGCTCAATTTTGAATTCCTGACTTGGAAGCAAGTTTTACTTGAATAAAAACCAACTGTACTGCCAAAGAGAACCTCCTGTAGGCTGCCAGTCCACATAGGGGCTACCAAATGGCCAATCACAGCTCTTAATTGGCATCCCCGGGAAATATTTTCATGCTTTGTTGCTCCCCAACTTTTCTTACATTTGAATGTGGCTCATAGGTAAAAAAAGGTTGGGGACCCCTGCTCTATGGCGTTTATAGATTGTCAGACTCATATTGAGCTCCAACATGGAACCTACCTCTCTATCCAAATGTAAATGATTGAAAATATAGGTTGACACTATATTCTGAATATTGGGTCCTGAGATTTACTTTAAACCAGAAGTTGGGGGGAGGTTCAAATATCTCCCATACACCCCCCCCACACACACACACAGGGTCAACAACTGTAGACTCATCACATGTGAAGCATAAGTTTGTGCCAACCCCAGCTGTCTATAGATACTCTGGGCAATATGACTCCCTTGCTATAGGTACCGGCCTTCCTATATACTTATCTTTTTTCCCTATTAATAACATTGGGATCAACCATCATTTTTACCAGCCAAGCGGGTAAAATACCAGCCAGGTGGCAACCCTAGCTATAGGGTACTTGTGCCTGAATGGGGTTATCAGCAACAGAGTCCCTATAGCTCCCCAGCAAATGGTCCACTATTTCAATAAATACCGAGCATTCCATCTATGTGCTGATAGCTAACATTCCATTAGGGTGGGTTTTATTCACATAACAATAATAAATACGAGGAAGCCTTATACACCGGAATTATGACATTCAAAGTCTCACAAGAGATTTTTAAGGAAAAATGTTTGCTTTATTGTAATATTAGCTTCAATCCCTTGTTGTTTATGGTCCCATTTGCTTTCATGTGATAATTCTAATTTTAACTTTTAGCACTGATCCGTCTGCAGATTTTAGGTTTTGAGAAAGTTAAAGTCAATCTAAATATACACACGATTTTAAGTATAACTAAAAAGCCTTATAATTAAGACCAAATGCCTGTAATCTGCTTAGATGCCAGGAATGTTAATTTTCTGTCGGTTATGCTTACATGTAATTCTGTATTGGCTAATGACATCGCTAAGTGCTACGTACCCTGTTCCACTTGCTCTTGTGTCTTGTTTTATATTTAAATGCCATAAGAATATTTTTAACTTCAAGGACTTACCTTTTGTACATATGGATAACAAAAGAAGGCCAAACTGTATAAACTATATTTATATTTATCTAGAAAAGAACAGAAGTGTATCACATGAAGTCGCATGACCCCTATTTTCTCTTTGATAGTCAATTATCAACTCAATCTTCCAATTTCTCTCTCTTTCTCACTATAAATATATATACTATAAATGTATATACTCGTGTATAAGCCGACCCGTGTATAAGCCGAGGTACCTAATTTACCTAAGAAAACTGGAAAAATTTATTGACTCGTGTATAAGCCTAGGGGTAAGAAACTGGTACTATTTTTGCTTTATGCCATGTGTTTACTGACCACAGGCTAGATTACAAAAAACGAAAATGATTTAAGGAAGGCACTCATCAAAAATAATTTTTATATTTGTACCTTTAAAAGGCATTTAGCTGCAGGGATCATGAACTGCTGTGCTTTCCCCCATATGAACAAGGAAATCCTTGTATGGGTAGCAATAGTAGCAATAGCAGGTGAAAAGTTTGCTCCAGTTTTGGTAACCCTCAGCAACCCCTGATGGGTGTATGGATGTATTATTTATGTGTGGGACGTGCATGTACGGACATAAACTAGATTTGCTACATAAGCAAATGTCCTTATAAGCGTTTATATACAGATGTGTTCCCTTCATGACATCATGCCTGTTACGCTACGATGCTGTGAGCGCTATACACCTATGTGCGTGTATGTGGAGTGTTTACAGACGTTGCTACGCGGGGCCGGTCTCACCTTCTCGCACAGGGTGCGCACTTGGCTCTCGTTGAGTTGCTTGCAGTCATTCAGCTGCTCGATCCACTGGTCCAGCTCTTTAGTAAACGTCTTGTCCTCCATACCAGAACCTTCCCTACAACCACACTATCCCACGGCAACACACACTACAAACACAAACAATTCCGCACTGTGCCGATCAGTTTGTTCCCCCTCCTCTCTGCCCCCGCTCCTGTCACACATTCACTGACACGGCCTACGCCTCTCGCAATACGGTAATGCGCACACATTGCAAAAAGGGGAAGGGCTGAGGAGTACTGTGTGACGAGAGCTTAGAGGGGAGGGGCTGAGGAAGCCACGAGCGGGGAGAAGTACGGGCAGCACGGAGGAGTCACTACACACACTGAGTAAGCGTCAACCTTTTTAGCTGACCCGCGTATAAGCCGAGGTAGAGTTTTTCAGCACATTTTGGGTGCTGAAAAACTCGGCTTATACGCGAGTATATACGGTACATATATATTGTATATATACATATATATCATGGTCTTGATAAAGGTCTTAGAGATAAAGGTCTTTTTTTAATTTATTTAATAAACATGAAGTTTTAACTTATTACAAATCCTGGTGTGCACCTTTCTACTTGGATAGTGGATAATACAGCTCTTTTCAGATAGCACCCAGGTAGATGATCTAATCTTTAACTAACTGATGGATGGTGTGCGTTATATATATATATGTATCATACCTACCAACTGTCTACCTTTTTTCGCGAGACAGTCCCAATTTTAACAGCTCAACCCGCAGTTGAAATGTCCTGAGTTTCTATTTCATCTCCTGTATTTAACAGCCAGAAAAAGATACAACGTTTCTGAAATGTAATTAAATAAGAGGCTTTTGGCAAAGAGCTCAGAATACTCGACAGCTGCACTTAGATACATTTGTAACAATTTATGATAAGCAAAGTTACAATTGTAACTGTTTAAGATAAGCAAGTCTCTTGTGGAAACTGTGACTTGCAGCTTAAAGGGCAATTCACCATCATTAGCAAAACTGTAATAACACATAAAACCTGACCCTAAAACCCTCAGAAATGTGTTAAAACTTTCCATAACCTGCCAACTTTGTGTAAAACGGATGTGGTATTTAGGGTGTGTGGCCATTTTTTTCGTGCCAAGAGTAAATGGGGTTTCTGAAAGATATATATTCCGACAACGTGGACAACGTAATGGCGAATCCGCAGAACAATTTGTAGCAGCTTTGAGAGAGCTTGTTGTTACCTGTGAGTTTGGGAATCTAACAGATGAAATGCTAAGAGACCAAATAGTGGAAAAAACAAACTCACCTCACATTAGAGAGAGACTGCTCCTAGAGCAAAATTTAACCCTTGCAAAGGCTATTACAGTTTCTAGCCAAATTGAAACAGCATTGGCAGAGGCTAAAACAGGGAACTGCTGGGAATGTACAGACTGTGAATTCAGCACTGTGTCCTAATAATGCACAGTCACAGGCAAAATACAGTTATAAGGAAAGGGATTCACCTACACTGCAAAACCATACAGCAAATACAAATGGAAAATACTGCTTTCGCTGTGGTTCAACACAACACACTGCAAATCATGTTACATGTCCTGCAAAAGCTAAACGGTGCCGCAAATGCACAAAAGTAGGACATTTTGCTAAGATCTGCTGTAGTTCTGCTAAAGATGTTCATGAAGTCACTACTACAAATATCACAGTATTAAGTGTGGATAAAGCTGGTACATTTATTCCAGACAAGTTTATATGCACAGTTTATGTCAGTGTCAGTGTTGCTTCTGCTGACAAGGGACACTCCATTAACCTGAAGCTTGATACAGGTTCAGCTGTTTCTATACTACCAAAGGAGATTTTCTTGAAATACTTTGCAAAAGATCCGCTTGTTGCATCTGCCCTGAAACAGGTCACCTAAAGGATCCAATCCCTGTGCTTGGTTGCTTGCTAGTGGCTGTACAATTTGAATCAAATACTGCAAAATGTGACTTTTACATTGTGAATAAGGTTACTGCTATACTTGGAAGCGATCTCTTTGCTGCATTAAACCTACAATTAGTTGATGGTCTCATTACTACAGCACCAGTGCCTGATACACAGCCAGTGTCTAAAATTTCACCACAAAGTAACACTTCACTGGGCTGTGCAAAGAACCTTGTACACAAGAGACCAGATGTAAAACCAGTACCATTTCCTGATTCAGCATGAGAAAAACTTGCTATTGATATTGTGGGTCCTTTTACAGATGCTCCTATAGATTGTAGATTTGCTATAACCTTGATAGACTATTACAGTAAATGGCCTGAAATTGCATTTGTTTCTCATATAACATCAGCTACAGTAATAACATTTTTAGAGTCTACAGTCTTTAGACTAGAAGAAAAGAACTTTCATTTGAAGCAACGTAGGGGGTTCTTCACAGTCAGGACAGTGAGGTTGTGGAATGCACTGCCGGGTGATGTTGTGATGCTGATTCAGTTAATGCCTTTAAGAATGGCTTGGATGATTTTTTGGACAGACATAATATCAAAGGCTATTGTGATACTAAGCTCTATAGTTAGTATAGATATGGGTATATAGAATTTATGTAAAAGTAGGGAGGGGGTGTGTGTATGGATGCTGGGTTTTCATTTGGAGGGGTTGAACTTGATGGACTTTGTCTTTTTTCAACCGAATTAAACTATGTAACTATGTAACTACAGTCTTCAGCAGAGAAGGTAATCCAAAGGAGTTAATATAAACGGACCACAGTTTGTCTCATATGAGTTGAATCCTTTCTGAGAGAGAAGAATATTGTGCATAGGAAATCTTCATTGTATTACCCACAAGCAAATGGAGAAATCGAGCGATTCAACAGAAGTCTGAAAGAAGCACTACAGACTGCAAATCTTACTGGGAAATCTTGGAAAGTATTTACAACAGAGTTCCTACATAACTACAGAGCAACGTGCCATGCAACAACCCAATCATCTCCAGATGAATTATTACATGGCAGACAGATGCAAACTAAGTTACATGTTGCAGACATCAAATTTCCACATAATACTGTGCCTACAAAATCATCTACTGCTGACCACCAAACCAAATCCGGCTTATACTAACAGAAAACGTGGTGCAAGAGAAGTGCACTTTCAACCTGGATCTTTAGTCAGAATTAAGAAACCAGGAATACTGAAACAAGGACAATCTAAATTTACTACACCACTTGAAGTGAGAGACCAGCGAGGACCATACACATATGAACTGTCTAATGGACGCATATGGAATGCAAGTCGTCTTGCTCCTGTTAGATATGACTTGGGAGAAGCTCCATTTGATAAAGGACATTTTCCTACTCCTGATGTCAACTGCAATGGGCCTGAAGAAAGTGAACCTATAAGGAGTACTGAGAGAATCAGAAATCTACCTGCATGGACCCAGGACTGGATGTGATGGACTGTGGTGGACTGTGATGTGAATAATGTATATTATTGCTTTAAGATGCATTGTTGTTGTTTATTACATTTGCCGATATGTGGTGTTTATACAAATGGCCTGTAGATGTCACTGTGCCCAGACTTATACTGTGCATACTTCCTGAAATCTTAAAAGTGAAAGTGAAAGTTACTGTTGTGTAATGGCTGCATGAGTCTCTGCTAATAAAGCACTGTAATACTCTACTCATCCTCAGCTACCCAAAACATAACACAAGCCATCTCCCACAGAATCAATTTACAGATACAATTTTTTCTCATATAACAGTAGTTTGTACCTGATAATAACTAAGCTGCATAAATTCATGTTGCATAAACAATCCCATTGGGTTTATTTAATATGTAAATGATTTTTAGCAGGCTAAGGGGGCAATTTATCAAAATTGAAGAATATTCTTCATATCCTTGAATGGTCAGTATTTATTAAAGAATAATCTTGAGAAAATTCAGCAGAACTTGGCAGGTAAAATCTACTGAGTTTCTACTGAAGTCAATGGGAATATTCTCAAGTACTGATGAGCGAATCTGTACTGTTTCGCTTCACCAAAAACTTCATGAAACTGTGAAAAAAATTGTGAAAAGGCAACAAATTTGAGAAAAGCACTGCAGTCAATTGGTGTCGACAATCTTTCTCGCTCCAAATGCATTAAAGTCAATAGACGTTTTTCTTTTGACAAGAACTTTCAACTTTATTTTTTTATTTTCCCATTTTTTATTAAAACATTTGAGATTTTACCCTTATTGACAATGAATGTAACAATGGGATTTTGGCTGGTGTGTGCACATGGGAATATTCTGTTTTGTTTTATTTACAGAAAAATCCCTTATCCAGAAAACCTCAAGTCCCAAGCATTTCAAATAATGGGCCAGATTCAGCTCAGTGAGAAAAAGGTTTGTCACGTGACAAATCTTGGACAGAATTCAATTTGAGATGCAATTCAATTCAGAAAAACGTATCTCATAATTTATTATGTGAAAACTCTATTGAAGTTTATGGGGAGTAAACTGTAAGTGAGTTAGAACATTTTTATTTTCCTAAAATTGAAACTCGTCCATGCGTTTTCATGTGATAAACCATAAGGAAACTATTTCTCACTGAACTGAATCTGGTCCAATATCTGTCAACATATCCAAATTATATTTCATAGGTTACATATTTTATTGCTGTTTATATTAGGGATGCAACGAATCCAGGATTCGGTTCGGGATTCGGCCAGGATTCAGCCTTTTTCAGCAGGATTCGGCCGAATCCTTCTGCACAGCCGAACCGAATCCGAATCCTTATTTGCATATGCAAAATAGGAGTGGGGAGGGAAATCGAATGACTCTTTGTCACAAAACAAGGAAGTAAAAAATGTTTTCCCCTTCCCACCACGGATTCGGTTCGGTATTCGGCCGAATCTTTCACGAAGGATTCGGGGGTTTGGCCAAATCCAAAATAGTGGATTCGGTGCATCCCTAGTTTATATGATCATTTAACCTAAGTTACACTGTATCAGCGCTGCACAATATGATGGAGCTCTAAAAATACTTATTAATAATGATAATAATAATAATAACTGCCTGAATGGATAGATGCTGATTGGCCAGCTTTGGAGATGATTGGAGATGCCTTTAGCTTTTAGCTCTTATGAAGGAATTCTATGGAACTTTTGAGATCGGAAACTCTCCAGCCTTCCATGTTCCTGGTTTATGAGAAGCGTACATTATAAAGAGACGACTGAAGTAAATTTATTGCAGGAGGAATAGAAGACTTTCAGTGGATCAAGAGTAGAAAGAGCTAGAGAGAGAGTTATTTACCCACTTTCTAAAGCATAAATACTTTATGATATATCAGCATAATCTGAAACATGCAGGGGCATCCATGGGAATTCTGTACATGTTCTTGTCTTCATACTGGACAAAAGACACACTCTAACAGTGATAATAACTCAAGACACAAAAGTCCTGGCCCATTTAATCCTAGCAAGGGGGACTCTGAAGTGTCAATCACCTTTATTGTCGCACATTAAAAATGCCTTTCCCATTTGTTTACATTGGTACCAGAAGGATTTGGCCTTTATAATACACGGAGGAGGAAGAAAGCTTTCGTACAATGGCTATTATGTGAAAGTTTGCACTTAGGAACCCCCATGATGATATGCCCTGCAGAACTGAACGCCATTAATAATCAGGCCATTATTCCCTTTGTTTCCCCTTCTCCTGTCTCCCATTAGTTTTCTAACAATCGTCTAGGAATTCAGCTGATGCCGCGAATTGCACCGAACTGGATTCTAGACTATTGTAAGGGAGAAGTTGTTCGGGGTTGTCTCCTAATTCTTTTTTCCTCCCAAATGCAGCTGGATAGAAACAGATGTTCCTCTATATTACAGGAATCAATTATTGAATGATATTTTTTTTTCTAATGTGTCTTTCTTCCTAGGGTTTTTTTTTTTCTCTGTAAATTATTAACACGCATTAGTTCTTGGCTGCCGCTCAATTATCTTTAAATGTTTTATGTGATTTTATTGGTGTGGTCGGTTTCAGATGCACAGACTTCGCGGTTCTCCTCTGTACTTACAATCTTACATTTTGGATACAAACAGAAAACCTTAAAATAGAAATTTATTGTAGTCGAATTTTCACATTGCACCCATTTTGATTTTATTTCAAAAGTTTCATTGTTAACGCATTTCTTTTCTTTTCTTTTTTTAGAACAATTGGGATTATTTCCAGTCTGTCCATTAAAATGTTCTATTAAAATTCAATTACAGATTTTTAAAACCTTGCAGAGCTGGTGAAAATTGTTACTTCCTGAATGTTTTGTTTTTTGGCAAAAGAAGTGACTTGTTTGTGACGTTTACCAACTTGTCAAAATACATGGCACAGTTCTGCAAATGATTATGGAAATGGAATACAATAATGGGCCTTTACTTAAAGTTCATAATGTTATATAAATATGCAATTCTCTTTCTCCAAATACTGCCAAAATATGTTAAATTCCAGTTCTATTTAGACTGTTTCTAACAGAGCTAATAATAGTCACAGGGGGTTATTTATAAACACTGGGCAAATTTGCACCTGGGCAGTAACCCATGGCAACCAATCATTGCTACAGCTGGCTGAAAAAAAGCTAATCACTGATTGGTTGCTATGGGTCACTGCCCAGATTTCAATTTTTTTTTTTATAAATGAGCCCCGCAAAGTTTGCACCTGGTCTGTTCACCCATAGCAACCAATCAAATGTTTGACCAGTAAATGCTGATTGGTTGCTGATTGGTTGCTAAGGGTGACTAGAGGTCCCATACCTGTATAATTAATCCTTATAGGAGGAAAAACAATCCTATTGTGCTTATTTAGAGGGTTATTGACTAAAATTAAAATGTATCTAATTTTTTATATTAAAAACATGACCAAACTCTTATACCCGATTTGATGTTATTTATGAAAAGTCGCCAAAGTTTGGTGCCCAGGGCGAAACTCTGCAAATTATTGAATTAGCATTGTCTGAGCGAATTTTGGTCTGGCAAAATATTGCGCTGGGTGCGATGTGGATGCTGGCGACTTTTTGTCTGTTAGTAAATCTACCCATTAATGTTTAAATGATTTTTTAGCAGACTTAAGGTATGGAGCTTCAAATTAAAAGATCCCTTATCTGGATAGCCCAAGGTCCCAAACGTGTACTAATCTCCATGATGCTTTAAATATGTTCCTTCAAACATTATTTATATGATATTGGCATGCATGTTATTCTCATCATAGATAATGATCTATTCATTATTGGTAAAAAAAGTAACAACTTTGAGAAAATAACATTATATAAATGGATACATTAATAGATCATTCCTTTAATATATGTATATATTAAATTCAATTTAGAAATTAAGGGGACAGCAAACTTTAAGGAAAACTATACCCCCCAAACAATGTAGGTCTCTATAAAAAGATATCGCATGAAACAGCTCATATGTAAAATGCTGCTTCATGTAAATAAACCATTTTCATAACAATATACTTTTCTAGTAGTATGTGCCATTGGGTAATCCTAAATAGAAAATTGCCATTTTAAAAAATAAGGGCCGGCCCCTGGGATCGTACAATTCACGGTGCACACAAACATACCAACAAACCATACATGTTAGGTCACATGAGCCAATTCTGTCTTTTGCTTCCACACTTCTTCCTGTTACAGTTAGAGCTGCAGTATTTCTGGTCAGGTGATCTCTGAGGCAGCACACAGACCACCATGAAATGGTGGCTCAAGGCAAGAGATGTAAAAGGGCAAAATTTTCTTAAATATATAAATCAGTTTGGTAAGATTCTTTAATATGCCACTTAATATGATGTAAACTATCTTTTGCTTAAGTTTTCATTTTGGGGTATAGTTTTCCTTTAACTTTATCATGATGTATATTGACTGGGTTATTTTACCACTTATCTTGCTGTTTAGGACCTTTGCCGTTCATCTTTCTGACACTGATTAGGACCCCTGCATGGTTGCTAGGGGGAGGGGGACACTAGCAACCACAAAAAATGTAAACTGAAGAGCTGCAGAGTGAAATAAATAAAATAAACACTGGTTTCAAAATGCTACTTACAATGCCACTGTCTAAATGATACTGATTTGGGTATATTGTGAAAAGGGTGGTTCATCTTTAAGTTAATTGGGTTTAATTTGGGTTCTTTTTCACTGGAGAACTTATCATTATATATATGAATATACATTCTCGGCCTATTGGAATTATTGTTATGAATCATGACAGTGTATAACAATGATGTTATCATTGAAGTGCATAGACTGGAATAGCCAGACAAGAGATTAAGAGGTCATGAAATATCATTGCAAATTTGCTCCAGCTCCCATAACTTTCAGTGCCCCATCAGCAGAAATGACTTCCTGCTCTGTTGTTCGAAAGAAAACATCTGATTGGTTGCTATTAGTTACTAGACTAGTCTTATCAACAGACTGTAATCGGTAACCAAAATTGTCATGAATATTTGTAGAATACTTGCCTGGCTTTACTAATTACAAACGTTGAACAAAGAAGTTGGAGGTATTTGCATGTTCTTCTGCTACTCACCCAAAAAATTGCCATTGTTTTCTAAAGCCCTAACTAATGTCCATATAGGACAATGGCACACGTACTGCAAGTTGAAAAGGCGACTACAAGTCAAGTCAGTAGCAATTTCATGAAAGCTGAAAAAATGTATATATATTTATCTCAATACTTACAGTAAAGACATTCAAAAAGAAACGAATAGTGATCCATTGGAGGCAGTCGATATAGTCAGACCATATATATTGATGATATTAAAACTAGGGATGGGCGAATTTTTCCCATTACGATTTGCTGAGAAATTTGCGAATTTTCAGTGAAATTCACAAAACGGCGAAAATTATACGAAACGCATTGAAGTGAATAGTCATCAAAATTATTATTGCACCTATTTGGCCAAATGCATTAAAGTCAATGAGCATCCGAATCATTCTGACGCGTGACAATGTTTATGCCTGCAACTATTCTGATGCGCGACCAAACTTTTCCTACACCAAATTTTCCGGGCAGTTTCATGAATTTATTCGCTCATCACTAATTAAAACTGTTAACTGTTTCCACTTTACTTTCCTCTGTCATTTTCCTAACGATGTCTTAACTTGTAGCAGTGTTTTATAAGTGAAATTACACGGTTATAGCAACCATTTTGGTGCCATTTTCAGGCAAGGGTTCATATTCTGGAGTCTCACTGCAGCTCTGTTTGCTACTTGTTTACATTCTCCTGATGAAGGTCCCTGTATAGTAGAGTATTCTGCATGCATTTTCTGTTTAAATAAATATTTTTTGCTATTTCTCAAATCATGAGAGTGCAGCAGCATTGTTCGTTTTTATATGCTCTTGTTGCTGTGGCACCAGGTATGGATGTAGTATATGGTGTGCACCAAGTGGACTATGTATTGATGATATATTTTTTAAAAAGTCTGTAGGTGATCTGCAAGGGTGTTCACCCTACAGGAGAAAACTAGCAGAATAAAATAACTGTGATAACTGTTCCAGATCGATTGTAATGAGGCACTAATTCACAAATGATCTAAATTAAAAGAGCCATGAGTGCAAAGTCATCACCCAACTGCTCATAAATCCAGGTGCCAGCCACGGAGGTCTAGCGTTGAACAGTGGGATCTCATTAGGTTTCTCTCCTCTCCCCCTCGTTGAAGATCCTTCTCCCTCTTGGCGTCACACTCACTGCTTGTTGATTCACATTTCTCACACTCTCAAAATAAGGAGGCAGTGTATTCGCTGGCAAACTGGAAACAATAAGATATTCAAATGGCTGCCTACACGGGCCATCGGCAGCTGCTAAAGGGGAAGAATTCACATTGAATAATTTTATCTTACAGGTGTTGCTGACACAAAGCGAAGCTGGCAAATTTATGCCAGGCCTGACTCCAAACACTGAGTAAATTGCCAAATAGAAAAATCAACAGGGTTGTGCATTTAACAGCTTAGATAAGTGACACATTCAGCTTCCCTTTTGTCAGGCAACGATTAGGGGCATTTCATGTCTAATTCTGCAAAACTTTTCATACATTTTAGAGTTGTTTTTTTTTTAATTCGTTTTGCAAATTATTTTTTCAGAAAAAAAAGCAAGTGGAGAAAAATGAAGGTTCAAAGAAGTAAAGAACCCCAGAAGCTGTCTGGAAGCCATACGATTTCACATGGGATTCATAAAAGTGAAGAGGATATTAGGGGATAAGGGTGTATTAAGAGCTTCACCTGCGAGCTCCATATCGCAAGCCTATACATGCAATAATTCCTCTAAGGGTCATGGCACACGCTCAGATTTGGGGAGATTAGTCACCCTGCAACAAATCTCCTCTTCTTCTGGACGACCAATCTCCCCGAACTGCCTCCCGCCGGCTAGAATGTAAATCGCCTGGCAGGATGGCACTCGTTTTCGGAAATCGGCCAATGTTGTCTCTCGAAGAAACATCAGAAAACTAAATTATCTGAGTGCCATCCCGCCGGCAATTTACATTCTAGCCGGCGGGAGGCACTTCGGGGAGATTGGTCGTCCAGAAGAAGAGGAGATTTGTCGCCGGGCGATTAATCTCCCAGAATCTGAGCGTGAGCCCTGACCCTAAATGTGCTCTCATGTCATACACAGACTCTCTAACAGTATGTGATATTACCGTGGCACATGAACATATTTGCTTTCTATAACTACATCATCATTATAGAGAGATAATTCTGGTCTCATCCATAATATGCTTGTGTTGTCTCCAAAACTGACGGTTAGTTTGCTTACAAATTTTAAAGGAGAACTAAGGCTTAACAAAAGAAGTGGCTAGAAATGTTGTACATTATGTTTTTGGGCTTCTGTACCAGCCCAAGGCAACCACACAAAGATCTGTGTCTCCAAAGATGCCCCAGTAGCTCCCCATCTTCTTTTCTGCTGATTCACTGCACATGCTCTGTGCTGCCGTCACTTACTGAGCTTAGGGACCCACTCACAATATACAGTACATATAGAATAGAAATGTCATAATATAAGGCTGATTAGTAATTAATACAGATAATTATTACATGTCAGCACAGAAACCAGTGCAATTACCATCAGGATTTAATAATCAACCCTGTAGCATCAGCTTATATTACAGACCAACCTCATTTTCTGCTGGATAATTAGTGACGAGCCCTAAGCTTAGCTTCTCAACAGCTGCTCAGAGCCCACTGAGCATGTGAGTGTCACAGACACTTTCCAAGATGGTGACCCCCTGTGACAAGTCTGAAGTCCTGGATCATTGCTGCTATTGACAAGCTGAAACTTTGGGCTGGTGCAATAAGTTTGGTATATAAACATGGCATTTTTAGCCATATTCATTTTTAGGGTTTAGTTCTCCTTTAATGCAGTTTGAGGCGGATTTCTTTCTAATGCTGTCTGAGGATATATGGAAGTATTGCATGAGAAGCACAATAGAAGGAACACCACGGCATTGTAAAAAATATAGAATTCATAATAGGTAGGGAATAATAATTAATACAGATAATTACTACATGGCAGCACAGAAACCAGTGCAATTAGCATCAGAATTTAATAATCAGCCCTGTAGCATCAGCTTATATTACAGACCAACCTCATTTTCTGCTGGATAATTAGTGACGACCCCTAAGCTTAGCTTCTCAACAGCTGCTCAGAGCCCACTGAGCATGTGAGTGTCACAGACACTTTCCAAGATGGTGACCCCCTGTGACAAGTCTGAAGTCCTGGATCATTGCGGCTATTGAGAATCTGAAATTTTAGGCTGGTGCAATAATTTCAGTGGATAAAACATAACATTTTTAGCCATATTCATTTTTAGGATTTAGTTCTCCTTTAAGGGAAAATGTACACTATTCAGGATGATATTCATTGTAGACTAATCTAGGTGGACAACATCCGGTCTTAGTTCCACCTTGAAATGGAATCTTGAGGTCCAATCTATGAGATCCTTGGATCTTTCCCGCACATTTCTGGGAGAGTAAAGGGAAATACCTTTTGTAGCACAGACTAATGATATCTCTATCTAAAGGATATTAGAAAACTCTGTTATCCCTTGTATGAAGACGAGTTATTTTTACAGCTCACTTCAATGGTATTATAAACACAAGTAAGTTTATGGTAAGTAATTCGTTTTGGCCAGCCCTGCTCTCACCCACCCTTATCCATGTCCGGTTATGCCAGTTACTAACTCTATACACTGCATATACATTGGCATTTTGCAGGTATTGATATTTACTTTGGCACAAACTCCAGCTGTGGTTCCAAAATTGGGCTGATCAACTTGAAGTTCAATCTAAAGGCCAGTTAGGATCAGACTTGGGACCAGGCCCTGACTGGCAATCTGTGAATTCTGGGACATGCCAGATAGGCTGCTGTAAGATGCCATAGACAAGAACTATTTATTGGGCTGGTGGGGGACTATTTGGGCCTATGTGTACTTGAAATGCCAGAGGCTATTTTGAATCCCAGTCCAGACCTACTTGGGACATATCTATTTATCCTTCAACTGTAGATATGCCTTACAACTCAAACTAAATGGCATTTGGGGAGCATTTGGGATGACTCATGTCACACCTCCAGACACCTACCCGTGCCAAAAGTTGGACCTCAAAAGTGGGTCAGAACTACAGAAACAACTGTTTAAGGAAATTTAAACTAAATGCAAGCAGTGCAACGTTAGAAGTAGTTTATGTGGTTACATTTTTTTACAAACATATATTTGCATCATGGTTACTGAACAAACATCATGGCATGGAAATTATAAACAGAGGTAGGGAAATCTTTTGTTATGAGTGGAAGCCAGAATGAGACCAGTTTCTAGTGCACAAATTCAATGCCAAGGATGATATGGTGACAATGTAATTATCCTACCGCACACCTGTAGTTCACCAATCCTGCAAGCTGGTGGTGCGTTCCTTCCGTTGACCCGGCCGGGTCCCTTAGCAACCAACGTGTAAAAGAAACGGATCCGCACACACACCGATTAGTGCAGTCGGGGGATTATCCCCTTTTATTCAGCCACCAAAATAAAAAAAAATAAAAAATTGTTTAAAATAATGTTTTGATACCATATTTTGTAATAATTATTGCACATGGGCACTTTAAGAAAGAAAAAGATCATTTTGTTGACTGTCGTACTGAATTGATTGCTTAATTGTATGTTACATATAGGTCGAATTTCCTGTATCCCACATAAGGGTTAATTTTTATGGCAAACTGCATGATGGGAAAAGAAGGCGTGGGAAGTTGGGTTTAAATGGGTGACTGCACAAATAATTGTATCCTGATGAAGGGTGGGTGTTTCCCCCGCGAAACGTTGATGTTTGGTGGCTGAATAAAAGGGGATAATCCCCGACTGCACTAATCGGTGTGTTTCTTTTACACGAAGGATGATATGGTGGCCATCAACTTCACTGGAGACTGATTCATGCAGCTGTGGAGGGGGACTACCATTTAAAAATGAGTAGGGGGTTTTCTTGTCCTTTTTTATTTAAATATATCACACAAAAAGTAATGTAATAAAGAAATGATTTCCCTTTAATAACACATATAATATACTGACAGTCATGCCATCATTCTTTGTTCTAGCTTTGGTGGATGGAATATTTGTCTTTTCTGTTATATCTTCCTAAAAATGGTTGAGGTTGTTGCATTTTACAGTTCTTTAAGTACATTGCGTTTTTAATTATCCCCTCCCCACCCTTCTCCAGTAAAGGCTCAGCTTATCATACCTAGCGTGCTCGTTTTAGGCATATTTTTTTGTTCTCCAAATACTGTACAACCTTGCATTTTTCAAAGCTGAATCTTATCTGCTTTTCAGCAGAAGAGCTGAGTGTTTCAGCCACTTCCTACTGATAATTTAGATATAGGTGAGTACCAAAGCTGCTGTAAGTGGAGACAAACAAAAGGGGCCTCGTTTATTAACAGCAGTTTTTTTAAGGTGGTGCAGTGTTTTTTCCCCAGAATTCCAGCCCCGCTGTGCCCTGCGCAAAGTTTAATAGATGGGGGGCAGATTCACGCAATGCGCTAGTGTAGGTGCACCAATGTGTAAATCTTGCACAAATGATGCATCAGTATTGAGGCTGTTTAGGTGTTTTGTATTGCTATTGACCATTCAAATGTCCTACACCAGTGATCCCCAACCAGTGGCTCGCGAGGAACATGTTGCTCACTAACCCATTGGATGTTGCTCCCAGTGGCCTCAAAGCAGGTGCTTATTTTTGAATTCCAGGCTTGGAGGCAAGTTTTGCATAAAAACCAGATGTACTGCCAAACAGAGTCTCCTGTAGGCTGCCACTCCGCATAGGGGCTACCAAATAGCCAATCACAGTCCTTATTTTGCACCACCCAGGAAGATTTTTCATGCTTTCGTTGCTCCCCAACTCTTTTTACATCTAAATGTTTTCACGAACATGCAGTGGCGTAACTAGTTGTTACTGGGCCCCATAGCAAATTCAATTTAGGGCCCCAAAATATTTATAAATTGGCCTATTTTACCAAGATATATTAAAATTGCTAATTAATTAGGGTCTCACTGGGCCCCCCACACACCCTGGGCCCCCCTGCAACCGCAGGTTCTGCTTCCTCTATAGTTACGCCCCTGCGAACATGACTCCAATGAACATGTACAAAGAAAGCCGGAGCCATTTTAACTTCGACGCTGTATTTATTTTTTCGTTTCTTTCCCCCGGAAATCAGCAATCTTTCTATAACACTTTTGTTACAAACCACATAGGCTGATATAATGATGACTGAGTAAGATTTAACTGCTAAATGATTGGCATGACTGCTAAATGTCACGAGAGTTTGACTTTTTCCTGTCGGTTATAAATAGCACTCACCTATATATCAGATCTGTACAGTTTTTCACAGTAATAATTGACTTTGGCAACTCTTTTTCCAGAAGTCTCAACTCAAATTTATAGCACTAAGGGGCCCATTTGTTAAACCTCATTTATTTCTGGTTGAGGATTTTAGGGGGGTAAACTCTTTTTTGTGGGAAAAAAAATAAAAATCTATTTTTTAGGGATTTATCATACCCCAAAGCTGCTAAAAATCCGAATCCATCTAGATGAATCTGTCTAAAATTTGTCGGGGTCATGTAGAAGTCAATGGCAGATGCCCCTGGAGTAAATTAGATAAAATCAAGTTTTCAGAGAGTAAATCACACAATACAAATTGACACTCAATTTTGTTGCAACATTTTGTTGAAGAAAAATTATTTATAAATCAGTTCAATTTATCAAGTGGTGTTCTGTTCTGTTAGTCACTCCAGTCTTTATAAATTACATTTTTGGCTAACTAACTATATTAGAAACATTTTTTATTTTGTACAGCCTACCTATTTGCCCAATTTTTATTTTTACACTGAACAATTTTTAGTTTGGAGGTGCAGTTGCCACCTTTCCCCACCGATAACACCGGGAGGAGTGGTGACATAGCAGGGTGGGTTGATGATGATTTAGGGGCAGTCCAGGGACATCAGTTACAGAGCTATGACTTGTAGACCCACAATTGCCCGATCGCCATGACAATCTCAGGCCGGTTTTCCTCATTTGAAAAACCAGGCAGGCAGTTTTGACCCCGACAGCCCTTCCAAAAACTGAGCTGTCCAGGTCAAACCCGGACAGGAAACAACCCTACAGGTGGCATATAAGGAGCGGTCAAGACCAGATTGGGTCATACATAGGATGTCAGTCAGAACTGAGTGACCCTGCTTCATAGGACTGGGGTGTTTGGGACTGCAACTTCAAGGCCTAACGTTTAAATTGAAGGGGTCTCTTCCCAGTGGCCAACCTTCCATCGCTCCTCCACCCTGTCCCTGTGCATGCCACAACCGCATCCATCCCTCCTTCTTAATTTGAAACTGTGAGGGGGTGGTCAGTGCAAGGGAGCGGGCCTGGGTCGTGGACCTCATAAAGGCCAGGTCCCACTGGGTTTTTCCCAGTCACTAATTGTTCACCAAGGAAAGAATTTTGACAGTGGCTATTTAAATTAGAAGTATAACATATAGGTCTAGGCCAGTGATCCCCAACCAGTAGCTCGTGAGCAACATGTTGCTCTCCAACCCCTTGGATGTTGCTCTCAGTAGCCTCAAAGCAGCTGCTTATTTTTAAATTCCAGGCTTGGAGGCAAGTTTTGGATGCTTAAAAACCAGATGTACTGCCAAACAGAGACTACTGTATACTGTCAGTCCACATAGGGGCTACCAATAGCTAATCACAGCCCTTATTTGGCACCACCCAGGAAAATTTTCCGTGCTTGTGTTGCTCCCCAACTCTTTTTAAATCTGAATGTTGCTCATGGGTGAAAAAGGTTGGGGACCCCTGGTCTAGGCTAAGCAAGTGACACCTGCAGGGAAAGACTCTGCAATTGGGATAGAGCATAAGGAAAAAAACAAACCCCATTTGGCTCATTTTGAAAACAGCTTTTACCGATTTATACATGTCAGTGTGAATTAGAGTGAACCGACAGACCCAGGGTGTTAGTAAAAGCCTTGCTTGTACAGTTCCTCAAATAGTGCAACATCCTTTGTAGTTGTAGGTGCTATCTAGCATTTACAGAAATGAGTAGCACTCCAAGAAAGCCCCTGGGGTAACCATAGCGTGGCAATAACTGCATACTGGGAACTACATTCAATACAGGAGATACAGGAGGAGATAAAGGGTTCACAGTCTTATACCATGACTTGTTCTTTCTCTGAGCTGCAGAATTCCATTTGGAATCCATTTCATGACCAAGGGGAATAGCTTTTTTGGAAAGGGGCGTTGGTCTGTGTTGTTCAGGGACATGATGTGGTGGAGTAGTAAATGCAGCCTGATAGATTCCGGAATGTAGAGAGACAGCTGCGAATTCCCAGCTTTGAATGTATGTATATATACAACTGCCCAATAGTAACGTTCAAAAACAACTTCCAGGGTCTACTGAATATGTAACGTTCTTCTGGATGTGAGTTTTCACACTAGCCGTTTGTTATACCACATGCCGACAGTGCAGGACGTCTATTACTTTACACTTAGAAGCTAATTAACAAGGTGTCAAAGCAGTGTTACATTGTACAATACCATAATAGGCAAAAACAGTTGCTAATTTGCTCGAAGAAAACAATAATCACTTCTTGATAAATAATCCAGAGGTATTTCTGGTCTGCATTTGCCGAAATAAGGTATTTGCTTTGTAGCTGATTCATATTTCACAATAACTCTCCCTCTGAGCAAGCCAAGACTCAACAATTCTCAGCTCTCTTGGTTCTGTTTGTGTTTTTTTTTAGCTTTCTGAAAACCTGAAAATTAAAGTATTGGCTGCGTGATAAAGACTGGTGTTAATAAAACAGGGTCAAAAGTCTTCAGTTGTTGTGTATATATATCAATACAGGAACAACAGAGGGATATTGTTTAGAAGTACTGGATGGCAACGAGGGATAAGTGAATACATATGAAGCCTTAAAGCCTCTTTCTTTTGTGTACAGGTATTTCAGGGGTTTTTTTGGCTTTAAGAAAAAAAAAGGAACAAAGAAATATTTTTGCTTCCCTAGAGAAACACAATCCTTATCGCTGCTCACCCACTATGAACATTCACTTACAGTCAATGGCCCTGTTAATTAAGATTAGGTTTATTGTTTCCAGCAACGTAGCAAGGAAAGGGGGGGTTGTCATTAGTCCAATGGGCGTATCAAGAAAAGTTCCTGAGAGCAGTTTTGAAAAAGTTAAGCAACCAAATTAATTAAGGTAACCTTTGATTTGCTGGCAATGGCTTTCATTATCCAAGCTACATTACACCAATCAAATTTACCAGATGAATGGATCCTGTGGGTTACTGTTAGTAAACAATGAAGGGTTCATTGGTTGGACTCAGCTTCTCAATTAATACAATTTTAGCGCAAAAAGAACTTTAGAGCTCTGATCACAAAATAATATTGATTACGGCAAAGATTGTACCATTTTCTGTGGCGACAGATACAATTTCCCCTGTGTTTGGTTGCATGTCTCTAGATAATTGGTTCCCAAAACAGTGGGGTTGACCCCAGGGCTTGGAGTTTGGGGTAACTCAGCACGAAGGTTGTTTGCGAAAATTGGGGAAGAATTGCCATTTTTTTTCAGATGCCCCTGAATCCAACATGAAGGTCTGTTAGGGTGAGATTTGGGGTGAATATATATTTGCTATCCTAGATATTCTTGGAACTACGGCTGAATGATTGATACACCTATATGTTTCTCAACCAGTAACTAAAGGGGCCCCTGACCAAAGGTTGGACCTTCAAAGGGGTTTAAACTTAAAAAAGCCTCCCTAAATCTCGATTATTCCCTACCTATTATGAATTCTATATTTTTTTACAATGCCGTGGTGTTCCTTCTATTGTGCTTCTCATGCAATACTTCCATATATCCTCAGACAGCATTAGAAAGAAATCCGCCTCAAACTGCATTAAAGGAGAACTAAACCCTAAAAATTAATATGGCTAAAAATGCCATGTTTTATATACCAAACTTATTGCACCAGCCCAAAGTTTCAGCTTGTCAATAGCAGCAATGATCCAGGACTTCAAACTTGTCACAGGGGGTCACCATCTTGGAAAGTGTCTGTGACACTCACATGCTCAGTGGGCTCTGAGCAGCTGTTGAGAAGCTAAGCTTAGGGGTCGTCACTAATTATCCAGCAGAAAATGAGGTTGGTCTGTAATATAAGCTGATGCTACAGGACTGATTATTAAATCCTGATGGTAATTGCACTGGTTTCTGTGCTGCCATGTAATAATTATCTGTATTAATTACTAATCAGCCTTATATTATGACATTTATAGTCTATATGTACTGTATATTGTAAGTGGGTCCCCATTCTCAGTAAGTGACAGCAGCACAGAGCATGTGCAGTGAATCAGCAGAAAAGAAGATGGGGAGCTACTGGGGCATCTTTGGAGTCACAAATCTTTACTGCTAAAGGGCTGTGGTTGCCTTGGGCTGGTACAGAAGCACAAAACATTATGTACATTTCTAGCTACTTCTTCAGTTAGACTTTAGTTCTCCTTTAAAGAAGTCCCCATTGTGCACTGTTGATTGTACACTGTGTTAGTAAGCAACTTTAGCTAGGGATGGCCCTTTTCTGGAAAAACAAATACCTACCTCCCTCTTTGTTATATGTCTTCCTTATTAGTAACATTGGCATTAAGCATAATTTGTACCGACCCGGCCAGGTGGCAACCCTACCTTCATCAGAACTGACATATGCCTACAAGGCTGAATTTGGCTACTACGTCTGGCACCGGTCACTGAACACTTAGTCCTTTGTGCCATTTATTGTGCCATTTATTGTGCATGCTGCAGTTATCTATTTAACAAAAGCGTGACTGACGCTAATTCGCAGTGACAGTTAGAGGTGGCTGGTTTTGCACTGTGCACTATTGTGCCATAACTAATATAATATCCTTAGGAAGATTGATTTAAAATGTGCAGAGCAGAGACAGCCATCAGTTGTGTCACACCATAGTACAATATCATACTCTTGAGCTTTGACAGTGCAGCTTGTGATGCTCGGACAGAAGTATTTGTTGCATTTTTGAACATCCCCTTGGGAGATCACCATTCTGAGAATGGAACACTGAATTCCAACATCTACATTTTGATGGAATAACCTCTTGACACGAGGGGATGGCCTTATGACATCACATTTCCTCTCTGTTGTAGCTGAGGAGTTTCAGGATTAGCAAGGAGCAGCTGGTTTCATCATTTTCTGAAATGTCACTGTGGTGGGATGGATTTCAAGACATGTGCAGAAGGATGTGTGCACTCATGGAAGTTTCTGAAGACTACCCTGGCTCCCATCACAATGAAAACAGACAGATTATTATATTAACAACCAATATATTTTTTTTTTTTTGAAAAACCAGTATGGGTAATAATACTAACACAGAAATTGTCAATAAAAATGTAAAAGTACGCTATAGGAAATATTGTCCATTTCTTGATCCTTTTGGATTATGGACTTCAGGGATCATTTACAAACACGAAACTGCAGGTGCTCTAAAGCTGGCCATAGATATGGAGATCCACTTGAGGTGGGCCCAACGTCAGGATCATAATGGGCAGTCGGATCAAGGACCGTATCAACAAACCGATGCAGTCCTCAATCCGACTTAATTTTTAAGCCTGGCTGATCTACATCTTCCTGACTTTTAGCTAGATATCGATTGGGGGAAACCAGTTGAAGGGCCCCATACACTGGGCAATAACTTAATCTGCTGGCAGTTTATGTCTGCCCATGTATGGGGGCCTTAAAGTAGATGCAATGGTGGGGTCCAGGGACCCCAAGGGCTACTGCATAAGAGGTCCCCACCAGGCCCCCTGCCCCAGCCATGAGGTCCTCCCAGTGCCTGGTGGGTACTTTGTCACATAACAGCATCCAGGGTTTTAGTAGGAGATGGAGCTCACCAATGGAGAAAGCGTATTCCAAGCATGCATGGTTGCCAGTTGTGTCCTTCTTGCTTCTTCTGATGAATGGTGCATAATTATGCCTATTGATGTTGGGAGCTACTGCCACCCTGCTCCTGATGGTAGCTCCAAGGTTCCCAGATCAGGTTGTGTCAACAGGTGCACCAGACGTGCACCCAGAGCATTGCTGCAATGATGCTAAACTTGAGGGGAAAAGCACTGCATTTTGCATAAAAACATGATTTGTATGGCGACATAACTTTTGCGCAGAATGCTTGCATTTGTAAATGGCCCCTATATCCTATACCTTTAATATACAGAAGATAGAATATATTGTAAAAGAGATCCTTTTAAATGCAGCTTAATGAAGTTATAGCTGATCAGTATGCTGCCCCTTTGCTGTCTCATGACAAAAAGTATACCCCATACTGATCTGCAGAAGTTCATTCGCTTATGGCCTTGGGCCTTTATATGGTCATGAAATCCCTCGATAATATCAGTACAAAAAAAAACGGACATTATTGCCTTTATTATTGACAACAATTTTGGTATAATAAACAAATGGATTATAGAGGAGAAAACATAAAACTTTGGCACATAAAAACAAGCGATTGAGTATTTAATGTATTTTGGAGATTTCATTATGTGGCGCTTACAGTGGCAGCCTTATCTCTACACTATAAAAAAGGAGATTTAAACCTAACCATTGTTTCTATTTTTGTCAGTAATCATGTCTTCAGAGTGCAGAGTTTTATGTGAAAGACTGGAGAGGGAGTGATTGATAGAGACATGAAGGGAGCTTGGGCAGCCAGTACTTTAATCATAGTTACAGTATATCTATAGTAGGGATGCACCAAAATCTGTTTTTCAGGGTATGGCCAAATTCCCAAATCTAGGGGGCACATTTACTTAGCTCGAGTGAAGGAATAGAAGATAAAATACTTCGAATTTCGAATGTTTTTTTTGGCTACTTGACCATCGAATGGGCTACTTCGACCATCGACTACGACTTTGAATCGAACGATTCGAACAAAAAATCATTCGACTATTCGACCATTTGATAGTTGAAGTACCGTCTCTTTAAAAAAAAACTTCGACCCCCTAGTTTGCCACCTAAAACCTACCGAAGACAATGTTAGCATATGGGGAAGGACCCCATAGGCTTTCTAAGCTTTTTTGGGTCGAAGAAAAATCGTTTGATCGATGGATTAAAATATTAAGAAATTCGAAGTCGAAGGATTTCCATTCGGCAGTCGAATATCGAGGGTTAATTAGCCCTCGATATTCGACCATAAGTAAATTTGCCCCTACGACTTCGACTTCAAATCGAACGATTCGAACTAAAAATCGTTCGACTTCAAATCGAACGATTAGAACTAAAAATCGTTTGACTATTCCACCATTCGATAGTCGAAGTACTGTCTCTTCAAAAAAAACTTCGACCCCCTACTTCGCCAACTAAAACCCACGAGGTGCAATGTTAGCCTATAGGCTTTCTAGTAATTTTCTGATCGAAGGAATTTCGTTCGATCGATGGATTAAAATCCTTCGAATCATTCGATTTGAATGATTTAATAGTTATTAATTGATTATTCCTTCGATCGTTCGAACGAATATCGGTAAATCCTTCGACTTCGATATTCGAAGTCAAAGGATTTACCTTCGATAGTCGAATATCGACCATTAGTAAATGTGCCCCTAAGTGTATGGATCCAAATCTGAACCCTTCTTCTGCACCGGAAGAACTGGTGTACGGTTGGAAATACCCTGTGTACAGCCGATTCTTCTCAGATATATTGGTGTTGGGAGCGCTGCGCTGTGCTCTGTGCGAGGGATCAAAGATGGCGGTGTGCATGAAAATGAAGTCATGTCGCTGTGTAACATCAGCATGTCATAGTTTTGCTCAAAATTTTGAAATAAACCGATGCCAGCCTGGGTTCTTTGCTCGATTATAGGTTCTACTTCCAAGTGTTTCTGGGTACGCTATAATTTGTATCTGACTGATTTCTTGCTTTTAACCTTCCTGCTTTGTTGCCTGACTATGTTTGACTTCTGCCTGTCCTGATCTTTTGCCTGGATACGACCATTAACTTTCTTAACTCCTTGGATACCTCAAATCAGACTATTTCTTGTCAAGCTCCAACAACAACTACTTTCTTGGTCTCGACTCCAACCCTTAAGCCAAAAGGCCCTTACAATAGGGTCCAGATTATGTTTGGCAAGGCTCTTGCATTCGCTTGAATCCTGATAAAATCGCTAGAATCTAAATTGCGGGTGGGATGGCACTCGGAGTGCTTTGTTTTCCAAACTTGCCCGAAGTTGCCTCACAAGGAAACTTCGGGCGACTTCCGAAAAAAGCGATCCAAGTGCCATCCCACCAGTGATTTAGACTCTAGCCGATGGGGAGACAGTTCGGGGAGATTAGTCGCCCGAACAAGAAGCGATTTGTCGCTGGGAGACTAAACTCCCCCAGTAGCTTCGTCAGGGCCGGATTTACATAGTGGGCGCCCATAGGCCCACTGCCGTTCGTCACCCCTGTCCTCTCCCCTTTATTCGTGCAAATTTTCATCATCAATGGGGAAATTTTAAAAATTATTGTATCTCCAACGCATTCCCAGTGTTTTTGAACCAATGTGGGTGTGGTTGGGCAGCATGCCGCCACCCTAAAATCCTGCCACCCTAGGCCCACCCTAGGTGGCCTTTCCACAAATCCAGGCCTGAGCTTCGTACTGTAAATTGTTTCAGAATATTTCTCTCTACATCATACTAAAAGTTAATTTAAAGGTGAAATAGTCTTTTTCTCTCTCTACCCAACCGTGTGATCTCGTCTTGCCTGGCTTGGGATAGAGGATTGATACATACATGTTGGGATGTTGATAGACACAGGCCAGTATATAATTTCACATTTTAGAATAATTGACTGCCAACATTGATACTCTCCCTAAAAGTCACACATGGATTTCCTGTACTCAGCACCTTTAAACTATAATACTTGTGGTAGAAAGCCAAGTGTAAAAGCTGTGGAATTTTTCCCATAAAAGTCAAAAATGAAGCACCATAGAAGCATCTGGGAAATCATGATTGACATGTTTTCTGGTGTACCCATGTGTCCCGCTATTTAATCTGTCTTTTGCGGGTGGGATTGCCATTGGAAGTGCCAGTTCCCTAAAGTGTTTTTTATGATAACAGTGCTGCTAGGGAAGTCTTGTAATTACAGGTATGGGATCTGTTATAAAGAAAGCTGTTATCCAGAAATGTTTAAAAATTATTTATTTTCTTCTCTGTAACAATAAAACAGTATCTTGTACTTGATCCCAACTAAGATATAATTAATCCTTATTGGAAGCAAAAACAGCCTATTGTTTTTTTAATGTTTATATGATTTTCTAGTAGACTTAAGGCGTGGAGATCTAAATTATGGAAAGGTCCATTATCCGGAAAACCCCAGGTCCTGAGCATTCTGGATAAAAGGTTTTATACCTGTACTAGACCTTTAACTAAAGTTCTACAGCACTTTCACATAGTAGAAAATGTAATAATGCATAATAACTAGCAATTCAGCTTGTGTCTCCATTAGTGTAGCCAGTGGAATTATATTATGATCTTTAGCAAACCACAGTGTAGTATAATGAGAGAATTGTGTTCCTCGCTAAACATTAAAGCAGGGTTTCCCAAACTCTTTCAGCCATGACCCCATAAAAATGTTCAAATTTTACTGGACCCTCAGAGAAACAAAGAATGTACTGCAGGCCCTGTGCTTCTCATCTGGGTGGCAATGTACAAGATAATGGCTGTTTGTCTCAAGAACTATAAAGAGACACGAATAACTTTAAAACTGCTTTTCCTTATACAAGCCAAAAATGTTGCATAACAATGAAATATCTCAATTATACTGATTTGCTTAGAATCCCAACCGTCCAAGTTGTTCAGTAAACCTCCCCAGTGCCCCAACCTGCAGTTTGTGTAATACTGATTTATAGCATCCTGAGGTTTTCCAAAGACTAGAATTAAATTTTTTCCTGAAGATTGTTTTTTTCCCGTTAGCTGTGCATAGAACGGAGCTTTCTCAACTGTGGAACCTACCCCACATACATTGTGCTAAATGGACTGAATGGCAATAAATAATGAAGCCCAGTTGCAAAGTTGCTAGAAATAGGACATTCTATAACATATTTAGGGGCCCATTCACTAAGTTTGAGTGAAGGAATAGAAAAAAAAATACTTTGAATTTCGAAGTGTTTTTTTGGCTACTTCAACCATCAAATGGGCTACTTCGACCTTCGACTACGAACCGAACGATTCGAACTAAAAATCGTTTGACTATTCGACCATTCGATAGTCGAAAGTATTGTCTCTTTAAGAAAAAACTTCGACCCCCTGGTTCGCCACCTAAAAGCTACCGAAGTCAATGTTAGCCTATGGGGAAAGTCGATCGATGGATTAAAATTCTTCGAATCATTCGATTAGAAGGATTTAATTAATTAATTAAAAGAACGATTATTCCTTCGATCGTTCGATCGAACGAATTGCGCAAAATCCTTCAGCTTCGATATTCGAAATCGAAGGATTTTAATTCCCCAGTCGAATATCGAGGGTTAATTAACCCCCCGATATTCGACCGTTAATACATCTGCCCCTTAAAGTTAACAAAACAGGTAGACAACCCGTTTAATAGATCATACTATTTTAGTGTAGTTTGTAGTTTAACATTGCCAACGTTTCAATTTCTTTGCAAAATTGTATTTAATTGTAATCTAGCTGTATTTAAACTGGTTTATTTCAGCCAGGCCTGGTGATGCAGGAACGCACACAATACGTCACCCTTTTGATAAATACAGACCTGGGTGTCTGTAGAAAGATCTAAGCAGCAAGTAATGAAAGAATGAAACACCTTAGCGTATATTTAACGTGTCACTTCCAGCTATGCTAATATCAGGCTCCCAAATGAGCAGTCCCAATTTAGCATTAGACTATGAAAGAGCAATGCATTCCATTCGCTGACAATCCCCATTCATAAGCGGGCAGATGTGGTATGAATTCAGCTTCCTCATGACTAGTGTCCTGTCACTGGCAGGATTGATTGTGTTCCAGCTTCTATACAAGGCGCTATCAAAGGCGTCTTTGTCCGATCTCCTTATTTGTACAATACAAATCAAATTTAACTTAAAAAATTTAAATGCATTTTTTTTTTTTCAAATGTTGAAGCTGTCTAGAGCCTTGGTGAGATTATTAGTATAAAATGTAACATTTTCAGACTAGGCTGTCATATATCCCATAGACGGTCGCTGCAGATATCATGGAATCTCTGTGTTGGATAGTTCACAGTCCAAGGGCAGAGACATACGTTGTCGCCCATTGACAAATCACCTCTTCTTCGGTCGACTAATCTCCCGGAACTGCCTCCCCGCCGGCTAGAATAAAACTCTCCGGTGGGATGGCATTTGGAGCGCTTCATTTTCCGAAGTCGCCCAAAATTTCCTAGTGAGGCAACTTCGGGCGACTTTGGAAAATAAAGCGCTCCAAGTGCCATCCCGCCGGGCAACTAAATCTCCCCGAAACTTCTTGTCTGTCTCTGCCCTTAAAGGAAAACTATACCCCCATATTAAGTGGCATATTAAAAAATCTTACCAAACTGGAATATATATTTAAGTAAATCTTGCCCTTTTACATCTCTTGCCTTGAACCACCATTTCGTGATGGTCTGTGTGATGCCTCAGAGATCACCTGACCAGAAATACTGCAGCTCTAACTGTAACAGGAAGAAGTGTGGAAGCAAAACACAACTCTCTCTGTTAATTGGCTCATGTGACCTATCAAGTATGGTTTGTGTGCACAGTGAATCATACGATCCCAGGGGGCGGCCCTTATTTTTTAAAATGACTATTTTCTATTTTTAAAAAAAGTATATTATTATGAAAATGGTTTATTTACATGAAGCAGGGTTTTACATATGAACTGTTTTATGCAATAGCTTTTTATAGAGACCTACATTGTTTTGGGGTATAGTTTTCCTTTAAACCCAAACCTAAAGGTCATTGCAGACATCAGACTTGGACCAGTTCTTCGTAAGTGATACAGGACCTGTTATCCAGAATGCTCGGGACCTGGGGTTTTCCGGATAACTAGAAAGTCATGTAAACATTATATAAACCCAATAGGCTTGTTTTGCTTCCAGTAAGGATTAATTATATCTTAGTTGGGATCAAGTACAAGGAATTGTTTTATTATTACAGAGAAGGAAATCATTTTCAAAAATTCATTTTATTTGGCTATAATGGAGTCTATAGGAGGCAAACTTTCCGTAATTCTGAGCTTTCTGGATAACAGGTTTCCAGATAATGGATCCTATACCTGTATATTTAATTTTTTTTAATTGCTTCCACAATAATACAGGGTTTTTTATTTAAATTATTAAAGGGGTTGTTCACCCTTGAGTTAACTTTTAGTATGATGTAGAGAGTGATATTCTGTGACCATTTGCCATTAGATTTAATTAATTAATTTTTTATTATTTGTGATTTTTTTAGTTATTTAACTTTTTATTCAGCAGCTCTCCAGTATGCAGTGTCATCAATCTGGTTGTTAGGGTCCAAAAGCAACCATCTATTGATTTGAAAAAGAGACTGGAATGTGAATAGGAGAGGGCTTTAACAGAAATATAAGTATTAAAAGTAGCATTAACATTACATTTGTAGCTTTACAGTGTTTTAGATGGAAAGAGGCAGAACAGTCATAAGGCAAATAATGAAAAAACTATAAAAAATATAAATAATGAAAACCAATTGAAAAGTTGCATAGAATTGGCCGTGCTATAAGATACTAAGGGGCAGATTAATTAAGGATAGAGTTGTGTTTTTCACATAAATTCCATTTTTTTTAGGTTGTTTTTTTTTAAAAAAAAAAAAATGTTTTCAGATTTATTATACCCCGACCCTGGAAATAGCTTGAATCGGAAAATTCACCATCTAAAACCTGTCGAGGTCACATACGAGTCAATGGCAGAGGTCCATTGAACCAATTGAAGATGTCAATAGCCTTCATGATGTTCCAGTTTTTTCGGAGGGTGTTGCCTGAAAACTCGATCAATTAGAGCGATTCAAGTTTTTTCCGCCGTAAACTTGATCAATTCGTTTTTTCGGGTTGGTAACCATCACTTTTCTTGAATTAGAAACCATTCGAGTTGTGAGTTCATTCACTTTAACAAAAAACTCTAAAACTTGACCTTTGATAAATAACCCCCTTAAAATTTAATTTAAAGGTGAGCCACCCCTGGCTCACGGACAAGCTCTTGGGTAACTTCAAGGTATGCAAAAAAATTATCTGAAGAAGCTTTTTTTTTTTTTAAAGTAATATTTCCCTTTTTGATGTTTTTTAAATACATCAAAAAGAGAAATATCTGCAGCAGGGTTTATATGTAGCCCCTAGCCTAATGTGAATGCAGGAATCATTAGCAATTTCTTTTTTGAGGAGGTCCTTTTCTTAGAGGAGCTACTAAGAGCCATGACTAGTCAAGAATAACATTAGCAGCATTATTCAGCATTATTCAGTATTAAAAGCAAGATTCATCCTGTGTATACAGCATAGGTACATATAATATATTTGATATATACCAAAGGTGACAGAACAGCACAGGCCTGGGTTTGTGGGTTACTGGATTCTTCCATTTCAGAATATTTGCTTCACATTGGAAATACGATTGTGCCAACTGACGCAGAGATCGCTGACAGAGGAAAAGCAGTTTCACAACGAAATAATTAACCTAGGTGGTTTAGTGGATAGTCTGATTGAAGAGACATCAAACAGGAATGCAATGATGTATTACAACCACAGCAATAACAGATGTTCCTACATGAAACTAAAGCAGCAATGTCAAAAAGAAGAAATCTATGGAAAAAAAAAACGTTAGTTAAAGGTCAAATTTACACTAATACGAGTTCCAAAAAAAAGGGGGTGTTTTCCTTAAAATCATTTAGTCTTACACCGGTGCATTCATATTGGGACTTCAATGTCATTATCTTGCTGATAGGAATATCACTGTGGTCAGCTGCACGTCACTGGCTGCGCACCTTCTCCGTGGAGGGTCGGTCTTTTCTGTTACAGCCGTTCACACATTACAGTAAAATGAAAAAGACTGAGACAGAGAAAGAAGGGAGAGAGTCAAAATACAATTGTATCTGACCTTCATGATGTGGTATAGATTTTCCAATACAAATGGCAACTTGTACTACAATAACTCTGCAGTGGTGGGGCTGCCTGGAGCAAAATATGCTTCACAGGGCCCTGTTATTGTTTATTAAGCAACAAGCAAGGCTGTATAACCTGTGGCCTTTCAGCTGTCATTGAAGTAGAACTGCCAGCAACTACCAGTATTCCATTGGACAACACAAAACTATACCCGCTATTCCACACCTACAGTATCTTTGCAGAAGCTTTTATCCCCTACTGCTATTATAGGAACTCCCTCTCCCTACTGTACCTGCTATCCCACAGTCACACTCCCTTCCCAGAGACTATTATCCCACTGCTACTATAGGCACCATCTCTCCCTACTATACCTGCTATCCCACAGTCACACTCCCTTCCCAGAGACTATTATCCCACTGTTACTATAGGCACCATCTCTCCCTACTATACCTGCTATCTCACAGTCACACTCCCTTCCCAGAGACTATTATCCCACTGTTACTATAGGCACCATCTCTTCCTACTATACCTGCTATCCCACAGTCACACTCCCTTCCCAGAGACTATTATCCACTGTTACTATAGACACAATTTCTCCCTACTATACCTGCTATCCCACAGTCACACTCCCTTCCCAGAGACTATTATCCCACTGTTACTATAGGCACCATCTCTCCCTACTATACCTGCTATCCCACAGTCACACTCCCTTCCCAGAGACTATTATCCCACTGTTACTATAGACACCATCTCTCCCTACTATACCTGCTATCCCACAGTCACACTCCCTTCCCAGAGACTATTATCCACTGTTACTATAGGCACCATCTCTCCCTACTATACCTGTTATCCCACAGTCACACTCCCTTCCCAGAGACTATTATCTCACTGTTACTATAGGCACCATCTCTCCCTACTATACCTGCTATCCCACAGTCACACTCCCTTCCCAGAGACTATTATCCCACTGTTACTATAGGCACCATCTCTCCCTACTATACCTGCTATCCCACAGTAGCACTCCCTTCCCAGAGACTATTATCCCCACTGTTACTATAGGCACCATCTCTCCCTACTATACCTGCTATCCCACAGTCACACTCCCTTCCCAGAGACTATTTTCCCACTGTTACTATAGACACCATCTCTCCCTACTATACCTGCTATCCCACAGTCACACTCCCTTCCCAGAGACTATTATCCCACTGTTACTATAGGCACCATCTCTCCCTACTATACCTGCTATCCCACAGTCACACTCCCTTCCCAGAGACTATTATCCCACTGTTACTATAGGCACCATCTCTCCCTACTATACCTGCTATCCCACAGTCACACTCCCTTCCCAGAGACTATTATCCCACTGTTACTATAGACACCATCTCTCCCTACTATACCTGCTATCCCACAGTCACACTCCCTTCCCAGAGACTATTATCCACTGTTACTATAGGCACCATCTCTCCCTACTATACCTGTTATCCCAAAGTCACACTCCCTTCCCAGAGACTATTATCTCACTGTTACTATAGGCACCATCTCTCCCTACTATACCTGCTATCCCACAGTCACACTCCCTTCCCAGAGACTATTATCCCACTGTTACTATAGGCACCATCTCTCCCTACTATACCTGCTATCCCACAGTAGCACTCCCTTCCCAGAGACTATTATCCCCACTGTTACTATAGGCACCATCTCTCCCTACTATACCTGCTATCCCACAGTCACACTCCCTTCCCAGAGACTATTTTCCCACTGTTACTATAGGCGCCATCTCTCCCTACTATAACTGCTATGCATAGCCACAGTCCCTTACCGGTGGTTATTACCACCCATAACTACTATAGGATGCTACAGTATATTAAATTATTCAGCTTTCACAAAGTCTTCCTACCTCCTTCTGCTGCTCTGGGAGCCCACACTGAAGCTCCAGGAAAACCAGTTCTGTTGGACCCACCCTAGAGTCAGTCCTTCTATCTCTGATACCAGGCATTTGAAGACATCTTTTCAGGCAAGCCTCACATGGTTATCATGACCAACACCCTGACCTCACCCAGTGTTTGCATTGCCTGCACAGCCACAATATTTCAACACTTTTGAATATATAGAAACAGCAGCAGCACAGATACTATTTGTTAGATGCTTACTATTTATTGTGGAGCCTTATTTGAGTTGTGAGCATTACATAATTACATAGTAACACTGACTTACAACAGCTGAGGGCTGTCCCCTTAAGGAGATACCAACAGTGTTCTCTTTTGTTAAATATTATATCATGTATTTATAGTCATTTGGTTGCACTGTTATGTTATGTATACATATGTATATTCGTTTTTTTCCATTACAAGTGGCATGACACAGAGCAGTGCGGCTACAAATTAGTCTTTATTGCTTATCTGAAGAGGAACTTGGGCCCCGCTCTGCTAATAAACTGTGGTGTGCAGATTATCTGATACACAAGGCTCTTGAAGGCAGGTGGTGTGACAGTATCAGCGAATCTCCTAATTTTGGGTGTGGCAGTGATTTTGCCCTCTCTCTTAGTAAAGCATTTATGTGCCTTCATCGTTTGTTTGCCTTCTTCATCATATTGACCTGTAAACTCTACAGTGGATCCCTAACTCCCCTGATTGCCTTGGGGCACCCCAATATTTTTACCTCCTTCGTAGCTTGGAACTAAAAGCACTACCTTTTTAAATTTTGTTAATTTTTTTGTTTTCATTTGTTCAATTGTTCAGGATAATTTTACCAAATATCTGGTGTCAATTTTTGGTTTGTCAGTAATTTTCAAAATGATAGATTTCCAGCCAAAAAGTATCACACTTGTTTTTCCACTACACTTTTTTAAAGTTTTGTCCAAAGCGATCTTTAGGGTAGGACTACATGGATGTTTTCAGCGCGATCCGACGCGCAGGCGACAAAAATAAGATATAGAGTTGTCGCATGGTGTCCGATGCGACACGACTGTCAAATGCAGACGCTGCACGCATGCGACTTGTCGCAGGCGTTTTGTTGCAGCGCGTCGGATCGAGCCAAAAACGTCCGTGTAGTCCTACCCTTATGTGGCTGATTTACTAATATAGTTTCTTATTTGCACCGGTGCAGTTACCCATAGCAACCAGTGAGATCTTTGGTTTCTTTTTTAACTTGTATTTTTCTGATGTCACTGACCCTTTAGTGAGGGTAAGGTTTCTGCATAAAACAGCTAATTTATTTTCCCACTTATACTTTTGTGTGTATCCTTGTTTGCTGGAAGTCCAACATTATCTTTCCCTGCATTGGGAAGAATCCATAGTGAGATCACAGTTACACCTCTATCTCCTCTGTGTAGATTGTGGTCGATGGGGGGCTACCTAAATCTAGTCCAATAATACACGAGGCGCACCTTGTTTTTTCTAGTGTGAAACTAACAAAGTGGTAAAAACAAAAAGCCAAACCCTTTTGCACCATATTTCCAAAAATAAATCCACATTTTCTAAGGCCACATGACTCCACGTTTCTGACATGGGATAATTATAGAATTTTGATAAACGTTTCTGTCATTTGCACCAATTTAATGATTATTAAACAAGGCCTAATAACATATTTTGAAAACTGCTCCCAAAAAACGACTTTCCTCAAGAGACCATACATAGTAGGTAAAGCATTTTGCTTTGACCACTTAAGGGTTGCCATGTTTTCTGGAAAAAATCATTTTTTCAAACTTTCTTTTTTTTAATCTAAATTTTTAGATTGTTTTCTTTATCTATATTTTTCCCTATTAAAAATATTCAAGCATCATCTTAACTGGCCAGACTGGTAAAATACACACCAGGTGGCACCCCGATGACTGACCCACTAAAAACTCTGGGGCAGCAAAATCCCCCCCATGTGCCAGAGACATAAACCTGAGACACAGGCAGCAATTAGGGAAAGTGAGAGCTCACATTTTACAAAGGTGCACAGGCATGGGACCTGTTATCAGGAATGCTCGGGACCTGGGTTTTTACGGATAAGGGATCTTTCCGTAATTTGGCTCTTCATACCTTAAGTCTTCTCGAAAATCATGTAAGCATTAAATAAACCCAAGAGGCTGGTTTTGCTTCCAGTAAGGATTAATTATATCTTGGTTGGGATCAAGTACAAGCTACTGTTTTATTATTACAGAGAAAAAGGAACAGATTTATAAAAATTTGGATTATTTGATTATAATGGAGTCTATGGGAAAAGGGCTTTCCATAATTCGGAGCTTTCTGAATACCGAGTTTCCGGATAACGGATACCATACCTGCATATATCCTTCAGATTAAAAAAAAAAAATGCAGAACATATGTTCAGTTCAAACACTATGAATACGGGTCGTGATAAACTAAAGTGTACATTGTTTTTTTTTTGGGGGTAACAGCGTAATTGTGACCCAATCATGCCAGTCACTCAAGCGACTTCTGTGGGTGCTGTTTCTCAGTGCCTCTGCCAGCTGCTGTAAGAGCTAATTTTATATGGGTGCTGCCTCTATTCTTGTTTGCAGTTTGAGTGCTAATGAAAAAACGATATTTAAAAGGTGCAATACGCTCAGTTATCTTTAGGGCTCTTACTGACGAGCGGTTGAAGCTGCGCTCCCCTGCTTTCCGTTTTTCTGCGTTCAGCCACAGGGGAGCGCAGGAATAGATGCATTAGGTTTTTTTCAATGGGGCTGTACTCACACAGGCGCGTGTAGGCGCCGAACGCAGGTTGAGACGCAACATGCTGCATTTTTCCTGCGTTCATATTAGTATTCGTAGAAGTATGTTTCATTGTTTTGACCGAGGGTGGGCTTGACAAAATGTTGGAAGGCAAAGGGAAGGGGTCTGAAGACCTCTGATTAGTGGTGACAGGTGGTTCCCATTAAAGTCAAAGGGAGGCAGCAAGGTTAGTTTTTATAGCTCCTCCCAAGCAATAGGGTCGTATCCATCCCCCACAGGGCACCCTAGAGCAGAGGCTGGCAGTTATTCCACTCCCAAGTGTCTTATATACAAACTGTTCAGACTGATTAAATAATGACGTTCTAGAAAGAAGTTTATGTAGCCCTTGGGAACATGTAAATCTAATGGAAATTGGATTAATAAGAATGAGCAAATGAACAGGAAAAAAAAATCAGTTGGCCTTTGACAGAACAACAAAAGCTCATTACATTTTGGAATATTAATTATAATTATCCTTTAATTATATAGCACTAATATGTTTACCCAGAGCTTTATCTGAGATTATCAGTCCATGCTTCAGTGGAGCTTACAGTCTATGGACCCTATTACGTTCATTCACAGTTCATAGGAATTGAGACGCAAAGAAGTACATAGAGACACTGGTAGAACTTACAAACTCTTTGCAGAGTGCCAAGGCCAGAACTGAACTCACGAGTCTGCTGTTGGAGGAAACAGAATTTGTTACATTACTTAAAGGGGTGGTTCACCTTTAAGGTAAATGATTATGTTAACGAACTGGCAATTCTAAGCAACTTTTCAATTGATTGTCATTATTTATTTATTATACTTTTACAGTTATTTACCTTTTGACTCTTTGCAGCTTTCAAATGGGGGTCGCTGACTCCCTTCTAAAAAACAAATGCTCTGTAAGGCTACAAATGTATTGTTATTGTTACTTTTTATTACTGATCCTTCTATTCAGACTCTCTCCTATTCATATTCCAGTCTCTTATTTAAATCAATGCGTGGTTGCTAGGGTAATTTGAACTAGGGATGCACCGAATCCAGGATTCGGCCTTTTTCAGCAGGATTCGGATTCGGCCGAATCCTTCTGCCCGGCAGAACCGAATCCGAATTTGCATATGCAAATTAGGGGTGGGGAGGGAAATCGCGTGACTTTTCATCACAAAACAAGCAAGTAACATTTTTTCCCCCTTCCCACTCCTAAGGTTCGGATTCGGTTCGGTATTAGGCCGAATCTTTCACAAAGGATTCGGGGGTTCGGTCGAATCCAAAATAGTGGATTCGGTGCATCCCTAAATTGAACCCTAGTTACCAGATTGCTTAAGATGCAAATTGGAGAGCTGCTGAATAAAAAGCTAAATAACTCAAAAACCTATAATAATAAAAAAATGAAAACAAATTGCAAATTGTCTCAGAATATCACTCTATGTCATTCTAAAAGTTATATCAAAGGTGAACAGCCCCTTTAAAAGAATACACCCTTGGCCTGTAGGGGGAGCTTTCTGCAGGGCCAGAATTAAGGTGACCATACAGAGACCATATTAGCTGCTCATACCTGATGGGGTGCCCAGATGAGTGGCTTTATCAGGCAAACTACAATTTAGAAAGCGCACGCCCAAAAGGAATACTAATACTAATAATTAACAAGCCAAGAAGAATATCAGGATTGCACACTCAGACTTTGTTAAAGAATCAAAAAAATATTTTATTGTTAAACACTTACATAATAGCAGGTTGCCCTATGCGTTTCGACCACCGAAGTGTTCTTCATCAGGGGACAAACACTTTACAAGTACAAAAAGGATAAAAAGGCAGGAGGAGTGGCTATATCAGTGCATTGTTAGTATTTAAACATAAGGGCCCCAAAAAAGTAAAGGGTGTTAAGGATGTTCGAAGTGTGACCCTCCAGCTGTTGTTAAACTACATTTCCCATCAACCCCAGAGAGAGACCTTTTTCAGCTCTGATGTATACGGGCGGGGGGGCTTAGGGCAAATGCCTTTCCCAATATACCCTTAAAGGGGTGGTTCACATGTAAGGCAAGTTTAAGTATGTTATATAATGGCCATTTCTAAGCAACTTTTCAATTGGTCTTCATTTTTTATAGTTTTATAGTTATTAGCCTTTGTCTTCTGACTCTTTCCAGCTTTCAAATGGGCGTCGCTGACCCTTCTATAGAGGAAAAGCTCTGTAAGGCTCCAAATGTATTGTAATTGTTACTTTTTATTACTCATATTTCTATTCAGTCCTATTCATATTCCAGTCTCTTATTCAAATCAATGCATGGTTGCTAGGGTTATTTGGACCCTAGCTACCAGATTGCTTAAAGAAGAAATCAACCTGTACGGGGAAAAAACCCTCCCCTGTGTAGGCCCCCCCTCCCTCCTCCCCCAGCCTACCTGCCCCCCCCCCAGGGCAAATGCCCCTAACTAGTTACTCACCCCTCGGCGCAGGTCCTCTGCTGCGGAGTTCACGGGTGCCATCTTCTTCCTGCTTTGCCTGGCGTTGTTTGGCGCATTCGCAGTATAAGGCATTTACCGTTAAGGATCTTCTGCGCATGCGCCGGAAGTCACGAAGTTTCCGAAAAAAATATCGAAAACGTTGTGACTTTTGGACGCATGCGCAGTTGGAGGCATTTGCCAGTACGGAGCTACTGCGTCCGAAAGTCACAAAGTTTTCGATATTTTTTTCGGAAACTTCATGACTTTCTGCAAATGCGCAGAAGATCCTTAACAGTAAATGCCTCGTACTGCGCATGCGCCAAACAACGCCGGGCAAAGCAGGAAGAAAATCGCTCGGGAGAAGATGGCGCCCGTGAACTCAGCAGCAGAGGACCTGCGCAAGGGGTGAGTAACTAGTTAGGGGCAATTGCTCGGGGGGGGCAGGTAGGCTGGGGGGGAGGTGGGAGGGGGGCCTACACTGCTTTAAAGGGGTTGTTCACCTTTGGGATAACTTTTAATATGACGTAGAGAGTGATATTCTGAGACAGTTTGCAATTGGTTTTCAATTTTTATCATGTAAAGTTTTTGAGTTATTTAGCTTTTTGTTCAGCAGCTCTCCTGTTTGCATTCTAAAGGAGAAGTCAACCTGTACGGAAAAAAATGCAAATTGAAGAGCAGCTGAATCAAAGCTGAATAACTTAAAAACTTTACATAATAAAAAATGAAAACCAATTGCAAATTGTCTCAGAATATCACTCTCTATGTCATATTAAAAGTTATCCCAAAGGTGAACAATCCCTTAAAAGCAGGTGGGCCGCAGGGTGGACGCGTAAATAAAAGAGACGGTTTCAGGTTTACGTGCTGCTTCCTGTTGCATTTGTTGGACTTTCCATGTGTTTCTGTTGCTTCACATCATTCACTTCCCCTTCACTGTGGAAAATCAATGATGAATTGCCGGGTGGGAGGGGTCAGGCACAGGGGTGGGAGGGGTCAGGCACAGGGCCCCGCCCCGAGTGATTACGTGCCTGGCAGGTGGGCTGCAGCCCTGGCGGAGGATGCTCTTGTCATAGTGAGTCGCCCGGCCGGGAAGGGGTCGGAGAGGGAGGGCTCCTCCTGGTTAAGCCCCCGTTCCCCCCTCCTGTATCAGTTACACACGACGGTGGGCGCCAGAGAAGGAAGGTGTGAGCTGAATGGCACGTCACACCGCCCCCTGTCTGTGTCGCACAACTCAGCAGTCCCGTTATAAACTGCAGCGCCTGTTGCGAGTCGCATTCGCATCGCTGCCAGCGCCAACAGGTCCCTTGGCAATGTGAGCTCATAGTCTCAGCCAACTGCCAGCTGCCCAACTGCCTTCCCCAGCTGCCAGCCCGCCGCGCCCCTTGGCTGTGCCACCTAGACGGGCAACATGACTCTGACAAGCGAATGGGAGGGGAAGAAGGGCAACATGTGGGTGATTGAAGGTGCGGGGGTAGAAGGGAAGGTAACGGGTACCTGCTGGGACTAATAGAAATAATATCTCCGTCACTGCTGCAGAACCTCTTGGGAAGTAGATCATAGCGGCAGTCATTCCCTATGTGTTTTACAGACCCGCTTCTCCCACTGTAATATTGTCTCCTCCCTGCAGTTAACCCTGCAGCTGCTGCAGAACCTCTTGGTAAGCAGAACCATGTGTCATGAGGGAACAACCAAGTCCTTGTCTAGTTATTGTGGTCTTTGCTCAGGTTCGGTTCATAACTCCCTTCAGCTGCTGCAGAACCTCTTGGTAAGCAGAACCATGTGGAACAACCAAGACCCTGTTGCCTAAGTCCTTGTCTAGTTATTGTGGTCTTTGCTCAGGTTCGGTTCATAACTCCCCTTCAGCTGCTGCAGAACCTCTTGATTTCAACTAAACGCTTCAGCCCGAATTATTTTCCAAAAGTCAGTTGATCTAGTCTCACACCCTCAGTCCCTGTCAGATTCAAGCCTCTGGCCAGCAAAGGGATCCCCTCAGCTGCTGCAGAACCTCTTTGGTGGGTGGAAAGCTGATGCAACATCAACCAGTCACTCATGAGCACTGGCATTCATTCTTTTCCATTAAACGAAAATTCCAGACTTGACTGACGCCTTCCTCAACTGCTGCAGAACATCTTGGAATAGTCCAACAAAATATATCCAAACCCGCACACCCTGGCCTTCGGATTACTAAAAGCCCGGTGCTCAATGATGGAGGGATCAGCACCCTCCCAATCCAATAGGTAGAAAAATTCACTGGCACACGTGGCAGATACAAGCCAGGCCCTTGCGATTTATTCGTGAAAAAAGCAACATTTGGGGTAACTCCCCTTTGTCATGTGTGCCAGTGAAGTTTTCTACCTGCAGAACCTCTTGGCCCATCATCTGTCTCTAAGGTGACGCCACCTTGTTGGTTCTCAGTATAGAATAAACTGTTTTATTTCATATTGCCTCCCTGGCAGCAAGCATGGCACCTTCATATAACACCTATGGCACATATAGGCAATATACGAATGTACAGTATAGGGCTTATAGTACATAGGGCCCCTCTAGCTGGCACAGCTCCTCATATAATGGAAAACTGATGCACACAAAGCAGTGATAGATGGACCAACGCGTTTTGTGCGTGGTCTACCTGTCACTGCTCTGTGTTCATCAACTCATCAAATGGTGCTTTCAATTTACTAACATTCAGGAGTGGGCCAAGCCAACCGGAAACCCTAGGCAACCCAGCCAGCAACCTCACCCCGATGCCCTGTGTGATGGGTGAATGCGGCGATGTTGCGCGGGGGGCGGGAACATGGAGACAGGAGGGGAGAGCAGGAAAATCAGGACTAGGGGTAGCCAGAAGACTCTTTAAAAGGTACCTGCCCAACGCCCCCCACATTATTAAGACCACTGATGACAATGGCGCACAAAACGCAGTGTGTCCAAGGGTATAAGAAGGCCACCGGGGCTCCCCATGACCATATAAAGGCGCAAGGCTGCAGGTTGAGTGCTTTTATACAGGTAATGGAGCTCTGAGTTCATTTGTAACAGATTCTTACTTTTAATGGGGGGGGTGTTGATTCTTATAAAGAATGTCTGGTCACATGACATTGGTGACATCACTAAGAACCATTTATAAGTGATGATATCACTGAGCACCCATTATAAGGATACAGTATACACAGGCTTGTATTGCACAAACAGATCAGGTCTCCCTCTCCTATAGGCAGTGGCACTTCACTAGTATGTGTGTGTGTGTTCCAGGAGGGGTGTACATAGATATACACACAGGGTCCCCACCTGAGATCCACAGCCGACCCCCTCCCCGTATCCCACCGCTCAGCAACAACTAACAGCCGCCCCCCGTCCTAACCCCAGCCTCCCCCTAACCCCCCCAGCACTGAGGTGAAGAAGAAGGGACTGAGGTGATGTCGTAAACCAGAAAAGTGTCGTAAACCAGGTGCGGGCAGGAGATGGGAGGGGGGTACGAGTGAGAGAACAGGCAGGGAGGGGAGGGAAGAGGTGGGGGGCAGAGGAGGGGCGGGGGAGGGAGGTGACTCGGAGCATTTAGACACAAGAGCGAGAGGATCATGGCGGATGGCCCCAGGTGTAAGCGCAGAAAACAGGCGAACCCCAGGCGGAATAACGGTGAGCCCGAACAGCGGGGGTCCCCCCTATTTAGGATATTTGGTGGGGTCCTGCTCCGTGAAGAGTATATCAGCATTGCCCTGGCAGAGACCAAGCTATGGGGGTGGGCTAGGGCCGGGGCTGTACCGTTACATTACCTGCTGCTGCTCAGGCTCTGGCTGCTCCTCCTCCGCCTAGCGGTTCTCTGCACCGTTATTCGCATCTCCTCCCTTGCCAGTCTATGGGGCTTGAGTCCCCTTCTCCCTCTCACTTTTATCCATTCTTCATCAACTCTACTCTTTATGGCTTATTTTTATGCCAACTCCAAACTTCCTCTTCCCCACCTTAAAAATACCCTTTCGCTGCCAGAGTTCTGCTACAGCAACGTGTTTCGCAGTGGCACAGCCCCATGGCCAGGGGAAGCGGGGTTCCACGTTCTTCCTTAAATAACCTAAATGATAGTTTCTCTCAGAACTTTGCTACTTATTATCACTCTTGGGCTTGTTACCTGGGTGATCAGACTGGAGCCAAAAGGAGGGGGAGTCTGTTCTGGTTTTGCTACGATGCAGTCCTATTGATTCTATCTGTGTGTGTGTTTGTTGGGTGGGTATAGAAACTTGTTTATTTATTTTTAAACATGTTTATATCTAAATTCCCCTATATTCTCCTCTTCTAAGCCCCCCCTCTTTCATTCATTGGCACAACCCCCATTACCTTGTTGCAGAGGAGCCACTGCAGAGCTTTAAAGGGATTTTATTAGGGGTGTGTGTGTGTTGCACAAGGGGTTAAAGGCAACCTCTGAACATTACTTTTTATTTTTTACATTATAAACTTTTATTTCTAACCACTTTAATTCCTATTTTGAAATGTACTTTTAAGTTACACCCCCTTTTTAACTCCTTTTTTTCTGGTTTTCATTCCTTGTTTTTATTTATTTATTTTTAATGGGTTCTCGCTGATTTATAGGAATGACTTGTTACAATATGAAGGTATTTTAGAAGGGTGTTTTCCCATCTGGCGGGGGTGGATGAAATGGGTGATGATGATGATGATGATGAGGAGGAGGAGGATGATGATGATGATGGTGAAGAAGTGGGTGCGGTAGTCTGGGGAACAGCTAAAGTTTATTTTTTTTTTTTAATAGTGTTCTACAATCCTCATTTTTTTTTTCTCCCCTCGAGGTACCTGTATATCTTTTAAAGGGGTGGCGTCTGTTAAAGCGAGCCCCCCCCTCCTCTCTTTAATTCTCTGTCCAGCAACTGCTGCAGCCTATATAAGGATAACATTTACATTTCACACTCTCTAACCCGAGCTGCCGTTATTCCTCCTCATCTGCCAACCCCCCTTCCCATTCTTTCCTTCTCATTCTTCCCTTCTCCTTCCCTTCTCCTTCCCATTCTTCCCTTCTCCTTCTTCCCTTCTCCTTCTTCCCTTCTCCTTCCCAGTCTTCCCTTCTCCTTCTTCCCTTCTCCTTCCCAGTCTTCCCTTCTCCTTCTTCCCTTCTCCTTCCCAGTCTTCCCTTCTCCTTCCCAGTCTTCCCTTCTCCTTCCCAGTCTTCCCTTCTCCTTCCCATTCTTCCCTTCTCCTCCTCATTCTTCCCTTCTCCTTATTATTCTTCCCTTCTCCTTCCCAGTCTTCCCTTCTTCTCATTCTTCCCTTCTCCTTCCCAGTCTTCCCTTCTTCTCATTCTTCCCTTCTCCTTCCTATTCTTCCCTTCTCCTCCTCATTCTTCCCTTCTCCTTCCCTTCTTCTCATTCTTCCCTTCTCCTTCCCAGTCTTCCCTTCTCCTTCTTCCCTTCTCTTTCCAATTCTTCCCTTCTCCTTCCCATTCTTCCCTTCTCCTTCCCATTCTTCCCTTCTCCTTCTCCTTCTTCCCTTCTCCTTCCAATTCTCCTTACAATTTTTCCCTTCTCCTTCTCATTCTTCCCTTCTCCTTCCAATTCTTCCCTTCTCCTTCTCATGAGTTATTTGAAGAAATGGGAGTTTAATACCATGGTCTAAACAGCATTGCAGAGCGGAAAGTAAAGGCTCTGGAGTAGGTTGCACATCACGTCAGTATTGCTGTATACAGGGGGTTAATAAAGATATTTCAGGTCCAGGAAAATACAGATCAAGGAAAAGGGGGGGAGGGAAAAGCTCTTGTTTTTGTGATACCCCCCTCTGCTGTATGCCGCTGAGATTTTGTAACCTTTTTCCCCCCTCTCTCTCTCTTTTCCTTGGCACATTTTTTTTTGTAAGGGGTTTTGTGTTGAGACTTCCTGCCTTGGAGTATAGTAGTAGGAAGAGATTTTTCCTTTTAAGATGACATATTTGCCCCTAGCCCCCAGATTTGGAAACAGCCAGGACACTTAATTTAACACTTTCCTGCATGCACTTTAATGGGAGCATGATGATGAGCTGATTGGTTGCCGGATTGGAATAAGGAAACAGGTTTTTTGTTTTCCTGACATTTATTAAGACCCTCTGAGGATACTGGGTGCTTAGCGAAAAGGTAAGTTTGAGGGGGGGGGGCCAAGGTGTTTTTTGATTCGCCCGTTTGGGTGATTAGAGGCATTTCTTCCTGGTGACGACACGCATGTGACATGTGCCTGTGTCAGCTGCTGCTTGTGCAAGGAGCCTGTAAACATGTTTATACCTGAGAAGGGGAAGGGACGTGGCTATAGATGTATACCTCTGTCTGTTTAAAGGGGATACAATCCACTATATGGCAATAAAAAAAGAAATGAATTATGTCCCGAAGTCGGAGGTTCGCTGGGATTCGTGAGAGCCCGTTGGTATCGGCAGGGAATCAGAGCCTCCCGTGTGCTGCTGCAGCAAATGGCAACTTGTGCAGGTAGAAAAAAAAATGGTGTTTAGCGTTTCTCCTGCGTCACCTCCCCCCCTCCTGTCTGCTGCCTCCGTCCTCTGGGGAAGCATTGATTTACCTCTGTCAAGGGTTTATTTTACCTCCTGTTTAATCCTTAAAAAAAAAAAAAGTGAGGGAGAATCTGATGATCACGCGTTTCACCGACCTGCAATCTGCATGATGCCACCCACCCAGAAAACAAAAGGTGCATGGCGTGGGGGGGGGGGAGGTGGGTGGGTAAATCTCATTACAGGTATTTTCCGTGCTTATAATGGAGAGGCGTCACACTGCAGTTTTTATATTTGGTGTGTCCACCAGATGTGTTTTTTATATATATTTTTTAATGTGATTATTTTTAAGATTTTCAGTTTTCTGATTAAATCTAACAATTATTGGGCATGTATTTTTGCTATTACATGGGAGGACTAATGGGTTTGCGAGCAGCATGTTGCTTCGGATGACTGGCACGTTGAAGCAGTGACTTCATCCCCGGTGGCGTGAACTAAAAAAATGGACCGTATTTTATCTTTAGGTAAACCTTGCAATTGGATGTCCCAGTTTGTGCCCCATCCTCTGCTTGGCTGCAGCGGCAGAACTACATTTCCCATCATGCTTGGAGGATGGGAACTCTAGTTCTGCAACAGCTGCTACAAACGTGGCTGGTTTGAGATGCCTTTGGGCACGTTGCAGCAAAGGTAGCCGAATACATTGGGGCGGGGGTGCTGGGCTAGTAAGTAATGGAAGTTGACAGCCTGTAAACTAATTGAAAGCATTTGGCCAGAGCAGCAAACTGTATGTATTGAGCTTTGTGTTAATGCTGCATTAGAGCTACTGTTTTATTTACGCCTACAATAAGGCTCTCCCACACTCTGGGGATGGAAAAGGAATTCTAATGAGAGATTTCCTGGTGAGGTGTGCTGGGTGTATACCCCTGTATATGTATATATATATATATATATATATATATATATATATATATATGTGTGTGTGTATATGTATGTGTATAGATATAGATAAAAAAAAATATATATATATATATATATATATATATGTGTATATACACCAGGATATAATATTTACAGTATAGAATTCTCTGCTGTGCTGTCCATTGATTGCTATGACAGGTCTGTGCTGATGCTGCGGGGGTGGAGTTGACTCTTTAGAATGACTTGCTGTTTTGTCTTTCTAAAATGTCATTCAGTGGGTGAGGTGTTGCTGAGCTGGGGATCTTCAATTTCCAACTGTTCAGGGGTGAACTACAACTACCAGCATCCCCTGAGAGGCGCTAGCTGCTGCAAGGAGTGTTGGGAGATGTCTACAATAGCAGAGACTTAAAAGTTTTGGCCCCTGTTAATAAAAAACCGTTAAGGCTTAATAATAGTAGTAATAATAATAATAATTGTGTTAGGTGAAATGTTATAGGTGATAAAAATGGGGCTGATATATAAGCTATGTTTGGATACATAAAATTACTTGGAAGATAAATCAACAAAATAATATGGGTAGTATAGGTATGGGACCTTTTATCCAGAAGGCTCGGGACCTGGGGTTTTCCAGATAAGGTATTGTCATACCTTAAGTCTACTAAAAAAATCATTGATATAATAATTAAACCCAATAGGCTTATTTTGCCTCCAATAACATCTTAGTTTGGATCAAGGTAATATTTTATTATTACAGAGGAAAAGGAAATACATTTTAAACATTTGGATAAAATGGAGTAACTGGGAGACAACCTTTCCCGTAACGGGTTTCAGGATAATGGATCCCATACCTGTATTATAGTTACAGTTCACCTTATACAGCTTTGCAACCCCCAAACATGTAAATACAGATCTGTGGATTTATGTCCAGTCATGTTTGGTTTTACGCATGTCATAAATCTCCATGATCAGGGACATCAGCCTGTAGCCATGGTAGGTGGATTGATGAAGTTCACTGATACTCTTGAGTTATTAGGGTAGGGGCACACGGGGGGATTCGTTGCCCTCAATTTTTAAAAAAGAAGTCACCGCGACAAGGCAAACTTCTTTGTGCAGGAAAGATTTTGCGCGACTTTTGATTCCAAGCGATCTATATCCCATAGTGCTTCGCGGTACGCTCTCCTCCCACGCAAGAGCCGTAAGCCGTCTGTGTTCGTTCCTTCGGCGTGTTGTCTTCACGTCATTACGCCACCGCAAGAATTTACATACTATTGCAGCTATTAATCTCTGTGTGTATGCTTGTAGGAGATTTCAGTACTAATCTATGTACATGCTATTTTTGACAAATCGCTCCAAAAAGGGTCTCTGTGTGTTTTGGAGCTACAGGCGATCTCAAATCGCGCTGTGTGTATAATAGCTGGCGATTTGCATGTAGCTGCATGCAAAGACAAAACGAACGATTTTTCGCCAGAACTCGCTTTTAAAAATTGCGGGCAACTAAACTCCTCGTGTGCCCCTACCCTTAGGGTGAGGGCACAACTGACGATTCGGCGCTATTTAGTCGCCCTGCGACTAATCGGCGCTTCTTTGGGGCGACTAATCTCCCCAAAAGGCTTCCCCCTGTCTTGCGCCGGCTATAAAATGTCACACACGGCGCTTCGTTTTCTGAAGTTGTCCGAAGTTGCCTCGCGAGGAAACTTCGGGCGACTTCGGAATACGAATCGTTGCGTGTCCCATGCCGCAGTCGACTTTTCATTATAGCCGGCGCAAGACGGGGAAGTCGCCCCAAAGAAGAGTCGATTAGTAGCCCGAATCGCCAGGTGTGCCCTTACCGTTAGGTGAATTGAATCAGCACATGAGGGATCGATATGGATAAAGTAAACATAGAATCCGTAATAGGCAGTTGGATATAAGTTGCAGGGGCCTCGTGTCTATGTAGAGGTCAAGGGACTCCAAGGTGACCTCTATAAATGTCAGCGGGGGCACCCATTCCTCCTAAAGCTGGCCATAGATGTTTTTTAAAAGATCAGATCCTCATAGTGAGACCACGATTTTCTCGGAACAATCGTACGAATTGACCATCAACTAAAAAGAGGAGCTGCCTGCTTGGCCCTGCAAACATACATAGTAGATACATATTAGATTGCACTGGGACCGACACAATTTTTTGACCTGGCCGATCAATTTCCTGACAGATGTCGGCGGAAAAATCGTAAGATGTACGATCATTCGAATCCCACTAACTGCACGATAATTTCGAAGGATTGGTCGGACTTCCCTAAAATCGGTCGTTCGGCAAGAAGAATCGTCGCGTCTATGGGGAGCTTTAGAGCACAAGTGATGTCACAGCTGTAATGTTTATCTGTATTATAGCATAATCTCACTACTGCCGCTCATATGACATCATGACTGTATTATTATTCTTTATTCTACCCTCACACATGAGATTATAGTATGATTTACAGAATATAATAACACTATTGTTGTTGCTCTGTTAATAACCATAGCATGTTTTATGTTTTACATTCATTCTTTGATCTTTAATTACCCTAATGCTGGTTTAACACCAGCGGAGGGGGGAGTCGGGTTTATACTGCACTATAACTGTACACAGTTATGATTATGATGCATTCTTTCATTTTTGGTTAATACTAAAAATGCTGTATTTGCAGTCTTCACTTTCCCCCAAATTTAAAGGTGATAAACTCCAAAATAAAAAGGAAACCAAAAAAAAAAATATAGTTATTTGTACAGGTATGGGATCTGTCATCTGGAAATCTGTTATCCAAAAAGTTCCAAATTACAGAAAAGCATAGACTTTGTTGTATCCAAATGTTTAGAAATGATTTCCTTTTTCTCTGTAATAATAAAACAGTACCTTGCACTTGATCCAAACTAATTAATCCTTATTGGGAGCAAAAGCAGCCTATTGGGTTTATTTAATGTTTACATGATTTTCTCGTAGACTTAGGGGCCGATTCATCAAGAGTCGAATATCGAGGGTTAATTAACCCTCGATATTCGACTGGGAACTAAAATCGTTCGACTTCGAATATCGAAGTCGAACGATTTTGCGCAAATCCTGCGATCGATCGATCGAAGGATTTTTCCTTCGATCGAACGATTAAATCCTTCGAATCGAACGATTAAATCCTTCGAATCGAACGATTCGAAGGATTTTAATCCAACGATCGAAGGAAAATCCTTCAATCAAAAAATCACAGGCAAGCCTATGGGGACCTTCCCCATAGGCTAACATTGACTTCGGTAGGTTTTATCTACCGAAGTAGGTGGTCGAAGTATTTTTTAAAGAGACAGTACTTCGATTATCGAATGGTCGAATAGTCGAACGATTTTTACTTCGAATCATTCGAATCGTTCGAATTCGTTCGAATTCGATCTAATTTAACCAATTCGATGGTCGAAGTACCCAAAAAATACTTCGAAATTCAAAGTTTTTTTAATTCGAATCCTTCACTCGAGCTTCATGAATCGGCCCCTTAGAGTATGAAGATCCAAATAAAGGAAATATCCGTTATCCGGAAAACCCCAGGTCCTGATAACAGGTCCCATACCTGCATTTGTAATTGCAATTTAAATGAGACCCCATTCTGTAGTGTCGGTATTCCTTTTTGCAACAATGAAGCAGAAGTCGTTCCTCCTCCATCGTTGGCAGGTCTCTTCATCAGCTGGCTTCTGCTACATTGTTTTATAAAATTCAAAACCAGCAGGGCAAGACATTAGCCATGGACAGGCAGATACTGCTTTCAGTATCAACGATTTCTACAAATAACGTTACAATCGTTGAAACTTTGTAATGTGTTCATATTGGAACTTTGCTCAGAGTTCTGTTTTCTTTCATCGGGCAAAAGTTTACTTTGGGAGTTTGTATGCCCTTTAAGTGCTGGAAATGTGCTGGAGTCCGTTAACTCAAAGGTGTAAACAAGTGGCAGGATGTCAGGTGCTGGTGACAGAGGGATAACCATATTCTTTGCTGTCGCTTCCTCATCCCCCCCTCTCCTTTGTATCATGGTTTCTCTCTATACTTACAGATGGGGAATTCAGGAATTCAGGCTTAAGTTAACATTCCAGGCTCAACAAGCTATGCTAATACACTCCTCGGGGAGAGAGAATCATGTCATGTAGATAAAGTGCACCTCTTTACCCTGGTTCTATGCAAGTAAGTCAATGGAACATGAAACAGAGGATCCTTCGGTTGTACGTGCAGTTTACACATGCGTCTAAAGTACACCTGACCGTTTATAATAAGGAGATGACAAGTAGCAGAGGAGCTCGGTGACCTTATAGAGCTAATAGAGCTCCAGGCCTAGTGCTCTTATTAAAGAAAACATATTATGTAAAAAAAAACAAGAATGTGCCAGTGCAGTAAACTCTTTTAGATACTGCATAGAAGGTATGTGCTTTAAAAATTTCTGGTTACTTTATTGAAAATTTCTGCAAAAACCCTACTAGTCCCGCCCATTTGTTTCACTTCCTGCTGCCTTCTTTCCCAGGCTGTGCAGGGGAGCCGATGACACTGCACTGTAGGACAGGAACCAATCAGCAGCTAGGTTGACCTGATTGGGAACTGAAGCCTGTCTGCTTGTGTGACTGCAGGGCTGAGAGTGGCTCCCCCCCTCCTACTGTGCTTCTGGCAGGGAAAGTTAGGATACGCCCACCCCTCATTTGAAACAGCGGCCAGAGAACATCTATGGGGAGCTCCAATAAAGGGGCCATTTTTGAAGATAATGTTAATTTAAAGCCAAAAGTAAAATCAGCACCATATAGTATATGTTATTGTTTACATATACTATTTATCCAATATGTCTCCTTTAAGGTCATGGAACTCAGAAGTAAATTGCTATACTGTGACATGTCGATTTGTAGTTGGGCTTCATGCCTTACTATAGGTCTTACTATAGGCAACCTATGACCTGAGGGGTTCAGTTCACTGCAATTCCTACTGTGGACCTTGATATTGGCTCTGGAGGCTTCTGTAATGTTGAAGACTGACCCAAAGAACTAGGCAGCATTAGGGTTTTATGGTCTGGTTTATAGATTAGTCACATTAGACAAGTGACTAAAGAACCTTTTGAATTGGGCTTGCTTTGACGGGATAAAGTCACACATAGACCATACACACTTGTCCTGAGTATTGAGACTGGTACCTTCAAGTTTCTGAATGAGCCCAGTTTAGGGCTGGGGAAACCCCTGAATTATGCCTGAATTATGGGTCATTTGTTTAGTCATACATTCTACTATTTCAGCTGGATTTGGGGGAATTTCATGCCATTGGACAGTTACTATAGAAGAGCATATAGGCTATTTTATAAGTGGAGTATTGTATTAGTAAACCATTAAACTATTTTAATTCATTTTGGTTTTGTTTTATTAAAGGGGTGGTTCACCTTTAAGTTAACTTTTAGTAATTATAGAATGGCTAATTCTAAGCAACTTTTCGATTGCCCATCATTTTTTTTTAAAAATTATTTTCCTTTTTCTGACTCCAGCTTTCAAATGGGGCTCGCTTACTCCATCTAAAAACAAATTCTCTGTAAGGCTACACATTTATTGTTATTGCTACTTTTGTATTATTCAGATCCACTGCTATCCATGTTCCAGTCTCTTTTAAATCAGTGCATGGTTGCTAGGATAATATGGACACTAGCAACTGGATTGCTGACATTGCAAACTGAAGAGCTGCTGAATAAAAAGCTAAATAACTCAAACCCACAAATAGTAAAAAATTTAAATCAAATTGCAAATTATCTCAGAATATCACTCTCTACATCATATTAAATGTTAATTTAAAGGTGAACAACCCCTTTAAGTTTAATTTATATATGATATTAACTAGGGATGCACTATTTTGGATTCGGCCGAACCCCCGAATCCTTCACAAAAGATTTGGCCGGATACCGAATCAAATCCGAATTTACATATGCAAATTAGTGGTGGAAGGGGAAAACATTTTTACTTCCTTGTTTTGCAATAAAAAGTTATGCGATTTCCCTCCCCGCCCCGAATTTGAATATGCAAATTAGGATTCGGTTCGGCCGGGCAGAAGGATTCGGCCGAATTCTGCTGAAAAAGGCCGAATACTGGCCGGATCCCAAACCGAATCCTGGATTCGGTGCATCCCTAATATTAACAAGAGCTATAAATAAACTAGTATTCTGACTTGTTGATGTTTGGGGTTTAGACCCTAGTCAACAAGGAGCCAGAGTAACTGGAAAAAACACTTTTTTTAAGTATAATGCCCTGAATATAGCAAGTGAAGACCTTGTTATTTATGTGGATCCCTTTTACTCACTAGGCATGCTGAATCGGGCTGCTGCCTTGCCTTAGCTGTTGGTCAAGAGCAAGCTCCGTTCTGTTTTGGGCAATAGAAGTTCACATGTGCTTTAGCTTTTAATCAGGATATGATTATATTGCTGGGATAGATGGCAATAAAATATAGCACTGGAGGAATGTACAGTGGCAGTAACACAGAATGTATGGGGCTGCTTTACCTGTGTTATTGTACAGCAGCGCAGTATCAATTATAAAAGCTGCAAAGGTTAGTTTAGGCATTACACACCCTTCTAACCTCTAAACTGTGAGAACTCTCCTTTTTTTCACTAACTTAAATGGATTCTGTCATGATTTTTAAGGTGTCGTTTTTATTTCTAAACTACACCGCATATAATTCACTCTACCATATAAAATTTCTTCCTGAACCAGCAAGTGTGTTTTTTTTTATTTTATTTATTTTTTTAGTTGTAATATTGGTGTGTAGGTGCATCTCAGGTCATTTTGCCTGGTCATGTGCTTTCAGAAAGAGCCAGCACTTTAGGATGGAACTGCCCTGAATGTGTCGCAGTGGGACCTGGATTTTACTATTGATTGCTGTTCTTAGATCTACCAGGCAGCTGTTATCTTGTGTTAGGGAGCTGCTATCTGGTTACCTCCCCATTGTTCTGTTGTTAGGCTTCAGGGGGGGGGTGATATCACTACAACTTGCAGTAAAGAGTGATTAAAGTTTATTAGAGCACAAGTCTCATGACTGGGGGCAGCTAGGAAACTTACAATATGTCTAGCCCCATGTCAGATTTCAAAATTAAATGTAAAAAAATGCGTTTCTGGTTTTGGAGCAGCACTATTAACTGATGCATTTTGTAAAAAACATTATTTTCCCACTACAGTATCCCTTTAAAGGAGAACTAAACCATAAAAATGAATATGGCTAAAAATGCCATGTTTTATATACTGAACTTATTGCACCAGCTTACAGTTTCAGCTGTTCAATAGCAGCAATGATCCAGGACTTCAAACTTGTCACAGGGGGTCAACAACTTGGAAAGTGTCTGTGACACTCACATGCTCAGTGAGCTCTGAGCAGCTTTTGAGAAGCTAAGCTTAGGGGTCGTCACTAATTATCCAGCAGAAAATGAGGTTGGTCTGTAATATAAGCTGATGCTACAGGACTGATTATTAAATTCTGATGCCAATTGCACTGGTTTCTGTTTTACTAATCAGCCTTATATTGTGACATTTCTATTCTATGTGTACTGTATATTGTGAGTGGGTCCCTAAGCTCAGTAAGTGACAGCAGCACAGAGCATGTGCAGTGAATCAGCAGAAAAGAAGATGGGGAGCTACTGGGGCATCTTTGGAGACACAGATCTTTACTGCTAAAGGGCCGTGGTTGCCTTGGGCTGGTACAGTAGCCCAAAACATAATGTACAACATTTCTAGCCTATTTCTTTAATTTAACTTTCCTTGTCCTTTAAGATGCAGCAGTAAGAGATTAATGCCGTTAATAGTTATAATTAGTAAATAATATAGTATTGCTTTATAACTTCTATATGTTATGCAGAAGTGTCCTGTTTTCCAGCCAGTGTGCCTTTATAAGAAAGATGGTGCTCGTCAACACCCTCTACTCTGTTGTTTAGGACCCCTGGAACCCAAGAGATTTCTTATTTAGGTGGTTCTGGTTTTGGCTCGCTTGCTCCCTCAAGTGGGCCACCCAAACCTTATTAATTTCAATGTGGTCCAGTTTCCACTTGCTCGTCTTGGCTTCCAAAAATAGCAAATAACTTGAAAGTGAGAGCAGAGAACACATTAAAAATAGCCCTGTGATGGGGCCATTCGGAGGGGAGTGTAGTTCTCTCCCAGGGCTGTTATTTCTGTGTATATCGCCTGCTGCATCTTCCCGTGGGATGGGGCTCATTGGATTAAATGCTTGCAGTGAAACCCTAGGAAACGCCTACATCGCTTATTTGGGTTATGGTGGAGAATTCTCATCCAGCTATGTCATTTCCACTATCCTTCCTTGGAATCAGTGCTGAACTTAATGGCTGAGCTGTGGATTTTTCCCTGTTATGCTCAGGTATGAAATAAATATATATATATATAATTTTAATTTAATTAAAAATTTTTTTTTATTATATTGATTTATCATGATGCACTATTCTATGTACAAATTAATATGTGCTGGGCTGTTTGAAAAAAAAAAACCTAGGGTGCAGCAGGATACCGCTAGAGCCCATAACATAACCATATTCATGTTTTTGGTTATATTTTGCTTTTATTGGGGATTTTCCTTGTGGGGTCCCATGTAGGTGGGGTGTCAAAAAATGAGGAGATCTTATTGTGGCTTCAGATTTTGCTCTCTTCATTGCATTCAAGTTCACCTGTTTGGGGGCAGTCCTGTCATTCATTTCTGTGGGTGGCTACAGGGACGCGCCAATGAGATCTTTGGGCCAACTGAAACTATAAAGCGGGATGCTTTGAACCTTTTGATTCTGAATTTGGCCAAATCCTTTGCACTCGATCTGGAGCAATACCCCACCAAATCTGAAGACTCAACACAGGCAGAAATCGGCAATGCGCATGTGGCAAATTTTTCACATTTTCTAGTTTTCTTTTCAGTCAGGACAAGATCTTGGATTTGGCAGAATCTGGGGATGCACAGAATCTAGAATTAGGTTCGGGATTTGGCCTTTTACAGATGGATTTGGTTTTGGCAGAATCCAAGTGCCTGACCGAACTGAATCAGAAAAATCATGACTTTTTGCCACACAAACAAGAAAGTTACGGGGGAATGTAATTAAAGTGGCAAAGAGCAAAACAATCCGCACCAATAAGACTAAAAATCCACATCTCGCAATGCAATATGGTTCCCTAAACTGTTATTACGTTGTGAATTATAATTGCGCAGTCTTAAGAAGTGCTTGAAGGTAAGAAGGCTCTTTTTGAGCAAACGTGACAACTTTTTCAGTAAGAAGTTTTATTACATTGACTGCGCATTGGCGCAAAGTATAAAATTCGCAAACGGTCTTCCACTGTCGGAAGTGGTCGCTAAACAGTTTCCGGGTTCGCAAAAGCTATATTAAATTTGTGCAAAGCAAAAATTTGTTTGCACAAAGGCATAACTTTTCGCATTGCGAATAGTTTTTCCATTAAGGACTTTTATTACATTCCCATTAGTCTTTTTTTCTGCGGGCTGTGCAAGGGGTACTCATGTACCCTTTCTTGCCCTAATTTGCTATGCAAATAAGGGTTTGGTATTCTGCCAAATATTTCATGAAGGAGTCTGGATTTAGCCAAATCCCAAAATAGTAGATGCATCGCTAGCGGAATCCTGCTAAAAAAGGCTTAGATTCAGCCCGAATCTTGGATTCGGTGCATCTGGATATATTGTAACATGACATAACATGGTAGGCAAGAGGCCATTGCATTTGGTGTCATCAGTTTGTATCATAGACATTTTTTTTGCTCAGGGCCCTGGAAAATCACATGTGGTGTCCGTTGAGTGCCATGGTTAGAGTAGCGTATATTTTGTATATTACATGTGCCATAAACTCCCTTAAATGGCAACAGCCTTGAAATAAAGAATGAATGTAAGCTTCATCATACTGAAATACGAAACTTTCTAAATATAATCAATTAAAAATTCTTTCCTGTTTCTGGAGAAGTTAAGATTATCTAAAGTATTCCTCTCTTAACACCTGTTTTTTTTATTTTTTTATTCTCTCTTCATGTAGGAGTTGGGTGTCAGATTTTCATTGACAGATTCAATACTGTATATCTTTTAAGGGGGGAGGGCTCCCTTTCCTAGCAGATGTATTCAAGCTCAATCAAATAACTTCCCAGCACAAACAAAATAACTGACTCTGGCACAAATACTTCATGTAGAGAGACAGGATTTCTGGTGATTTTAAGAGATTGAGCTCTAATACATCATTGGCAAAAGCAGCCCCCTTAAAGGAGAAGAAAACCCTGAAAATTGAATAGGGTTAAAAACGCCATGTTTTATATACTGAACTTACTGCTAAGCTAAGCTTAGGGGTCGTCACTAATTATCCAGCAGAAAATGAGGTTGGTCTGTAATATAAGCTGAAGCTACAGGGCTGATTATTAAATTCTGATGCCAGCTGCACTGGTTTCTGTGTTGCCATGTAGTAATTATCTGTATTAATTACTAATCAGCCTTATATTGTGACATTTCTATTCTATGTGTACTGTATATTGTGAGTGGGTCCCTAAGCTCAGTAAGTGACAGCAGCACAGAGCATGTGCAGTGAATCAGCAGAAAAGAAGATGGGGAGCTACTGGGGCATCTTTGGAGACACAGGTCTTTACTGCTAAAGGGCTGTGGTTGCCTTGGGCTGGTACTGAAGCACAAAACATAATGCTATAAATGTTTATAAACAATACTTTTTGGATATGCTCTAACCCTGCAGCCAATAATACAGACTTTTCAAGCCTTTATAATTCTCTATATTTAGCAGAGTGGTAGAAAGGTGTTTAACTATTTGCCTGCCCATAGGGCAATGACATATACTTATTCCATGGTGTTCAATGTACTTTCCACTATTAAGTGTTTCCCAACATCAACGTCACGTCTGTGTTACAATATAAAATAATAACTGATAAAAGTTTTTATGGATTTTTTTTATTTTTTTTTGCTGATTCATTTCGATCACAAGACATGTCCAATGATTATGAAAAGTGGGTGGTGCTTTTTTTGGACGTGCGCAGAACTTGGCCACTGTTACTGCTTTGCCCCATTGGAATGAGTCATTATAGGCAAGGATGGTATTTGTTCTTTTCAGAATTTTTTTGGATGCAATGTTCTTCGATAAGTTGCTTATTTAAGGGGATGCAAACCCATAAATAAAATTTGGCCCAATGAAAGAAAATGTAACTGAAAGCAACTTTCCGAGAAACCTTATTTTAACATTTTTAAATTTGTTAATTGTAAGTGTAATTCCAACTAAAAGCAGTATTTTTCTGCACTGCTGGTTCTGTCGCTTGAAACAATGTTGCACAAGTCTGCGCTTCGTGTTTCTTTACAGGTTGGGTTTATCCGCTAGTAGAGTTGCCACCTGGCCGGTATTTAATGTAAAAATGATGGTTGATCCCAATGTTATTTATAGGGAAACAAGATAAATATATAGGAAGGTCGGTATTTTGTTTCCAGAAAAGGTGGCAACAATATCCGCTGGTATCTGCTACATTGTTGTTAAAGTCAGATCCTCCAGGGCTGAGAAAAGAAAGGGACATAAATTAATGTATATATGAAAGCAGATTAGAATGATTATTTCTTCAGTTAGGTAACTGTTTATTTTTTTGGGAGGTTTACATCCCTTATAAACTGCAGTACCCATAACCCTTTGCCAGTGGCCAGCTGGGGAATGTATTATATATACTCCTCTGTTTATATTTAGTCATTGGGATTGCTAGAATATGTACTTTAGCTTTGGCTGGAGGGTTGTATGGCATAACTCTGGGGATATGGAAAAGCAAAATGATGTATAGTACAGGGTTTCTGATAGCCGTGCTGGCTGCAGGTTGGCCACCCATAGAAAAGAGACATGTGAGATAGGGAAGGGTCTGGGGCTGATCTTTGTTTCATGGCCATTAGGCTAATGGACGGGAGAGAGAGAGAGAGAGAGAGAGAGAGAGAGAGAAAGCGCATGGCTGTGGGATGTTTGTGCTGCTGGGTGCAGGCTGTCAAGTCACTCTCTTCAGTTAAACTCATTACATTGTATTGTGAATTCTGACCTCATCCAGGTCTAGAGAACCATCTGCTGCGCTCAACCTTTATCCAGCTTACTCAGGTCTCAACGCTGCGCCCAATCACTGCTTCCAGCCATTGTTCTCTGGATTCAGCTTTCCTCAAATGGGAACCCTCGTCTATTGCATTTTTTTTTTAATAAATGGCAAATAAAATGAATTTTAAAACAAGTCATTGATTAGTCATTGATTAGTTCAGGGAGACATTCTGTGTATGTATGTATGTATGTATGTATGTATATATATAAATATATATATATATATAACTTTTTTGTTTTAAAATTTTTTAATTGTAATAATATGCTATTAGCAAATTTATATTGGTTGAAATTGGTAGGGATTAATTTAATCCAGGTTTTGGCTCAGGTTGAGCATTTTCGGGTTTGGTTCTTCATGCTGAAAGTCATGTGACTGCTAAACGCAACACTTTTTTCAGATATTGCATTTTATTTTCCATTTCCCGCCCCCCCTCAAATTTGAATATGAAATGTAATTTTAAAAGTTACTTCTATGACCGGTTGTATTTGTTTTTTCCCCTCAAAAATACTCTGCAGCATTTTCTTTTTTTTAAAATAATCAAGCAGTATGCAGATTAAGTGCTTACACAGGGGAAGCCCCCACCCATTCTTCTGCAGTCACTGTGGGCTAAATCTGTTTTGGGGAATCCCATGAGTTTAAAACGTTTTGGGGTAACCCATATTTATTTTACCAAACCAGTAATTTAATAAAAATGTTTTTTAACAAATGTTCAAAATTTTCAGGGTGATCTACCCAGTATGGCTGTGTAATATATATATATATATATATATATATATATATATATATATATATATATATATATATATATATATATATATATATATATATAATATTTTTCAGTGAACCACATTTTTTTGTTCTTGACAATCTCCCACATGAATGTCTTTGTTTTTAGTGGAATCCCCTGGCTATATGGCAACTCCAGTGGAGTTTAGGGGACTGGAACCGTGTATGATGATTGTGGTAGGGCTGGATTCCCAAAAATGGGGGGCATCAAAGAAGATTGGCAATAAAATGCAACTCCTGTTACAGGCATGGGACGTGTTATTCAGATTGCTCGGGACCTGGGGGTTTTCCGGACAAGGTATGTTCTGTAATTCGGATTTTCATACCTTTTAAGTCTACTAGAAAATCATTTAAATATTAATTAAACCCATTAGGCTGGGTTTGCCTCCAATTAGGATGAATTATATCTTAGTTGGGATCAAGTACAAGATACTGTTTTATTATTACAGAGAAAAGGTAAAAATTTGGATTATTTGGATAAAATGGAGTCTATGGGAGACGGCCTTCCCGTAATTCTGAGCTTTCTGGGTAACTGATCTCATGCCTGTATACGCTGAACTTTATCTTAGGCTTCCTTTGATTTAAGGGTTTGAGGAGTGTTAGTGCAGTTGTGTCAGCACCATCTGGCCTTTAACGTTTTGTAAGTTGGTCCTTTTGCAACTGAACTGGCTGCTCGTCTCTGTTATGCTCTAATGATTGTTCAGCCTGATCATATATTGCTTGGAATTGACTTGCAGTGCTACTTTCATTATGAATAGAGAATGCCTTTGCCTAAGCAAACAGCATGGCAGCTTTCAGTCACATGCACGTATATAGAAGTGCACGTACTGTATATAGAAGTGCAAGCACGTTATGCCTTCATATGTTAGTGTTCTGCGGAAGTGAAAACCAAACTATAATATGGCATTTAAACATTTGGTATAATGCCATTTAGCGATGTATACTCTGTATTTTAATATCCCATTATTTAGTGTCTTTTTTAATCTCACTTTCAGTTGTAAATGTTCCAGCTAATCCCCGAAGTTCTCTATACACGTGAAAAGGCCGCAGAGTCCTGTACTGAACCATATCGATTATTCCTGAGCAATAGAAGAGGGAATCTGAATTCCAACCCTCTTAATTCTTTTGAGTGTCCCCGGCAATCGCCACCATCAAAGTTTGGGTTTTTGTGCTATTGGGATTCAAATTCAGTGGAGGCGGAGTTATGGGAAAACCCTCAATCCCGAATCCTGCTTTTTGCTTGTCCAAGTGACAGCCGGGTCCTCCCTTTTCCTTTGTGAATGGAGCATTCCCAGCTCTGGCACGCATGGAAATTGATGCATTCGCTTGCCACAAACACCCTCCCCCAGTGTGGCCAGCCCTCACTAAATTACCAGTCACCTCTCCCCTTTAGAATTCAGGCTTGGCCCATTGTTTGGGGACCATAATGCCAGATGAGTGTTAGAGTGAGAGCAGCGGTATCGCTCCAGAAGGGATTCAGCCACTCGTTCCTTTCTCCTAAATAAAGTGTTTTATTCCTAGCTGGACAATGTCAGGGCTGGAGCTGTGTTATTTCACTTACTGTATGTGTATCTAATAGGATTTGAAACATGCAGAGTATGGACTGCTGTCTCCTCTCAAAACAGTCGGAAGAACATGTAACATGTCTGAATAATATGCATAAAGTTCTATTACATTAAATATTTTAATCATAAGCTTCCATTACAAATTAAAGGGGAATATATTCTGTTGTATTTAGAGATTTGGATTTCGTAGGCTTGTGTGTTCAATGGTTTTGTTTGCTCTGCTTTAACTAAGCCTCCTTATTTGTTCCAGTGTCTTGACTAAAGGACTGCAGGCCCATCTCCCAAATCACATCCTTGAGCTGATGCAGTATTTGATTGGGTTTTACAAGCTGATCAGTTGCTATATGAAGGATGCACTTGGGGAAATTAGATACAATTCAGTGGTGGTTCACTTTATTTAGTCGCCCGGTGACAAATCGCCTTTTTTTTTTTTGGACAACTACTCTCCCAGAAAAGACTTCCTGCCGGCTAGAATCTAAATTGCCGGCGGGATGGCACTCGGAGCGCTTTGTTTTCTGAAGTAGCCCAAAGTTTTCTCATGAGGCAACTTCGGGAGACTTCGGAAAACGAAGCGCTCCGAGTGCCTTCCTGGCGGCATTTAGATTCTAGCCGGCGGGAAGGCTTTTGCGGGAAATTAGTCGATAGAAGAAGAAGTGATTTGTCGCTGGGCCACTAAATCTCCCTGAATTTTAGCGTGTGCCCTTACCCTAAACAGTATTCTGCAAACAAATTTCATGAGTAAATGTAGGTGAAACCTAGTGCCAAGGGTGGAGGCAAATGAAGGTTTTCACGTCTTGAAAAGCTTTCGATAACCTTTTGTGGCCTGTTTTATCAAATTATTCAGCACTGAAAGTGTTTTCCCCCACCATGAAAATTGTAAGCAGCTAAGCCAGCTCCCCTTCATACTTAATCCTGTTTCAAAGGGAAAGCACAAGATAAAGTCTACGGACTGACCTCTCATTCCTAGGGCCCATGACTTCACTCTAAGGAAGTTCTTTGATATTTTGTTCCTTAAATCCATTGGCTTTTCCTGTGTGGGGGGGTATCATTTGCCCATAATTAAGCGTTGCTAATTCTAGTTCTGCTGGCAGAAGAAGTAGAACACTAGTAGACTGACACACAGTGTTGTAAATACCTTGCTCCCCATTTAAACAGGGAAATGTGTTTAAAGGGAGATACTGATGTGAATGGTATATAATGTCTTCAGAATTTGTAAGTGCTATATAGATAACAGATAATTGTATGAGCTTTTGAGACAATGAGCAGCTCATTATTGGGGGGGGGGCTTATCTGAGGGCTTGTTTTACTTTCTTCTCCACTGCAAACAGTGACTGGACAGAACCAGGAAGTACTTAAGTGAAAGTGGTCTAATTTACATGTTAAAGGGGTGGTTCATCTATAAGTTAACTTTTAGTATATAATAAAATGGCTAATTCTAAGAAACTTTTCAATTGACTGTAATTTTGACATTTTTATAGTTTTTTAAGTATTTTCCTTATTCTTCTGACTGTTTTGAGCTTTACTATGGGGGTCACTGGTCCCTTCTAAAACGCATGCTCTGTAAGGGATGTGACACACGGGCAGATTCGGGGAGATTGTCATCTGGCGACTAATCGCCTCTTCGTCTGGGCGACAATCTCCCTGAACTGCCTTCCCGTGTCTTCCCGTCCGCTATGATGAAAAGTCGTCTGCGCTAAAGCACATGCGGCACTTCGTTTTCCGAAGTTGCCTCACGAGAAAACTATGGGCGACTTCGGAAAACGAATCGCCGTGTGTGATTTAGCGCAGGCGACTTTTCATTATAGCGGACGGGAAGGCGGTTTCGGGAGATTGTCGCCCAGGCGAATAAATCTCCCCGAATCTGCTCGTGTGTCTCAACCCTAAGGCTACAAATGTATAGTTATTGCTACTTTTTTTAATCCTCTTTCTATTCAGACCCTCTACTATTTATATTCCAGTTTCTTATATTAATGCACGGTTGCTATGGTAATTTGCACCTTAGCGACCGGATTGCTAGAATTGCTAACTGGAAAGATGCTGTATAAAAAGTTAATCTACTCAAAAAAACACAAGTAATAAAAAATGAAAACCAGCTGCAAATTGTGTCAGAATATCATGCTTTACATCATACTAATAGTGAACAACTCCTTTAAGTAAAACAATAGGAACAGGGTATAGAAATGTATTTTTTCCCCACATCACCTATCGTATTGATATACAAGTATGGGATCCGTTATCCGGAAACCCGTTATCCAGAAAGCTCTGAATTACAGAAAGGCTGTCTCCCATAGACTCCGTTTTATCTAAATAATTCAAATTTTTTTTAAATTTTTTTTTCATTTTTCTCTGTAATAATAAAGCACTACCTTGTACTTGATCCCAACTAAGATATAATTAATCCTTATTGGAAGTAAACCCAGCCTATTGGGGTTAATGTTTACATGATTTTCTAATAGACTTAAGGTATGAAGATCCGAATTACGTATAAATCCATTATATGAAAACCCCCAGTTTCCAAGCATTCTGTATAACAGGTCTTGGAGGTAAAGTGAAACACCTGATGTTTGCCATCCCTGTGGAATTTGGTCTTTCCGTACTTTGTTGCTGTTTTCCAAACAAGCAGGTTGTTAAAGCTCAGTGTGAGGGTCTCAGAAGTCACTCCTGACCTATGGGCCCCCATCTGTTCCTGTAAATATGCAGACATCTGCCTTTGGGTGACCTGATTGCCCTTGACGGCAGACAGCAGTTGGACTTTCCCATGTTACGTAGGTGCCTCTTGGGAACTCAGAAAGGCTTCCAGATCTGGTTTACCCAGTATATGGCTCTCTGCAGCCCACACACCCAAAAACAGGGCAACAGGTTGGAGATCCCTGCTCTACAATCATCAAAGCACTGTACCTGCAAATTTTAAACCTACAGTTTTGCGTATTTGCATCCATCATTAAAAAAAAAAAAAAACATTGGCAGTCGTATACTGAACCACCTGGCATTCCAAGCACAAGCACAAACCAGGCGCTGCCAAAATGGGCATCAGAAAGCCAATATTAAGATGGCTCTGGCAGGAGCTGTGAGTGTACCAGGGACAACAGTGAAGCAGAGTTGCCACTTAGATACATTTCAAAACTCTTTCATACTGAGGGCAATTAAAACCCCAAGTCCTAAGCATTCTAGATAACTGGTCCCATACCTGTAACCTTGGTCAGAATTGACCTCGGAACAGTGCAATCTTGTTTCAGACAGTTTCTTCTTATTTTCTTTTTATAAGCTGACTTTACATTTCTTTATTTTTTAGTAAATAGTACAGGTACTGGCATATTTTATTTAAAGGGATACTGTCATGGGAAAAAAACAAATTTTTCAAAATGAATCAGTTAATAGTGCTGCTCCAGCAGAATTCTGCACTGAAATCCATTTCTCAAAAGAGCAAACAGATTTTTTTATATTCAATTTTGAAATCTGACATGGGGCTAGACATTTTGTCAGTTTCCCAGCTGCCCCTGGTAATGTGACTTGTGCCTGCACTTTAGGAGAGAAATGCTTTCTGGCAGGCTGCTGTTTTTCCTTCTCAATGTAACTGAATGTGTCTCAGTGGGACATGGAGTTTTTACTATTGAGTGCTGTTCTTAGATCTACCAGGCAGCTGTTATCTTGTGTTAGGGGCTGTTATCTGGTTACCTTCCCATTGTTCTTTTGTTTGGCTGCTGGGGGGGGGGAAAGGGAGGGGGTGATATCACTCCAACTTGCAGTACAGCAGTAAAGAGTGATTGAAGTTTATCAGAGCACATGACTGGGGGCAGCTGGGAAATTGACAAAATGTCTAGCCCCATGTCAGATTTCAAAATCTGTTTGCTCTTTTGAGAAATGAATTTCAGTGCAGAATTCTGCTGGAGCAGCACTATTAACCGATTCATTTTGAAAAAACATTTTTTTCCCATGACAGTATCCCTTTAACCCATGGAGCCCACTTTATTCAAATATTTAGGAGCAGCCATACTGCTCTCCTTCACGCAGACCAATAGTATAGAAGATAATAAACTGGGCCCTTCCAGCCAAGAGGATTGTAGTGGATTCTGGGAGCTGTAGTTCAGTGCCATCAGTAGGGCTGACAGGCCAACACAAAAAGAAAAAAAATTAAACATTTTCCCCCTTATGTAATATAAGGCACTAAGTTTGCCCAGGAGCAGTAAGACATCACAACCAACAAGATGCTTGCTTTTAAATAGGTGACCAGTAAATGCTTCCAGCTGATTGGTTGCTATGGGTTACTGCTCCTGGGCAAACTTAGTGCCTTTTATTACATAACCCCGAAATGATTTGCTAAAATGAATGCAATCCTGTGTGCACCAAACCTATTCAATCTCCTCCTGCACAAGCTGGTAATATTGTCATGCAGCAGTGCCTTTTACATCTCCCTGGCTATGTACACAATGTGTCTCCTCTGGACTTGTGGTTTTCTTAAATGAGCTGTTGTCGAGTCAAAGGAGTGAAATCGCTTGACAAAAGGCTTCGTTACCTATACAGTTTGTTCGATGTACCTCGCAGCATTGTGTTGGGGAAGAAAAGCTCTTTTCAGAGACTGGTGTAGGAGAGGGGCAACAGGTCCTTCAACAAGGTTTGTGGGAAACTTCTTTTCAAATGGGTGCTGATGTGGGGGGCGGGAGGCTTGTTTAAGAAACACTTTTAATTTTTTGTCCAATTTTCCTGAAGGCTGTGTTTTTATTTGAGAAATAGTGGTTTATGACCCTATTATGATCATACGTATATTAAATAATTTCCCCACTTTATAGAAATAGTTGAACAACACTACTCTAGAACAATGGAGATTGCTAGTTATACTAATCTAAAGGAGAATTTTAGTACTGAATGCAGCCTCTTCTGATCATTCCATGCCTGACAAACACATGGTGGGAGCTCAAGGCCCCAGGTGCAGACTGTAACGGACCATGAAATTCCCTAGAATGTTATGTTGTCACATGACAAGAAAGTGGGCTGCATTGGCTCCAAATGCATTGTGCATCCAAAGGAAAATATATATTGCTAACTTAAAGGGGTTGCTCACCTTTGCGTTAATTCTTACTATGACGTAGAGAGTGATATTCTGAGACAATTTGCAGTTGGTTTTTATTATGTGGATTTGAGTTATTTAGATATTATATATATATATATATATATATATATATATATATATATATATATATATATATATATATATATATATATATATATAATCAGGCCTGGACTGGGAGTTAATATAGGCCCTGTAATTCCAAGTACACAGAGGCCCAAACAGACCCCTACCAGCCCACTATAAGGTAACTTTCTATGGAGCCGTACAGCAGCCCCTCTGGCATTTGCCAGAACCCACAGATTGCCAGTCCGGGCCTGTATATAATACACTAAAGCCATGAATATCTTGTAAATTGTATCCTTATAAATGGTGAGTTCTGATGTCATCAGTTATAAACGGTGAGTTCTGATGTCATTGCTGTCACCTGACATACTGAAACTTGTGTATTATAATAAATAAAGTACCCCCTGTCGCAAAATATGAGGATATAAGAAATATGAGGATATTAGACGTTACCTCAGAGTTTCCTCGGAGTTCCATGACCTTTATAAAAACACTCAGCCTTCTGCCTCGTGTTTTTATATGGTCATGAAACTCCTCGGTAACTTATAATATCCTTATAATTTACAAGAGGGGGTGTGTGTATATGTGTATATATATATATATATATATATATATATATATATATAGGAAACCAGGTGAAAAGAACTGACCATTCTATAAAATACTTTAATTTAAAGGTGAACCACCCCTTTAATGACGTAGGCCTTATACAATAACAATTTGGACCTCCTGAGCAGATTGGAGGACTGCCTGCAATGGGCTATCAGTGATCCGGTTGGACAGTCCTCTAATGAATAGCAGTGCGGTGCTTTTGATAGAGACAAGGTTTGCCCTACTCTGGTAACCTATATTATCCAGTTAGCTGCTACTATGAGTTGCTGAACCCTGTTACTGTATAAAGAGTGTTTGCAAACAAATTTTGTCTTTATTTGTGCAAGACAGGAGATCTGAAAGTAATAAAAGTAGAAGCTTTGCAAGAAGGGAAACAGTAGCTTTAGGGGGGGTTATAAAACATTTTCACCTGTTCAAGCTGGTTGCCAAAGGCAAAATCATGGGACATATAGATTTATGCATAGGTTTTCTCCAGGTCTTGTAACCCATAGCAACCAATAAGCAGGCAACAGCTGCTATTTGGTCTTACATAGCTGGGCAAATAAACGCATCACAAACATAACACCTGTTCGTACTTTCCCTGCTGTATGTCTATCAATATAATACACAAAAGCTGTGAATATCTTGTAAATTATATCCTTATAAACGGTGAGTAGTGATGTCATCAGTTATAAACGGTGAGTAGTGATGTAATTTCTGTCACATGACTCACTAAAATTTGTGTATTATAATAAATAAAGTACCCCCAGTTGTAAAATATGAGGATATTATAAGTTACCTCGGAGTTCCATGACCTGTATAAAAACACTCGGCCTTCGGCCTCGTGTTTTTATATGGTCATGAAACTCCTCGGTAACTTATAATATCCTTATATTTTACAAGAGGGGGTACTTTATTCACTATATATTTACATTTCTGTGCCATGGTTCTTTGATCTTTGCTAAGCCATGTGTTGCCAGTAATAGCATGGCATAGATGAAAGAGGAACCTGGAACCGGGCATCAGCCCAATGGTACTTTTAGACTGGCACTATAGATTTTATAGTGGCAGCATATTTATAAAGGGCTTAATAGTTTCCAGTGTTTCAAGCTGATGGCACGCTTGAATCTGCCACTGCCACTTCCCATACATCTAAATAGGAAATGCACAAAGTGCTAGTTCCAGTGCTGTTGTGAAATTGGAGGTGGAAGAAGTGCTTTTTCTGGGGGAGAATGTAGTGTATGCCATAGCCCTTTATAAAAATAAAAGGGAAGAGATTTGTGCCAGGGGTTTGTTTTGGGCAAGTCAGGTTTATTGTACAAAAATGTACCCGAATGTCTGAAGACAAAACACGTCTAGATATCGTGAACACTTTAACATCTTTTCTTTTATTGTTTCTTGCTTGGTTCTTCAACAAACCTTTATTAGCAGGATTCATTCAGGATTCATTTCAGATGGCATTTGAAAGCATAGAAAAATCAGCTGCCAAAGGATGCTGGGACTTGTAGTGCAGCGACCATAAGAGTGTCAATAGTTGTTGTCAACTCCTGCGGTTTATTATTCAGGCCAAAGTGTTAAATAAAATCCCTTTGAATTGCAATGCCTTGATTTTATTCTGTTTTAAAGGCTGCCATCTGCATATCCGACAAGGGAATGTCCACTGCAGAGATAGAAACGGTCACGGATTGTATGTTAAATGTCTGATTCGTAAAAATAGCACACATTCTGTCCTAGCAAGCTCGGCACGGCAAACCTAAAAAGGAAAGCAAAACTCTTGGCAGGAAGCAGAGTATGAGAGGGCCTGCTAGGGTTTAAGCGGTAGGACGTCTCTGGCAGGGAATATCTCTCTGTACAGTTGGAATAACTGCCTTCAGTCCTGCATGCTTTTTAGTTGGCAATCCCAGAAAGACCCCTTTTCCCCCATGGAGACTGATTTATACCGTCTCATCAGTGCCTGAACAGGACAGTTGGTTGATGGCAGCCAAGGGCTTTGGTTTTGTCTCCTTTCCCTCCCCCAGAGTCACCCCCTCAGCTGCCTTCTGATTACACACCTGCTTCCACTTGTCAGCACGTCGTAGACCATGGCCAAATAGGAAAGAGGAACACACTGGATTTTATCTTGAAGCCATATTAAACTGGTGACCCCCTGGCAACTGGTAAGAATTTCTATTTGCAGGCTGGAAATAGAATTACTTATCATCAAAAAAATAAAAATAAAGTACAAAATAAATAATAAAGGCCAGTCTGAAAGTTGTGCCACCTTTAACAAGTTAAAGGTTGCTTAAAGGGATACTGACGCAAAAAAACTGCACTTTAAAATAGAATTCAACCTTAAAAGCTACCTATAGGTTCTTTTTATCATTGATAACACCTGAAGCTAGCTTGATGGACTCACTACATCTCTCTGTATCTTCAAACCGAGGCTATGAGTTCCAATTCACAATTAAAAGGCACAAGCTTAATACCAGCATGCACTTCAATTGTCACCCACTAGGGTGGCAGCACATTCTGCAAAACCTTCCCAAAAAAAGGCAAGACATTATTTCTAACCCTCTTGCCACCAGACAAGTAAAACATACCGTGCACAGGTATAATCTAGTCAGTCCATGTATGGTCTGGCCTCCTATCTCTTGTCTTTCTTCTCATGTAACCTTTTAAGGGTAGTGGCAGACAGGGAGATTACCTACTTCGGCCTTCTCGCCGGCAAGAATACGAATCGCTGATGGCATACACAGGGGCGATCCGCGGGCTGCTGCCGTCTGAGGCAACAACCCCCATGTCGCCCCCCTCTCCCGCTCCGCGCTTAAAAGTTTAGCTTCGGAGTGGTCCAAAGGGGGCTGCATCGCTAGCGCAGCAAGTGCGTACTGTGCTTTCTGCACTAGCAAAGCCGAATTTCCGGTTTAAAAAAACGAAATTCGGCTCTTAAAGTTACAGGAGGTGGCTTTTTGCCGCCCCTTGTAACTGGCCGTTCACTTCCGCCTGAGGCAGGAACGGCCCTGGGCATACATTTCTGAAGTCACTTCACAAGGAAAATTTCGGCGACTTCGAAAATTGAAGCGATTCTTATGCCATCCTGCCAGCGATTCGTATTCCTGCCGACGGGATGACATTTCTAGGACATTAGTCGCCCGAATCTCCCCTAATCTTAGCGTGTCACTAGCCTTAACAATATGATAGTTACAACGTGTTTACTTTTCTATTAGTAACGGTTTGATAGGAGCAGAACTTTCTTTTTTTTTTTTTTCTTTTTTTTTTAACTCAAGTCTGCATTTTATCAAGATTTGGATGTTCTGATAATTCTTTCCATTTGATAGAAAATATCCCTTTGAGTTGTTATTTTAAGAGCGCTGCGAGTGTATGACCATGGGGGCTGTACACGTGCCTCTGTACGTTGTTTACCCAGCAATTAGTAGAACATTAGTAGTCAAACAGATGAAGAAGCAGATAAGTATGGGAGTCAGTGATCCGGAAGAAAGTCTACATTTTTCTTTCCACAAGATCCAAATATGTCAGGTTGCTTCCTTTGTGTACACGTTCCTCTACAGGCTAATTGGAGTGCTTTATATTAATGTATGTACGACAGAAAATTTCAATATTTATAGTGTTTAGTGATGTGACATAACTGAAAGGGTAGGTGAAACAGTAGCCAGTGTTGGCATTTTGTTATCATTGCTAATGGCCTGTTTTGGCTCATCTGGCTGGGCCTTTTGGCCAAATCCTGTTTGTGTCAGACTTCACTGACTTTCATTAAAGCAGAACCATGTTAATGAGATGTTATCAGGTCATAAAAGTCAGAGTTCATAGCTAAAGTTGTGACTACATCCTGCCCAGACGCCATTCAGAGAGCAGTCAGGCAGCAAATGGTTCCTTCCCTCCAGCACTGATGTGAGGAGACAGGTAGCAACTCTGCATGCAGGCTATACCATCTACTACTCTAGTTGTAGGGGTGTCCTGTCTGGTGATGTCCATCTGTTTTTGATCTACAAAGGAAGAACATTCACTTCTATTGGCTCTACCATCATTTGTTCTCTGGCTGCTAGGACTTTGACATACCTATATATAATCACAGTATTAAAATTATGTTGGTATCCCAGCAAGCACATTGCAACTGGTTGTCGACAAGTAGATTGCAAATGACCCACCAAACTGATTGTGCTCAATGTTAAACACTCTGACTCAAGTTAAGGTAAATTCTGTTTCCATGTTTAAAGGGGGGTAGTTCACTTATAAATTTACTTTTAGTATGCTGTAGACTGTGCTGTTTTGGGACACTTTGCAGTTGGTCTTCATTTTTTATGTTTTTTCAGTTCTATACCGTTTGTTCAGCAGCTTTCCGGTTTGATATTTTGGCAGCTATTTGGTTGGGCTGCTAGGGTTTTATTTAGGGATGCACCAAATCTAGGATTTGGTTCGGGAGAATCCTTCTGCCTGGCCGAACCAAATCCTAATTTGCATATGCAAATTAGTGGCTGGGAGGGAAATCACGTGACTTTTTGTTACAAAACAAGTAAAAAATGTTTTCTCCTTTCCATTCCTAATTTGCATATGCAAATTCAGTTCGGTATTCGGCCGAATCTTTCGCAAAGATTCGGGGGTTCGGCCGAATCCAAATTAGTGGATTCTGTGCATCCCTAGTTTTATTTACCCTAGCAACCAGACAGTGGTTTGAAATGGAAACTGTATTATGAATAGGAGAGGGCCTGCATATAAAGTGATCAATAATAAAACGTAGCAATAGCGATAAAATTGTAGCCTCACCGAGCGATAGTTTTTGGCTCCCTGTGTCAGTGACCCCCATTTCAATGCTGGAAAGAGGCTGAAGACGAAGGCAAATAATTATAAAACTATAAAAAGAAATTATGAAAAACAATCGCAAAGTTGCTAAGAATAGGCCGCTCTATAACATGCTAAAATTTAACTTAAAAATTAACCACCTCTTTAATGCAAGGTCAAAAGGAAAAGCCTTTTTTTACATTTTAGCTGAGATACAGCTACACTAGTAAGTCATTTTTTTTGTAAAAAAAAATCAGTTTTAGACACTAAAATTCTAAGATGAACTGCTGCTTTAAACCATGGGACTCTAGCTACATTGTTACGTAATGTAATTATTTGATACGGCAAGGGATCAAGGGTAACTCTTCTTCAGAAAAAAAAAGAGCTTTGTATTTGACTCCATTGCTATTAAGCAAACTGTACTTGTCTTTTGTCCTTGCGTGACTTCTCTCTGGATAAGTACGTTACATCGTTAGAGAGAAAATAGAATGAGCAGACAAATGTTAAAGGGATAAGGTCACAATTTTAAAGGCCAGTGCCATCCTCCAGGGATGGTATTTTTGGTGTTTTTTTTTATTAACTCGACTTTTGGGCTACAGCAGCCCAGTCCAACTCTCTTAAGGAGTCCCATGGGCACCCACCATTTGTTGACTTTATCTACAGCCTATGTGGCTCTCCCCACATTAATTATTTTCCCCCATGTGGAGCAGAGTCCTGTGCGGAACCATTTTCTAAGACCCGAACCCGCATATTAACCCACTTTGATCTGCTACCCGACCCACAACTACCTTATCCGCAATCCGCCGACCACCATCAAACAGGGAGTGATGCTGCTGCAAACTGGAAGTGACATCATCAAGTGGGCGGGAACAAGTTTTGTAAAATTTGAAAAGGAGTAAAATATAGACGATGTAACATAAGATAAATTTAGATGAGACCCAAATCCCGACCCCCAAACCCACAGACCCGCGCCAAAATATCCTACCCTCATTCCGCAGGGTACGAGCTTATTTTGCGGGTAACCCATGGGTACCCGACCCGCTGCAGGACTCTAACGTGAAACGATCAGTATCTGATTTAACCAAAATAAGATGTTCAGAAAAGCATTCGTTTTTGCCCCATGTGCTGCCAACTCAGCCAAGAGTCATTGTCTGCCCTTGTATAGCCCCCTCTATAAAGGAGACCTGGAAAAAATTGTCTCTGTTAAATGAGAGATGCTCATGGAGTACCATTTTATAACACAATATAAATCATAATTTGGTGGGTTTAATTACGTTCGGGGTTTATTCACGAAGATATGACTAATGCCATGTGCAGGTACTATAATTTAGGTCCTTTCTTGTGGTTTAAAGCGGGTGCAGTTGGGGTTATAAGTGATGGAGACGTTGGAACCTTTTGCATTCTAGAACAGATTGTGAGCACATGTTACAACCAAACATATATTATTTGCCTTGAGTTCTTCACTGTGTTTTTATGCCCTGCTGTGCATGTTGGGTCTTTTTTTCAAATTTGTAAATGCCACATTTCTTGTAGAGTTTCTATGTACCAAAGTCTCCAGTCGCAACTACTTTGAGGATGGCCATTTAGCATTGCTCCCAGTAGGCAAGGAGGCATTATATTTTACAGTGGTCTGGTTACTGACACAATGACCTGCGGTGCAGCATATGCACACAGCTACATAGAAAAAGAGCACAGATTACTTACCTGCTCATAGTAATAAAAATAAAAAAAACTTTTTACATTTGTCTCCATCATGAGTGTTGTTTTTCTGGTAGCTTGATCATTTAGAAAAATGAATGTGTGCCTGCATGGAGGGTGTAAAAATCTGCACAGTTGGGTGCACGTGATTTGTTCGCTTGTATCCTGTGCATAAACTTCATCAGTCGCATTCTTCCCGTGTAACGGGGATCTCTTTTATAGCCAGAGACTCTGCCTCAATCTGCATAGAGGCCACGTCTCTCATTTTATGGCCTTCCTGTGTATATAATCTCAGGTACCAATAATTCATTGAAGGCCATGAAAATCTCCCGGCCTTTTTAACGCCGGCCCTCCTAATCCAACCCAGTGTTGTTTCAGCAGTAAACACCGTTGGAGTGAAACCAAATACCACCCCCATCTGGCACTTGGCTACAACTGGAACTACTGTTTTGCATTACCTTTTGCAGCACAGATTTATGATTGGCATTCTCTATTAAGTTATACTGTATATTCCTTTTATCATGTTTTTAGAAAGCCTCAACATATTCTTCAGTACTGAGCAATAGATGGATGTATACCAGTGGCATAACTATAGAAGAAGCAGACCCTTAGATCGCGGGGGGCCCCAAACCAAGGGGTTGCCTTTCTCAATAGCATTCAAATCGCCCCCCCCCCCCCGCAACTCTTCTTCTTTAAATTCTCGCACGTTAATGCTCTTGTTACACCACTGATGTATGCATTAGACATCCAGATTATATACAAAAACCGCCCGATACAATAGGTAAATCGGCCATGCTTTGTTGCATTATATTCTGCAGCGCAAACCCTATTCAAACAATTGAATGAGCAGTGCTGTATTTAATATATAGACAGCCGAGTAAAAATAAGAAATACAAAAAAAGTCGCTGTACAAAAAATATTTTAGAAAATCCCATCTAGCCAGGCACTAAACCTAAAGCAGAGCTAAGTTTTTAGTTAGCTGAGCTTATTGCATCAGGCAGCAGCAGACCCAAATCCACCCCTGGAAATGAGCATCAGAAATTTGGCATTAAATTTTAGATTTTTTTATTTGCATTTCAAATTTCCCTCAGATCATAATGTCTGCTCTTAGTTTTTTTCTTTTAATATATAATTTGTATATAGACCCCCAAAGTTTTGGTGTAGTTGTTAACTACAGGGCAATTCAAGCAAATGCTGCTGGTTTATTCCTTACCCACAGGTTTGCTCCTAATCCATAAAATTTACTGAATGAAATATTTCTGGTGTTAATATCACGTGTTCGTGTTAATAACGTCAAGAATTAGCTTTATTACCATGAAATTGATGTTATCGTTTGTCAAAGTAATATTATCACTGTATTCATTAAGCTAAAATGCTTTTATTGGAAGTATTAGCACCAAAAGGTCAGTGTTCAATCTGCAAAAATCCATGAGAATATAGGAGGAAGCCATTATTACACATTTTGCTGTAGCGCAAAGTGACTGTTAATTGCCCCCCTCTCTGTTTCAATCATTTTTCATTTTTAAAGAAGGAATTCTCCTTTTGTGAAGGTCTTTCATGCAGTTTGACAAAATAAGCATAAAAAAGAGAGAGACTTGTGGGAAAGACCTTTACAAAAGGCACACTTCCCCTTTAATGGGGGCACTTTGTTATTATTGTTGTTTGTTATTTTTGTGGTCTGGATATTTTTGAATCTTTTAAATTTTTTTTAGTATTTAAACTGCTGTCTTGTTGCTAGGGCCTATTTATACCATTTAACCAATGGGCTGAATAGCAGACTGGAAGATTGCCATGGACATGAAGAAAGACATGTGTCCCTGGCAGCCAGGTGTCATTTTTAAAGGCAAATCGTCAATAACAAAGAATGAAGACCAACTCCGTTTAACTGTCCTTGAAGTTTATTTTAAGCTGAGCTGCCCCTTTAAATTAGGACTTGGAACTTAAATAAAGCTCCCCATAGACGCGACGATTCTTCTTGCCGAACGACTGATTTTAGCGAAGTCCGACCAATCCTTCGAAATTACGGTGAGGTTAGTGGGATTCGAACAATCGTACATCTTACGATTTTTCGTCCGACATCTGTCAGAAAATTGATCGGCCAGGTTAAAAAATCTTTATCGGTCCAGTGCAATCTATCTAAGTTTGCAGGGCCAAGCAGGCAGCTCCCCTTTGTTTTTCTGCCAATATCGTCTGAAATGGTCTTTTTAGTTGATGGACAATTCGTACGATCGTTTCGAGATAATCGTGGTCTCACGATGACGATCGGATCTTTTAAAAATCTTTATATCTATGGCCAGCCGTAACTTAAATTTCACTGGGAATTTCACTAAATATAAGCATTAATACAGCAAAGGGTGTTTGTCAGGCTAGATACTTATTTATATGTTCTAATTTGTTTAAATGGTTATGTTTAAAGGAATAAATCGGCCTTTAGTGGATCGGGCCCTTAGTATTCCAAAGCTTTCCATGTGGCGGGGTGCTTGCGCCAGTCCCAACAGCTGCCCCTAAACATTTTGGCAGTTTCCCTGAACAACAGGTGCTAATGCTGTGTAAGCTATATATTCCCACAGTTACAAGTAGCCATTTGCACGGATCCGAGCAGATGGAAGGCGAGGTGTTCCTTCTCTGTTTTTTTGGCTCTAGCACGACTGTAAGCATTTCAAAAGTTATAAGATCAAAGTTGTGCAATAATGGAAATACCTGAAATTCTTTGCTTTTTTGGAAGTGTACGTTATGCTGGTTATAATAAACTTTACTTAATTGCTTCGGAAACAACAGTACAAGACAATTTATTGAATATATTGAGTTCTCACTAGGGATGCACTGATTCCACTATTCATCTTTCAAGAAGGATTTGACAGAATCTCGACACGAACCGGAACCCTATTTTGCATATGCAAATTAGGCCAATGAAGTGTTGGAGAAAAACATACAGGACTCTAATTCAGCCGAATCCTGCTGAAAAAGGCTTCGATTCAGTGCATCCCTAGTTCTCTCAAACAGAGGGAGCTCCATAGTGATCGCGACCCCATACGTCACAGGCCCTGCCCCCTGCTATGTCACAGTCCCGCCTCTCCCCCTGGAGTTTGTTGGGGGGGGGAAGGTGGCAACCCTAGATGCAGGCCTTTGGTTCTCTAGCTGCATCAAACTACAACTTCCAGCATCCCATGACAGCCATACTAGGCACTTTAACCACAAGTGTAAGGCCACAGGCACTGCCGATTGGATTCTGCTGAGTTGGATGCATGGCTTATTATATTCCTTTAACAGTATGACAGTTGCAACATCTACTGACGTGGCAGGAAAGTTACTTTCCTTCCAAATTTTGTTCCTTGTTGTTATGCCTTCTACAAATAAACACTCTTCTCTCTCTCAGTTTGGAGATGATCCCAGGGAGGACATGTGAGAGAGGTTTTGTGCTTCGTCATGCTAGGGTCCCCTTCCCCGCTTGCCTCTTGGCACATCATGTGATTAATGGAAGTTCTCCTATCTACTGATTAGCCTCAAAGAATGAAGCTCTGTGATTTAAGCATCTCTAGTCTGAAATAAACAGCAGGAAATCATTCCTATAAATATCACTATTGTTCCCAGCAGCCTGTGCCATACTGTGCCAAAAGCGCTCTACAGCTCCCCCATCTGTTTCCTATTTGCTAAAGGTAGGCTTGGCCTTGCACTGCTAAGCACTAATGGCAACATGTACCCAGACACAAGCCACATCATATAACAGCCCTCTTATAATACTTGCATTATAAGAGTGAATCCTAACCTTTTTAAACCACGCCCAATCTGTCTGGCAACACTCAGATACAATTCGCTCAAACCTTAAAGGAACCCCCCCCCCCCGAACAATTTAGGTCTCTATAAAAAATATATTGCATAAAACAGCTGAACCTGCTACATGTAAATAAACCATTTTCATAATAATATACTTTTTTGGTAGTATGTGCCATTGGGTAATCATAAGTAGAAAATTGCCATTTTAAAAAATAAGGGTCACCCCCTGGGATCGTATTATTCACGGTGCACACAAACAAACCATACATGTTAGGTCACATGAGCCAATTAACAGACAGAGTTGTGTCTTTTGCTTCCAGACTTCTTCCTGTTAGTTTGACCTGCAGTATTTCTGGTCAGGTGATCTCTCCCTGTTACAGTTAGAGCTGCAGTATTTCTGGTCAGGTGATCTCTGAGGCAGCACACAGACCATCACGAAATGGTGGTTCAAGGCAAGAGATGTAAAAGGGCAATATTTACTTAAATATATAGACCAGTTCGGTAAGATTCTTTAATATGCCACTTAATTTGATATAAACTATCTGTTGCTCAAGTATTCATTTTGGGGGTATAGTTTTCCTTTAAGATAGCCATACATTAAAAGATCTGCTCGTTCGGTGAGGATTCTTCACCTATATACCTGCCTTGAAGTTGGCGATATTGGCTGATCTGATAGTTGGGTCCTAGGGCCTAATGTTTGGATCACAAGGGCGCAGATACAGGTCGTAGCAGTGAAGACCACATTAACAAGCCAATACAGTCCTCGATCCGATGGGATTTTAAAACCCAGGCTAATCTCCTGGGAATTCCATCGGAGGGCCCCATACAGGGCCCAAAAGGTGGCCTACTTGGTCTGTCAGCAGCTTTTATAGGCCAATGTATGGCCACCTTTATACCCATTTTTTAGGCCCACCTTTCTGGCCCACTTCACAAGACTGTCTGTGGAAATACAGGACAGTTGCCAAGTATTTTGTAACTGGGAGGAGTTAATGGGCTACTATAATTTCATTGTTTTTTTTTTAAATAAAAAGGAAACTTGGCCAAGGACATAGTTTATCATCATTATACATGTGGAGAAATTTAATAAACACTTACAGTTATAGGATAAACTATATCAGCACAGTCCGTCCCTTATACAAAGCATATTTCTGCAGGCAAATGTGATGGTACAATGTCCGTTTAAACATTACCAACTTAAATAACAGGATGTTAGCACACATCTAAAGCCTGTAATGTTCACTGCCTACTTCTGTGACATAAAGGCAGCCCTTCAGTCTTTAGAACATTTAACTGTAATGCCCACCCTTGCATAGTATGTCAAAATGTTAAGCTCTGTGATTTTTTTTTCTGCGTGTCTAAAAAGCAGTTCATATACAACATATTTGTATATAAACTTAAAACATTTTTTTTTTTGGGGGGAGGGGGGTACCTGACATGACTTGGAGAGCAGTAACAACTGGCTTGAAGTTGCTAGTAGGGAGACCAGCTTAACATAAGCAAGTGGTCATGTGATCAAGTACAAGGTACTGTGTTATTATAACTGAGAAAAAAGAAAATGAATCAAAATATGAAGTATTTGTTTAAAATGAAGCCTGTGGGGTATGGCCTTCCCATGTTCCGGAATTTTTCGGATAGCTGGTTTCCGGAACCCATACCTGTATTTGGCTTTCTAATGGGGCAAGAAGGGCAGTGAGTATCGAGAATTTCTATTGTGTGTGTGATTTTTAAAAAAATTATTATTATTATTATTCTCTGTGCTTTCCTGCAGAGAATAATCAGGAAGACCGAAACATAGAAACTCTGCCTCCAGCAGTTTGCAACAATTTGGCACTGTAGGAACTAAATCATGGGAAGGGTTAATAGATTTTGGGTGGAGACAAGTTATTGCTAAAATTCTTGCACATTTTGCTCCCCCCCCCAAGATAGATGGTGGTGATTTTCCACGCTCCTTTCACTTTATAGGTAAGGGGATCCTGACATGAGGGACACAGCCCAGAAGGGGCAGAACAGCTGTGAGATCCGACACACAGACCTTTGTTACTTGCCCACTGAGCACTTAACTTACTCATCAATCTTGGCCTCCTGTTTTCCTAATTTTTTTTTTCTTCTCTATGCAAGTAAGTCACTCCTGCAGCTGTTAAGTCCATATTCTGTTGTTTTTATTACGTCTTTCTTGACTTTTAATGGTGAGAAACCTGTTGGCATGGCACTGTTTAGGCAATGTTGCCCTGCGGAAGTTGCTATGCGCTCAGCTCTGAGCTGCATGCAGTACACAAATTAGGAAAATGGTTTATAATAAGATTTAGCGTACCTTAACGGAACGCATATAAGGACATCATGAGGGGAAATCCATATCCTGTATGCGATCTCCTATGCTAAAGGAATGCAAAGTCGCCTGCTTTTTCACTCACCCCTCCTCAAAGCAGACGTCACACCTCGCTCCTCCCTTCTCAGCTGTCAGGTTGTGCTCCTCACTCCTCCCTCCTTAGCCATCTGACCAGGTCCTCGCTCCTCCCTCCTCAGCCATGTGTCCTGGGTCCTCATTCCTCCCTCCTCAGCCATCCAACCTGGGTCCTCGCTCCTCACTCCTCTCTCCTCGAATTTGACTGCTGCAATGAAAAAACCTAAAACGCCTATTGGCTAAAACAAATGGCAAGAACAAGTAACTATAATCAGGGCTCAGGGCTGAATATGCGCACCCTGAGGAGTGAGGAGCAAGAGCTGACGACTGAGGAGGGAGAAGCTAGGACCCAGGATGGATGGCTGAGGAGTGAGGAACGAGGACCCAGGACTCATGGCTGACGAGGGAGGAGTGAGAAGCGAGAACCCAGGAGGGATGGCTGAGGAGGGAGGAGTGAGGAGCAAGAGCTGACGGCTGAGGATGGAGGAGCGATATATATTTTTTAGTACATTAGCCGATAAACCCCAGGTCCCGTGCATTCTGGATAACCGCTCCCATATCTGTATATAACCTAATTGCTTGTTTAGCTGCACCTTCCAGTAAGCAGAATACTGGTTGTAGATCAACAAGAGCCCCAATATGACAATTTCAACACGTGTCTATGTTGGCAATTTTCTGAACATGTGAATGAGTCATGTTGCCTACCAGGTGAAAGAAACAGCTTGCGGGCGTCTTCAAGTTGCGCTCTAATGAGATCTCTAATTAATATGCGCTTCCTCCCCTTTGGCCTAATTTCCACTACTAGAAGCTAATAGGGTAGTTAGCCTTTCCTTTGACAAAGCTCCTATAATATGGAATGTTCTCCTCAGACCCTGCAGCTCTGTGCTTTTGGGAAACCAGTCCAGACAGCCCCCAACTGTAAGGCGGCAATGTGAAGTAAGAGGGGGTCCTGGGAGCTGACATTTGTGCATGTGTATATAAAGGAGAGATGGGCTGCATGCTGACAAGGTTAATGCACTTGGTTACATCTTGGGAGCAGATGGGAGGTGCTGCCGTTCCTGCTTCAGTTCAGATCTTTGCAGCCCATCTTGTTCTGGCAGGTGGGAGGAATGGGGGAGTCGGTGGGGGGAGCCTCAGTACTGTTATCTTGGGTTTTCTGTTATATGCAATTTGTTATCTTGAATCCTCAGCTGCTAAATATTCCCCTGTAATAGGCCAAGGTTGCCAGGTCTCATTTTCAAAATCAGCTACAAAACCGACCCAAAACTAGCCAAGAGTCACTTCAAAAGTAGCCCAAAAATATCCCAATATGTGCAGTGAAAAAAAAATCTAAAAAAAATTTGAAAATACGCCTTTTTCAAATTTTCACTGATTTGGCAATTTTTCCATGTAGTAAAATGGGACAGATTTGCCCTTCACCAGGGGGTAACTACTAGGGATGTACCAAATCCAGAATTCGGTTCAGGATTTGGCCTTTTTCAGCAGGATTCGGATTCAGCCGAATCCTTCTGCCCAGCCGAACCAAACCTGAATCCTTAATTGCATATGCAAATTAGGGATGGGGAGGGAAATTGCATACCTCCCAACTGTCCCGTTTTTAGAGATACAGTCCCTCTTTTGATGATTCAACCTGCAGTCCCCTCATTTGCACTGCAAAGTCACATTTTTCTCTGCACTGAACAGCCAGGAAAAGAAACAAAGTTTCTAACTTAATTGGCTTTTTGCAGAGAGCCCAGAACAGCCTCAACAGAAGATAAGATACATTTGTAACAATTCAAATGTATTTAGATAAGCAAATAAGTAATTGTAACAATATACGATAACAGGTCCTTTGGGAAATGTTAAGACTCACAGCTTAAAGGGCAATTCACCTTCATTAGCAAAACTAATAACTGAAAAAAAAAACCAGAAATATGTTCAAACTTTTATAACCTGCGAAATTTTGTAAATTAAAGATGGTAATTAGGCGGTGTGGCCACAAAATAGGCGTGGTCAACAAATGTCGCCACACTACGCGCTGCAACTTTTTGGTCCCTCTTTTTATTTCCAAAATGTTGGGAGGTATGGAAAAGGCGTGACTTTTTGTCACAAAACAAAGAAGTAAAAGTGTTTTCCCCTTCCCACCCCTAATTTGCATATAAAAATTAGGATTTGGGTTCGGTATTCGGCCGAAGCTTTCACTAAGGATTTGGGGGTTCGGCCAAATCCAAAATAGTGGATTCGGTGCATCCCTAGTAACTACAGAGGGGGTATAGGGACCCCATAAGGCCCTAATTCATATACAATTTCAATAAATATTGGCTCAATTACAGCTCAACCTGTAGACATTTTGGTGGCCAGCAGATTTTTGCTCTAAAATTGTCTGAAATTGAGAAAAGTCACCAGAAAACGTGTGAATGCTGAAGAGTGACGGGAGACTGGGGTACAGAGCCCAAAATCTGGTAACGCCCGACTTCTATACAAGTCAGTCCCATTGCATGCTGGGTATTGTAGTCTTAAGATGGCCATAGACCTGTAGATTACCATTCTATCGGACAAACGATCGTTCAGTGCCATCTCCCAACCTGCCATTAACCATTCAGATCAAATAAAGTAGTAAAAGGACAGATCAGCCGATGTTCTGCCCCTGGCAGCAATCTTACGCAAGTTATGTCCGACAAAAGCTGGTGACAGTCTCCCACTGATATCGTCAGGTCAGCAATACATGCAGAGATATTATCAGTAGCCAAAAGACATTTTCTAACCTGTCCAATTGTCTGAACGACCAATCGTCATGGCACATAAAATGTCGGGACACTCCACACTCTGCCCGAAAATCATAAAAAAAGAGATTCGTATGATCAAATCTTTGGGTCTATGGCCAGCTTAACATTAAACTTGACAGTTGACAAAAACAACATTACAATTCACATTTACAAATGAGCTTTAAACCACTTAAATTGTGTAAGTAACGTATGTTGAAAGTTGCTTAGAGTTAGATTTTCTTTCATTAAGAATCATTTTATTTTTAGGTTTATATCCCTTTGAAAAGTATGCAGCAAAATCTGTTCTGAAAGCGTTGTGGTCATTTGAAAACAGTGGGTCATAACCTATTTCTTTTGAAATTCCATTGTGCTTAGATTTCTGATTTGATAAATCCCTTCATGTGGTCAGACCACAGTTCAGCAGCACTGCGTTGGTGTGCAATCAGAGTGAACAAAGGATACTCATGGGGAAAGGGTGCATTCATTGTTCTATTTCTGTGCTGTCCAACTTCTGAGGTACCGAGGGCTGGAATTTTTATGCTCTCTGTGGTGGAGGGCCGATAATGGAAGCCACTGTTGACCAGTCCCCACTTTAAACCACACCCGTTTTAAGCCACACACACACTGTAAATCACACACACTTTTAACCACACCCATGTTACCACAAGAACTTTTAAGACCATATCCACATTCACGGTGGTCTCGCACCAAAAAAAACAAAAACAAATGGTTGGTGCCCACTGCAGGGATATCACTCATGACGCATATGTGAAAAATGTAAGTCATATTAAAACATACCCTTAAATCCATATGCCTCCTCCTCCCTTGTGGATAACACAGCACAAACCCCAGCCCATGATTAAACACCTTGGGGCCCCTAATAACAATTTCCAAATGCTAACAAACCACCAGAACAAACCCTACCCAGCTCCCACAGGCAGCGTAAGGCAGGCAGAGTATGGCACACACATGCAGCGTAAGGCAGGCAGAGTATGGCACACACAGGGAGCATAGGGCAGACAGAGTATGGCACACACAGGGAGGGAGCATAGGGCAGGCAGAGTATGGCACACACAGGAAGCATAGGGCAGGCAGAGTATGGCACACACATGGAGCATAGGGCAGGCACAGTATGGCACACACAGGAAGCATAGGGCAGGCAGAGTATGGCACTCACAGGAAGCATAGGGCAGGCAGAGTATGGCACACACAGGAAGCATAGGGCAGGCAGAGTATGGCACACACAGGAAGCATAGGGCAGGCAGAGTATGGCACACACAGAGAGCATAGGGCAGGCAGAGTATGGCACACACAGGGAGCATAGGGCAGGCAGAGTATGGCACACACAGGGAGCATAGGGCAGGCAGAGTATGGCACACACAGGGAGCATAGGGCAGGCAGAGTATGGCACACACAGGGAGCATAGGGCAGGCAGAGTATGGCACACACAGGGAGCATAGGGCAGGCAGAGTATGGCACACACAAACAGCATAAGGCAAGTAGAGTATGGCGCACAGGGAGCATAGGGCAGGCACAGTATGGCACACACAGGGAGCATAGGGCACAGGGCCGGAACTAGGGGTAGGCAGAGTAGGCACGTGCCCAGGACACAAAGCTGTGGAGGTTCCAGGCATGTACCTTCTCTGTTGCCTACCCCATGTCTGGTCCCCTCTCTCCCTGACTACCACTGCTATTTCCCTGTGTAATTGCTCGTGCCGTTTCACAAATGCGCACAAGCGCAAACTCCTGCATGCGCACAAGCGCAAACTCCTGCATGCGCACGTTCACCGTTTCACTCATGCCTGCGCTCAGGTGGTTCCATGACCAGCCAGGTTTCCAAGGGCGGAATAGCGGCTGCATTACACTGTGAGCCAAAAAGGGGTGGGGAAATGGCCCCTGTGAGCAGAGATATACTATCACGGTTTCATTTCAATCGGTGGAATAAGGTACATCTATGAAAAGAAGAAAAATACATTTATATTTCCTTTTAGCAGTTCACCTTTACTAAATGATCTAAAAGGGCTGCTATATGCAAGGTATGGGAAGAAGATGGAATTACTGCTACTCTATTTCAGTGGAACATGTAGTCAGAACCAGCAGTGTGGGGAGTGGCAAAAAATATTTTCAGTAGCATTTCATGATGCAACTTTTTATATTTGGGGCTACCACCTCTTAAAAAAAGGTATGAATCATCGTAGCCGTTCACAAGCTTGCCGTGATGCGGCATCACATGCTGTGGAAGAAGCTACAGGCAATGCAGGTGCACAAGCCGTACTCCCTGTATGCTCCAGTGACTACAGTCATCTGACTTTCAGCTTCTTACAGGCAGGAGGGGAGTCATTTCATTCTTGTTTGTGTACTAGTGCCTTGTAGTGTACATTTTAAGTATCATTTAGGTTTAAGGAGTAGGATAAATTCTAGCTGCTGGCATTTTAACATTTCTATAGCAAAAAGATGTCAAAACGTCTGCAAAATCCCTTGCATTATGGTTGGTGTCGCTGCCGACCGGTTGTGACCTGAACAACAGAAGTTTGTATCTGTGGCCACTCCTATAAGACAATGACGGAGGGATAATGTAGCTCACCGTAACCACATCAAACTGTTTGTTAAAGTGGTTGTGTTGTCTTCTTTCCTATAGTTGCTTTTGTCTGCTGTGCTTCTACTACCTACTTCTTTCTAGATCTATCTCTGTCAAATGGTGTTCTCCCCCTACAAGATCCTGATCTCCTTAGTAGCTCCTTTTTCTCATGCCTGCTATCTTCCCCCTATCAGCTCCTGCCTTTTGTCCTTCTACCTAATCCTTTCTGGACCTATCTTTGTCAACTGACGTTCTCCCCCTACAAGCTCCTGCCTTTCCTTATAAGCTCTCCCCTCTCCTGTCTGCTATCTCCTGCTCCTGCCTCATGTTCCCCTACCTGCTCCTTTCTAGACCTGTCCTTGTCAGATGATGTTCTTCCCCCTACACAGTCCTGCCTTTCCTTATCAGCCTGTCTATCTTCCCTATCAGTTCCTGCATTCTCCTCTTCAAACCTATGTCTGTGATATGGTGTTCTTCCCCCTACAAGAGCATGATTGCCTTATTAGCTCTTGCTTCTCCAGCCTGCTATCTTACCCTATCAGCTCCTGCCTCATGCCCCTCTACCTGCTCCTTTCTAAACCTATTCCTGTTAATTGATGTTATCCACCTACAAACGCCTGCTTTTCCTTATCAACCCCGGGCCCCCCAGTCCAACCCTGCAAATGCTTTCCATATCAGCCTCTCCTGCCCTACCAGCTCCCACCTCTCCTGAACTGTCTCTATAACTACACTGTAATAATTACACTATATATGTATAATTACACTATAATTACACTGTGAGGGTTGCAACCTAAAGGTGGCCATACACGGGCCAATGAAAGCTGCCAACAGACAATTTCAGCAGCTTATTGGCCCTCTGATGGGCTTCCTCTATAAATATCTGGCCTAAAGTCGGCCAGATGTCGATCGGGCAGTGGTAAAAATCCAATTGGATCACAGGCCTCATCTGTTCGTTGATGCAGTCCTGCGATCCAATTACCCGTATGATCCGATTGTTGGGCCCCATGGCCCATGATCGGATCAGCCCGATATATCCAATCCCATGGTGGGCATATTGGGCAGAGATCCGCCTGTTTGCGAAATCGCAATCTCAATGTGTATGGCCACCTTAAGCCAGGCACCTCCACATGTGCATAATTAAAACATTCTCCCCACAACTGAACCAAATGGCAGGGTTACTTCTTGAATTAATCATCATTTCCCCACATGGAACTATTGGCAGGGGATATTTTACAAATTGTGCTGTCACCTTTTTAGGTCTAACGCAGGGGTCCCCAACCTTTGTTGTGAGTATTGCCAAATAAGGGACACCATAAAAGGATTCCAAACTTGTTTATTAACTAGATTGTGTTGGTATTAGTGTGGCCAATAACACACCACTGCCTGTCTATTCAACTATATGTCCCTATAACGGTGTTTGTAGCTGTGCTTTCCCTGCCGACTTTTAGTCCCTCTCCTGCCCTCTTCCATACTATTTTACCTGCTCCTACTTTGCTGCCCTTATCCTGGAGACTTCTCCCCCTCTTTGCTGTCCCCTGCTTCCTACCTTTTGTTCCTGCCTTCTTCCTGCCAACTCCTACCTTTCCTGCCTGCTGTCCTGTGTCTTTGTCTTGTTCATAATGTGCTTTGAAGGGGGATTTCTGTAAAACATCAAGAATTGTTAACCTTCCGGCTTTTGTCAACTATATTCAGTATCCCTTGTCAGTTATTCTTGTATTTCTTTGCTATAAAGGGTACAATAATTACTATATAGGGTACAATATTTGCCACTGTGTGTTTATATGTGTGTGTCCCCAAATTTTTTTTTTTTTTCTCAAAACGTTTTTCTTATTGAGCATACTGGGAAATGTAGTTTGTGCCAATTGAAGGATGAAGACTTTGGTATCCCTATCATATACTGTAAGGGCAGAAACACGCGCTCAGATTCGGGGAGATTAGTCGCCCAGGGACAAATCTCCTCTTCTTTGGGGAGACTAATCTCTCCGAACTGCCTTATGCCGGCTAGAATGTAAATCGGCGGTGGGATGGCAATCAGTTCGCTTCGTTTTCCGAAGTCAGCCAAAGTTGCCTCACGAGCAAGATTAGTCGCTCCGAAAAAGAGGCAAAATCTCCCGGAATCTGAGCGTGTTTCTGCCCTAACTCTTACAATTCAGCACTTTTCCTCTAAAGGCAAATGCTAAACTTTGGAATGTGACAGTATTGTCAAGGCTGGAAATAGTAATTGGACAGGCCTGATGATAAATGAATACCGATCCTAATGTGTTACTTCCTGGTAAAATTTTGAGATGCATTTGCTCCACTAATCGATATACATTTACACTCTAGATAGGATACATGAATTATTCTTTACATCTGTTTAAGGATGAGTATGGGAATAGGGATTTATTGATTGGTGGAAGATTTATGGCTCGCTGAAGTTGATATTCATGGTTAAAGTATAACTTGGCCCTGACTATGGGATGATCTGTCTTTTCAAAATAAGGTGTAAATGATGCTCCCAGATGCACAGTGGTATCATTTACATCTTATTCTGATTAAACCAATAAATGCCCTTTAAGAATACTGGGTCCTTTAAGGTGCCAGCTTTGTGCCAGGCTGTAGGTACAGGTGTATATTTGGAACCTACTTTATACTACAGCAGATTGCTAGGGTCTTGCAAGACAAATATATAGATAGATAGATATATATATATATATATATATAATTATTTTTTTTCCGTTTACTGTATTCCTGCCTGAAAGTGTGGGCACTATTGAGCAGATTGATCGCTATAACTTTTCTATTATCCCAGAGAAATGCTGGAGCTTTACAACCCCGGAGCCACCCACGTGGTCCTTTTATCAGTTGTCTTTTACTATTATAGAAAATGCCTGTGTTTATTGAACTTGGGATTCATTTTAAATGAGCTGTAATGCTATAACCCCTGGTGATTTTGTCTAAAAAGCACTTTTTTAAAAAATAAATAAATGTAAAAGGTTCCATCCCTTAATAGATTAAGATACAAGATGTTGTGTATGCAGCATTTTATGTCAATTGTGGAAGGTCATTTAAATTGCTATATCAGGCCTGCTGAAATATTTATGTTCTGCACGCTCTACCTCAGGAAAAGTTCGATTGGGACTTAGGTATTATGCGCAAGGGATTTTTACATGTGAAGACTGAAACATAAAAATAGTGAACTCCATTGGTGCACCTTTTTTCCTGTTTCTGTCAATGACCTTCTTCTGGGGAGATGGTGGTAACCTAAAGCTGCCCACAGACGTGCAGATTTTCTTCTCTTCTATGAAGAACGTTCGCTCGTTGTAATCTACCGACCTACAACTTACCGTTACTGTAAAAAGAACAAATCAGATAATGTTCTGGCCATTAATTGACCGACCGCAATTGTGTGAAAATTATGTCCGACCATTAGTAGTGACATTCACCCACTGATATCGCCCATACATACAGCGATATTACAGCTGACAGAAATTTTCTAACCTAATCGACCAAACAACTGATCACCATGGTATGAAAAATGATGGGACGGCCTGAAAACTGTACGAACCTTTGTTTCTTACCACTTAATCTTTGCGTCTATGGCCAGCTTTAGGCCTAATTAAAGAATCACTGTCGAAAGGGAAATTTTTTTCACATAATTTTCTTATCCTGTTTTACTGGTTCCCACCATAAGGCAGACTCATTGATGCTTTGTACTTCCACACTCAAAGCAGCTTTAATGGTGGCTCTCCATTTCCTACTTCACAGGATGTTTAATGGTGTCTCCACATTGCCAACCTCACAGCAGCTTTAATTTTAGCTGCATAATTCCTTCCTCACAACAGCTGTGTTGGTGGCTCTACACCCTGGCAGCAGCTTTAAGGGTAGCTCCATACTTCATCCCTTACAGCAGTCGTTGAGTAGTAGATGGGTGCCTACTACCATTCATATATTAGTTATGGGTCTGCTTTGGCCATGTCAAAGCCAAGGAACCCTTACCCTGCAAAGCAAGACTCACCTTTAGCTTGTTCTGAAAAAATTGCCTACTTGGTGTGCCATGGTTCCACTGGGTACGATTTATCAATCCCTCATTATTCACCCTATCCCTCCCAACTGTTTCCCCATCAGCCATGCAGCAGCTCTAGCCCTCTGCATTTCTCTTTCTATAAATGTTGTCAAATCCTGGGAGCCGCTGTTTCCAAGTTGCACCTATGTAATGTCTAGGGCTAATTTTAGTTATCTGCAGTTTGTCACAGTTTGTTGACACTGTTTGCCTCTTAGTTCTTAAACTTTTTTTTAGGTGGCCACACACAGGGTTCTTGCTAACCACCTTCATCGACTCTGTAGCCTCTGTATTTTGAATTTCCTATCTACCTTTTTTCTCTGGATATACAGCTCTCTTTCCTTCTGGGGAATACCCTGTCTCTGCACTGTCAGTGAATAATTATAACTACCCATGGAGGCCACACCAGCAGTAAAAATGTATAAATGCTAAATAGTTATTGTTTACGCCAGCACTTTTGTTTGACAAGCACTTACTTTGATCGGAGTATTTGGTTTTGAATTTGTATAGTATTTAAAGGTACCATTTCTAATTACCAGAAGCTGTAAAATACAGAGCTTTGAGTTTTTTATGTTGTTTTTGTTAATTAAGTGCATCAGATCTCTGAATGTTACTGTGGGTTAACCTGTACACGTGATGAGGGTAGATACTAACTGCAAGTGCAGGATCCAAATACCAACACCCGACCCCATTTACAAACTTTTTTAACGATGATTCAATCCAGATGTCCCATAAAAATCAGTTATTTTTCTCTTCCTAAGACTCCTTGCATAACGGTGACTGCCCAAATGCACTGAGGGTCCATTTATATCACACTAGTCAAGCCTACCCGTAGGGTATCTTTAGGAACATCTGCCATCTCTTCTGAGTTAGGGCGTTTGGCAAATGCCATGATTTTCTCCCTTCTTCTGGCAGATGCATGACTTTACAGAGAAGCCAATACCAGAGAGCATATGTTGTCTGGGTCTTACACCAGTGCAAATCTTGCTATATTTCTACAAGTATTCCTGTGCTCATTGGATCCAGAGGGTTATGTGCTTTTCCCTGCATGGAGTAAGTTCTATCTTGTCTCCACAAGTAGAAGGAAGCCGGCCTATTTAGGCTTCACTCAACAAGGGGCCTGTAATGACTTGGTCAGGCCTAGTCCTTACCCAATAGTTTGTGCTCAGCTACTGTGTTCTGTGTCAGTTTACCTCACACCTCTGCTACTCCGCGGGAGCAAAAAAATGTAGCTTAAACCTCCAGGCTCTGGTAAATTTATTTTTAAAATGTATTTTTCTCTTTTTAAACCTCCTTTCATCCCATCTTCTTAGTTTCTTGGTCCAAAGGCAATTTATTTTTTTTCCTTGCACCATCACCCTTAATAAGTGTGCATGCAACATATAAACATGAGTGGGCTAGGTCATGGCATTTGCAAAGCCTCTTTAGTGAGCCATGTATTCTGTTTATTAGGCTTGGTATCCACCCGTGTGTTTTTACTAATCATACCCCAGCTATGACTACAGTATCTGCCCAAATAGTCTCTGTGTACCCCATAAATACCAAGACAATGAGAACATCCTGACTCCTAACTCGCACCATACCTCTCATATTAATAAAGTGCTCTTGCTGCTTAGCACATGTTTCAGGCTCCTCAGTTCAGTAACCTCATTCTGATAAATGTATTTCCCTTTTTTATTTATGTCTGTCTCTGTTCTTGAGTGATGCACACCGTGAAAACAAGATGCTCTGAAGAGCCTTTTTTTTTAAAATGCGTTTCTTTGATGTCATTTTATTTTTTTGCAGTCCCATTTTTATGTGTATTACACAAGACAAACAGAAATAACATACCCCTGCCTCCCTAAATGAACTGTAAAAACAAGTTGCTTTTTGAAGACCTGTCTTTCTCAGACATCTCAGTAGATGCTTATCAGGTTCCATGTGGAATATCCATTTTTGCACATGGGTTTGCCCAAGTTAGACCTGCTTCTTTACAGTCATTACCAAGAACCCATCTATACTTCCTCTCCAGTGACTACTTTGCCATTGCTTTGGAAGTAACTGCAAGCTGTACTTTGTCATAACCACTCTTCGTTTGCAGGGTTGGGTTCAGTGGAATAACTTGGCAACAACCACCAAAAAACCACCCAGCACAAACAGTCCTCTTCTCCCAGCCCTCCTCCCTACCTGATTGTGCCACACCTTCTGGCCCGGCACTGCAATGCTATTTTAAAGGGAAAATATGAGTCGGGAAGGAGGACTAAGATTATAGGTAGTTACACCAGTGGTTGGGTTAAACTATTATGGTGTCTACGGCAGCTGGTCAACACCACCGTGTGAGTTAGACAGAAAGCTGACGATTTCTTTCTGTGTTTCGTGTACAAATTGTATCCAAATATTGCCTATGGCTGCCATTTAGCCTTTAAAACAGGGAATCGCTGGTAGATGTATGTTAAGTGGCTGGGGCTAAAAAAATTTGTAATTGTTATTAGAGGCAAACCGAGCGCTGTTTCTCTTTGTGTACAAATATTGGCTTTTTATCATTTACGGCAGCTGGTCAACTCCAGAATGTGGGTTAGACCGAGCACTTGGACAATGGTGTCGATTGACGGTTTCTTTCTGGGTTAAACTATTATGCCTACAACATGTGTAACCCCCTGTAGTTCCTCGAAAAGGCTATAGACCAAGCCAATGTTCAGAGAAGGAGTAGGTTGTGTTGGGTGATCTTGTTGATTAGCATTGTGGCGTAGTTTCTGATATGGTAGGTCCAAAGTCTTACCAGGATGAGATGAGACCTCTTATATAAAGATAAGTAGGAGATTTGGTTGCAATTCCCAAGGAGCAAGGCTCAGGTCAGGTTACAATATTGCTAAAGAGCATGAGGAGCACCCAGGATGGATTGTATCCGCATGAACTACAAGGAGAATTAGTAGTAAGGCAGTTATGCTAAGGAAAACAACACACGTTCCAGATTTATTTGTGTGCTACTTTTATCCTTTGTTAATTGTCCATAAGTTTTTTAGAGGATACTTTGACATTATTCTGCAAAAATCTTACACTTGGAAGTTTTTCCCTTAAAACCCGAAACCCTCAACACCGTTGCTTTTTATCCTAAAAAAATGATGGGAGGTGGAGTGTGCCGTCAGTCTTAATACCAGCACAAAACTTTGTGATCTTCAGCATGGCTGGAAAATGCTGCTATAGACTAGATGGCTCTTCAATAAATTATGGGAATACTTGTATTTTCATTATTTAATTTTTTTTTATTCTTGGGTAAATTTGGACAGAAATGAGGTGCAGTGAAGTGGAAATCTCCAGAGTTGTTGGTATATGATCAGGCAATTCGATAGTTACGTGCATTTAGCCCCTGACCTGTAAACCAAGAGCCACTCATTTGTTTGGTTTTATCTTACTAACTGCTAATTGAATGCTGTGGATTACTGACATTGGGATACATTTCCATTGTTGCCACATAACCATAAGGTCTGTGCCACGTGTCCTTCTTAAGTGCCTCTTGCCTTCCACTTGAATGGGAAACCTCGCCCGTACAGGTGTATTTCAGCCTGAACAATGGACTTTTGTGCATAGGAATAACACGAGGACGTGTGTAGCACTTTTTCTTCTGGATGAAATGTGAAAGCACTTATGAAACATGGGAAAAGTTAATTTAAATGTATCTTTTTCAAGAAATTATATATGTATAAATGTAAGGTTTTCCACTATGAAGGGATTAGTCCTCCCCTTTAATAACAGATAGGTAATTTCACTTAAAGGAAAACTATACCCCCCAAACAATGTTGGTCTCTATAAAAAGATAGAACAGCTCATATGTAAAACCCGCTTCATGTAAATAATCAATTTTCATAATAATATACTTTTTTAGGAGTATGTGCCATTAGGTAATCCTAAATAGAAAATTGCCATTTTAAAAAATAAGGGCCGCCCCCTGGGATTGTAGGATTCACGGTGCACACAAACCATACATGTTATGTCACATGAGCCAACTTCTTCCTGTTACAGCTAGAGCTGCAGTATTTCTGGTCAGGTGATCTCTGAGGCAGCACACAAACTATCACAAAATGGTGGTTCAAGGCAAGAGATGTAGAAGGACAATATTTACTTAAATATACATACTGGTTTGGTAAGATTCTTTAATATGTCACTTAATATGATATAAACTATATGTAGCTTTTGGGGCTAAAGTTTTCCTTTAAATTCCTTTCAGGTCTGAGCAGGGTTCCGATAGGGGCCCCTTTTTCTGAATGTTATTCCCTTCTCCTCCCTTCTGAGGCAGAGCAGCAGCGGCTGACCCGGGCACATGTGAGCAAGCCCATGATAGTCAGAATAACAAATCTTTCTACTTTTTGCTAAGTGACACTTCTTGCCTTTAACCTGATTCTTTACTCTGGTCTCGGCATAACCCTTTGGGTCCACAAGGCATTCTGGCCAGAAGCCAACTTGTAAACCTTCCCCGTGATTCCCTGTGGTAGGTGCTGTGTAGTGTCCAGGAAATTTATCATTTCTTTTTCTTTCTTTTTTTTCCCCCCTCACGTTCCTGTGTGGCCTGGAGCTTTGTTAATCAGCAGGCCTCCCAAGTGTGTCAGATTGCTTGCTCCTTACCTTTTATAGCTGCTAGTTTCCGGGGGCCTTGTATAAACACCTTCCCAAACCTGGTCACTTCTTTCTCTGCTTCACTGCCTACCTAATTGGTATATGCAGTAACATTCAACTGGTCTGGAATCTTATTAACTCTTCTCTTCCTGGCAGAAGAGTTAATAAGACCAAAAACAGTAAACTGGTTTCCAATACAGGGAAAAGGTGGGATTATTTCCATTTTACTTGACCTTATAATAAGGACCTTAAATTGTAACAGGGGTGTAACTACAGAGGAAGCAGACCCTGCGGCTGCAGGAGGGCCCAGGAGGTATAGGGGCCCCATGAGGCCCTAATTTATATACAATTTCAATATATATTGGTGAAACAGGTCAACCCGTAGACATTTCGGGGACTTGAAAAATTTTGCTGTAAATGCCCAGTAATGTCTAGTTATCCCATTTCGGACTGACATGAATAAAGTATAGTGCCGAGTAAAAGTGTTGTTGCGATATACATAATATACGATATACATGGGTGTTTTTTTTTGCCCACAATGCACCTTGCATGCCCTTTTTTTGCACCCACAGCAGTCAGGCGCAGATCCAATGCGGCAGCATTCTCTTTCATTTATATAAATAATAAATAAAGTTGCAATGTGTTCCTTATGAACTCTGCTCTAAGCCCCCATTATACTGCAGTTTGGTAACTTATTAAGGATCATAAAAACACATAAATAAGCATTATTGATTCCTAGAAGTAGGAAAAAGGCCTTATTAGCCACAGTGTAGCCCCAGTGCTCTTTCAGCTAATTTATCATTGCACACATATAACACAAGTCGTTTCTGCCTGTTGAACCATATGATCATTTACTTACATGCCTTTTTGATTTTGTTCTCCTGTATTTGCTGTAATTACTATTAATTTACTTTAATTTCCTGCCGAGTGTTAATCTTGTCAGCCGGTCGAGGGCCAGGCCTGTCAGGGAAATTGTTGCACCAAAGTCCTCTCAAAATAATTCTGCTCCGGAGGCCCCCAGCACTTTAAGATGGCCACCATTTTTACATTGAGGTCGGGTTAACAGCCAATAGTACAACTCTCGGCTACATGAGAAGAAATGCTCTGTAGTTAGGAAAAGCTAAGACTTCTTGTCCTATAAATAGGGAAGATTATTCTTTGCAAGAAAAATCTGTTATCCAGAAATAAAATTGTTATTTTGTAAATGTTGTATGTTGGCGGCAATCTATGGGGCTTATACCAGGGCAATTGAGAAACCTTCACTTTCTTTATAGTATTTACTGTATGTAATTCAGATTGGCTTGTGTAGAATTGCTAGATCTGTCCCAAAGTCCTTTTGTTATTTCCCCTCGTTCCTCCTGCCTAGCACGCACTGTTCATCTCCATTCTGATTTCTCCATATTTCTCCTCCTTCAGGCTCTCCATCTTTCTCCCTCTCCTCCAGGCTCTCCATCTTTCTCCCCCTTCTCCAGGCTCTCCATCTTTCTCCCCCTCCTCCAGGCTCTCCATCTTTCTCCTCCTCCAGCCTCCCCATATAGGCTCTCCATCTTGCTCCTCTTCCTCCAGGCTCTCCATCTTTCTCCTCCAGCCTCTCCATCTTTCACCTCCAGCCTCTCCATCTTTCTCCTCCTGGACTGGCAATCTGTGAGTTCTGGCAAATGCCAGAGGGGCTGCTGTAAGATGCCATAGACAGTCACTGTGGAGTGGACTGGTGGGGGATTGGTTGGGCCTCTGTGTATTTGAAATGCCAGGGCCTATTTTGAGTCCCAGTCCATACCTGCTCCAGGCTCTCCATGTTTCTCCTCCAGGCTCTCCATCTTTCTCCTATAGCTCCTTTAAGAATGATAGCTGCTGCTGGGGAGCCATATAGAGAACTAGGAGAGAAGGCGCACACTCTCAAAATTAGAATCCATAGGAGACTCCCTATCAGTGTCTCCAAAATTAGCTACTAAATATAATCAGAAACGGATAGCACACCCAAAAAATTAATTTATTACAAATAAAGAATAAAATATAACAAAAATTACAAAACAATATTTAGTGAGCCCAATGCATTTCGACCTTTAGGGTCTTTCTCAGGGCCACAAAGGATAAAAAATAATAAAAAAAAAATATAAAAAATCAAAAAGGCAGGCCTGCCTTTTTGATTTTTTTATTATTATTATTTGTGCCCCTGAGGAAGATCCTTAAGGTCGAAATGCGTTGGGCTCACTAAATATTATTTTGTAATTTTTGTTATATTTTTTCTTATTTTTGTATTAAATAATTTTTTCTTTAATTGGGTGTGCTATCTGTTTCTGATTATATTGGGGAGCCATATAGAGACGGGGAAAGCCCCAAAAATGAAGTTTGTCCTGTACAGTATGTGTATGTTGGATAAAGCAGGACGTTGTCGCTATCTAGACAATTTATTAGTAGAATATTCTGCGAACGAGAATGTACTGGGTTTCTACATGCAGCAACTGTGTGGCACTGCTTTTTTTCAAGCACTCATTTTTATAAGACCAAGTAATCTAGTTAAAAGCAACACGTGATTTGTATAAGGGCAGGCTCCTAGGAGAGAGTTAATGCTTTGCCAGTGAGAGGCTTTAATTCCATTACAGCGACATTCTCCCCGAGTGTCCCTGGCTTGCTCTGCGGCTGCTGATGTAATGTATCAGGGAGAAGTCATGACCGTGATCCAAACAGCTGGACTTCACAGCATTACACAGGAGGGGCCACATCAGCAGGCTGCATGGATGTGGTCTGTCAGCGCCAGGGAGCACAGGCCAACACATGAGACACAACGGAAAAGTTCTGTTATGGGACCAATGTGTTGTTTGGGGGCACATTAATATCCAGTGTCTGTGCTGATAGATCAGCCCCTCCAGCTGTTATTGTGCAACTCCCAGCATCCTATAGCAGTCAGCACTGGGTCCTTTAATGACCACAATAAAGACTGGATGATAAAAAATCTGACATTTTAACCCATGGCAACATCACTGCCAATTTTTAGAGTAGGACCTTTGTTTATTTGCCCACAACATGAGAGGGCCCCTTCCTCTTGACCCTGAAGCATACAAACAGTAAACCCCGCAACAGGTATTCTCTCCTTGCAGGTACTCGCTTGAGACTTAATGTTTATTAGACTAAAGACTGAAATTAGCCAGATGCTAATCTGCTCAATGATTATAGCATACACACATTCACTAATGATAGGAGAAATGATAATGCAAGTCATCTGAGACACAAATTATTGTTAAATAAAAAAATATATTTACAGAAAAGTAGGACCAATTACAATTTATTTAGTTATACATTATGGCGCCATCTAGTGGCCAAAGCTATTCAAGTCAGTACATTATAGGAAATAGGGCAATGCTCGTTCTATGAGTTGAGGAAAGCTGGCCATAGATGTTGAGATATTTAAAAGATCCGATCATCGTGAGACCATGATTATCTCGGAACGATCGTACGAATTGTCCATCAACTAAAAAGACCAATTTGCCAGGAAAACAAAGGGGAGCTGCCTGCTTGTCCCTGCAAACATAGATAGATTGCACTGGGACCGACAAAGATTTTTTGACCTGGCCGATCAATTTCCTGACAGATGTCGGCCGAAAAATCGTACGATTGTTCGAATCCCACTAACCGCACGATAATTTCGAAGGTTTGGTCGGACTTCGCTAAAATCTTTGCGTCTATGGGGACTTTAAGACCTGGAAATGTATAGATTGCATTTGCCTAATTATTTTATGTACAGATATGGGTGGGAGTTGACTTACTGCTTACTCGAAGTTCAAATGAATGACATCTAAAAACTCTTGAAAGTAATAATATCCCATTTAAAAGGACACGTCCCAGTTCTCCGATACGTAGCTGATTAATCTCTGTACCCATATAAAGAGGCACATTCATCATGGGTAGAATTTGTTTTGAGTTTTTTTTTTTAAACTCCTTAAAATTTGAATATACTCGAAATTCAACTGGAGGGTTATTTATGAAAAAAATGTAATATCTTAAACCTGACAAATTTTACCGACTGGAAAACTTGAATTGAAATCGAATTCAACTAAACTTGATTTGAGTTTTTTCTCAAAAAAAACTTGAATGTAAGGAAGGCTACGAACATGTCCAAATTGGTCCCTGGACCTCTGCCATTGACTTTTAGGTGGTGATTAGTCGAATTTAAAGTTCTTAAAGGGCCATAGTATGATAAATCTTGAAATTCGAATGAAAAGTCAAATTGAGTTTGGATAATTTACAATTCAAATTTGAAAGTTTTGACCATAAAAGAAATTGAAAATTAGATTTTTCGATTCAACCCTTAATAAGTCTGCCCCTAGTGTCCAAAATGTTGCAGTGATTTAACCCACAAGCTACTGATCAGATCTCTGAATACCTTTGGTTTGAATGACCTATTTTTACTGCTTTACTAAACATCATGCGTTCTATTCAAATAAAGTAAATGTCCCTTTAAATACCATAAAATTGGTACAAAGTCTTTTACATGTGTCAGTGGAAAGGTCTTTTGTATTTTGTTTATTAACCTAGGAAACTGTGTTGTCCAGCTGTCCCAGCATCCCCCCCGGGCGGTTGTCGGAGTTGGGGGGTGGGTTAGGCGCGGTGAGCTTGGAGTAATATTTCGGCCACAGCTGCACAGTCACAGGTTGCAGATTCTTTGTTAAAGCTTAGAAATTGGAATTAAACTTTAACGGACTCTGTGATTCATAGATGAGTTCAAACTGGCTCCCTCAGCACAGGGGATAAAGTGAAAAATCTGGCCGAGCATCACTCTGGCAGGATACGTGTCTCCCTCTCATTTTTCCATTTGGCAGAGCCGTTAATTCCAGGTAGAAAATAGGTTTTGGATCTGAACATTTTCTAAACAACCTCTTTTCATCTCTAGAAGGCCATGCTATGTAGTGTTGAGACCCGTGGTTTGTTTCACCCCACATCAGATTTTAAGGGTTGTGGGTAAGGAAGGCCTAAAACACAGATGGCAGTTCTGGTCCTCCATTTCTCTCTTAGCAATAGCATTGATTTAAATTAGCAGTGAATTATATACTCTTTGTCTGCGGTATACTCTATGCATTGAAGGAGAAATAAACCTTAAAGGGATACTGTCATGGGAAAATACATTTTTTTCAAAATGAATCAGTTAATAGTGCTGATCCAGCAGAATTCTGCACTAAAATCCATTTCTCAAAAGAGCAAACAGATTTTTATATATTCAATTTTGAAATCTGACATGGGGCTAGACATATTGTCAATTTCCCAGCTGCCCCAAGTCATGTGACTTGTGCTCTGATAAACTTCAATCACTCTTTACTGCTGTACTGCAAGTTGGAGTGATATCACCCCCCTCCCTTTTCCCCCCCAGCAGCCAAACAAAAGAACAATGGGAAGGTAACCAGATAGCAGCTCCCTAACACAAGATAACAGCTGCCTGGTAGATTTAAGAGCAACACTCAATAGTAAAAACCCATTTCCCACTGAGACACATTCAGTTACATTGAGAAGGAAAAACAGCAGCCTGCCAGAAAGCATTTCTCTCCTAAAGTGCAGGCACAAGTCACATGACCAGGGGCAGCTGGGAAATTGACAAAATGTCTAGCCCCATGTCAGATTTCAAAATTGAATTTAAAAAAATCTGTTTGCTCTTTTGAGAAATGGATTTCAGTGCAGAATTCTGCTGGAGTAGCACTATTAACTGATGCGTTTTGAAAAAAACATGTTTTCCGATGACAGGATCCCTTTAAACAAGCAGGGTAAAAATGCTACATACTGGGGGTCATTTATAAACACTGGGCAAATTTGCACTTGGGTAGGGCAACCAGATCTTTACTTTCATTGTTCTACTTGCAGCTAGCTGAAAACGCTAACCACTGATTGGTTGCCCATTGTTTTTAAATGAGCCCACTTATGTTTTGTGCTTCTGTACCAGCCCAAGTCAACCACAGTCCTTTAGCAGTAAAGATCTGTGTTTTCAAAGATGCCCCAGTAGCTCCCCATCTTTTTTATGCTGATTCACAGCATATGCTCTGAGCTTAGGTACTGACAATATACTGTATATATAAAAGTGACAGTACATGACACATTAGTAATTAATTCCTATTCTAATTACATAGTAGCGTAGAAACCAGTGCATTTTGCATCAAAATTAAATACTTTGTCCTGTAGCCTCAGCTTGTATGACAGATGAACCTCTTCATTATTTCCATGACTCCTAAGCTAACTTCCCAACCGCAGCCCAGAGCACACTGAGCATGTGCAGTAGTGTACTCTTAACAAAATCCAAGATGGGGAGCTGTGATGCACAACTTTGATGGTACCGATTATTCCTTCAGTAGAGATGCTGAAGCTTTAGGCTGGCTGGCATGTGTGTGTGTGTATATATATATATATATATATATATATATAATATATATATATATATATATATATATATATATATAATGTAGTTTTTAGGGGTTGGTTCACATTTAATAGCACACTGTAGCTCCATAGTAAGTAGTTATGGTTGAAAAATAAGACACATGACCATCAAGTTTAAGTACTAACTCACTGGCCATGTATGGTGTGTACGGCCACAAATGGGCCTTAAAGGAGAAAGAAAGGTTAAAACCAAGTAAGTTATCAGAAAGTTCCACATAAATATACCAGTAAACCCTCAACATAATGTTGCTCTGAGTCCTCTGTTAAAAGAAACACCACTTTTTTTTTCTTCTATTGTGTACTCATGGGCTTCTGTATCAGACTTCCTGTTTTTAGCTTAAACCTCCAGGGCTTGGGCTTGAGCATGCTCAGTTTGCTCCTCTTTACCTTCCCTCCCTTCTCTGCTGTAATCTGAGCCCAGAGCTATAAGTGAGCCGGGAGAGACTCAGGCAGGAAGTGATGTCACACCAAGCTAATACTGCAGCTGCTATCCTAAACAAACATAGAGCTTTATACTCAGGTATGGTAAAGCATTCTGCAGAATAAATATAGCATTCTAGCTTGCACTATTGTGGCTAATCTATTGGCAATAAAATGCATCTGTAGCTTTCCTTCTCCTTTAACCTGTTGATGGTTAAGGGTAAGGACACACGAGAGATTCAGGGAGATTTTGTCGCCTGGCTACTAATCTCCTTGTCTTTTGAGCAACTATCTCCCTGAACTGCCTCAGCGTTTTTCCCCATAGGCTACAATGAAAAGTCGCCTGCGCTAATGCACACAGGGCGATGTGTTTTCAATAGTTGCCTGAAATTGCCTCACTGAGGCAACTTTGGGCAACTATTGAAAACGCATCACCGTGTGTGCATTAGCGCAGGCAACTTTTCATTGTAGCCTAAGGGGAAAAACGCTGAGGCAGTTCAGGGAGATAGTTGCTCAAAAGACAAGGAGATTAGTAGCCAGGCGACAAAATCTCCCTGAATCTCCTCGTGTGTCCTTACCCTAAAGGGTATTTATAAAGAATGTTATCAAGTTCTTCACTTTTTGAACTTCTGGGCTTTTGAAAGTATTTTACCTGGAGGTTCAGCTCTTTGGGGATGAACAGACCCAGCAACACCCCCTGCACATTGGTGAGCTCAGAAGAGGCTAGAAATTTCCAGCTATTGTCCAGTAGTATTTCAGAATGATTTTGTCAACCCCCTCCCTGAGGTGCAACTATATATGTTGGTTACAATACTACACGAAATGAAACCCTGCCTTCCTAAGGACAAAATAAATGGCTGTGACAAATGACTGAACCCTTGCTCTGTATTACTAGGCAATAGCTTTTCTCAGACATGGGAGTACCAGAGTTTTACTGGGCAAAAATGAAACCTCCATATTTGTTTGCAAAATCTCACTTTAAGGGTAAGGACACACGAGGAGATTCAGGGAGATTTTGTCGCCTGGCTACTAATCTCCTTGTCTTTTGAGCAACTATCTCCCTGAACTGCCTCAGCGTTTTTCCCCATAGGCTACAATGAAAAGTTGCCTGCGTTAATGCACACACGGTGATGCGTTTTCAATAGTTGCCAAAAGTTGCATCAGTGAGGCAATTTCAGGCAACTATATGGGGGGGTTTGTGGATGCACACCTAAGGCCAATTTCAAAAAGTATAATTTCAAAAAGTATAAAGCCCTGTCTAAGTAATTCAAGTAAATATGCCAGTGCATTTAATTTTGAAACAGGGTTTTTTTGTTACAAAGTTATGATCATAATATTGATAAGCCACCATACCACGTCAAGGTAAAACCCCACATGGTGGTCCCTAACTTATTTATCTTTAGTCATAGTAAACAAGGTACATTACCTCTCTGTAGTAGCAATTCTTTGTATAAACATCTCCTGTGCCTTGGTTTCAACTCTGTGCTAGATCCTCCCCCGCCTATGGGGAAAAACGCTGAGGCAGTTCAGGGAGATAGTTGCTCAAAAGACAAGGAGATTAGTAGCCAGGCGACAAAATCTCCCTGAATCTCCTCGTGTGTCCTTACCCTTAAGCCTGAGAGTAATTATATGACTGATATCATTTCATAAAAATATCTGAAATTATTATAGAGATCACCGATTATTTGTGTGTTTTGCATACATCACCAATTGATGAGAACAGTAAAAACAGTAGTACATGTACCAATGAGGCTACAGATACTGAAATGAGCAACTTGTGTCTCTTATCCTGTGCCGGATTCTCACACATTTTTATGTTGCTGTGAGGTGACTCAGTATTTTCCTGTGCTGGTGACAACTGCTAATCATTACTGCGGCTTGGGAAAGCAGTCAGAATTATATATAACCATTATCAGAGGGAAGTGAGTGCCTAAAGCTGGGAGGTATACTCCACAATTTAAATACAGGGGCACCTAGCAACTGTTAAGCACTTGATTATTTTGCTGGTACAGGTATAGGACCTGTTTCCAGCATGCCCGGGAGCTGGAGTTTTCCGGATAACGGGTCTTTCTGTAATCTGGATTTCCATGCTTTGTCTACTTAAAAAATCATGTAAACATTTATTAAATCCAATAGGATTGTTTTTGCCTCCAATAACAGTGGTGTAACTAGGGTTGCCACCTGTCTGGTTTTGGCCCGGACTGCCCGGTATTTTGAACGGCTGCCCGGGTCAAAACTTCCTGCCCGGTTTTCCAAATAAGGCAGGATTCCCTTGATTGACACGGTGACCGGCCAATCGCCGATCACTGTGTCATAGCCCTGCCCCTGACATCAGTGACACGCCCACTATGTCATGGCCACGCCCCCTGCCTAGTCTCAGCCGCTTCAAAAACCCCCCAGCCACTATCTTACATTTGGCTGTGGAAGGGGGATGCAGGCTGTTTGGTGCTGGGCGGGCATGAGGCGGCAGTGGGTGGGGCGGTTCAGACGGGCGGGTTGGGAAATGCAGTGTGTTGGGCATATCTTAGTTGGGATCAAGTACAAGGTACTGTTTTATTATTACAGAGAAAAAGGAAATTATTTTAAAAAATTTGGACTATTTGGATAACATTGAGTCTATGGGAGAAGAGTTTTCCGTAAATTCGTAACAAAAGGGAATACTTTTTCAAATATTACATTATTTGGTTAACATGGAGCCTATGGGAGATGGCCTTTCCGTAATTTGAAGCTTTCTGGATAAGGGGTATCCGGATAATGGATATGATTTAGCACCTCACCAGAGTTTTATTGGGCAAAAATGAAACCTAAATATTTGTTTTTAAAATCTCACTTTTACGCCTGAGAGTTATTATATGACTGATAGGATTTCTTAAAAATATCTGAACTTATTATTTAGTTAAAATGGAGCCTATGGGAGATGGCCTTCCCGTAATTTAGAGCTTTCTGGATAACGTGTACCCAGATAATGGATCCCATTATCCCATTTTGTCCTATTAAATTACAGCTCTTCTGATTTCAGCCCTGGTATCCGGTAGGGAGGGGAAGCCATTAATTGTTGACATACTAATGAATTTGCATGATCTCATTGTATATGCTAAAAGCTGTAATGGATTTAGCACCTCATCGTGCCGCTTGCGTTCGCTGACCTGTTTTCGTCTCCTTTCCCCACAGTTACCAATTACAACAGTGTGCTGGAAGCAAATTCTGATTCAGATGATGAAGACAAATTGCACATAGTGGAAGAGGAAAGTGTTACAGACGCAGCAGATGGCGAGGGCAGCGTTCCAGAAGATGACTTGCCAACAGACCAAACAGTATTACCAGAAGGCAGCGAGAGCGGAAAAGGGAGCGGCAAAAGTTGCTGGGAAGATGAAGGTACACTTTGCCTTTTCCTTTTCTTTCATTTTGTGTCTCTTATAAAATAAGCCAAAGGTAGAAGGGACCCGAATCTGACACTGTTTGTTGGGGATATCATCCTGTAAGGAATTCAGAAATTACTTTTGGCTGCCCGTTGTATACACCCATTTATTGTACGTTATGGTCCTGTTATCCAGAACGCTCAGGACCTGGGGGTTTCCCCAGATCTTTCTGTAACTTGGATCTTCATACCTTAAAGTGATAATGACACAAACTTTTCTTTTCAAAATATTAATCTACATCAAAAGTTACCTATAGGTCATGTTGATCGTTTTTCGATGATATTTCTGCTTTTGTAAGTAATAGCTAATTGAAGTTCCTAAACCTGACTGTCCCTTCTTAACTTGTCAGTTAGAGTTTCTAATGCTAACTCACTTCTGCTGCACAAATATGGCACAAATATGGCACAAATATGGCAGCCCCCTCATAGAGGAACAGGGTAGCAGAGCCGGGCCAAGCCGGGAAGGTGCCCTAGGCAGCCTGCCTACCCCTAGTTCCGGCCCTGCAGGGTAGTAAGAAAGGTAATGTAAAAGCATCAGTCAAATACTTTTATGGCAAAATTATAAATAGAATTCAAAGACAATGTTATGATAGATAATAAAAAAAGGTTATTTTCTGATACTAGAAAATCATTTAAACCCAATAGGCTGGTTTTGCCTCCAATAAGGATTAATTATATCTTAGTTGGGATCAAGTACAAGCTACTGTCTTATTATAACAGATAAAAAGGAAGTCTTAAAAAATTTGGATTATTTGGATAAAATGGAGTCTACGGGAGATAGGCTTTCCGTAATTCACGTTTTCTGGATAACGAGTTTCCGAATACTTGATCCCTTACCTGTACAGGAATGGATCCTATTATCCAGAATGCTCGGGACCTGGGGTTTTCCAGATAAGGAGTTATTTGGGTCTGCATACCTTAAGTCTACTAAAGAATAATTGAAATATTAAATAAACTAGGGATGCACCAAATCCAGGATTCGGTTCGGGATTCGACCTTTTTCATCAGAATTCAGATTCGGCCGAATCCTTCTGCCCGGCCAAACCAAATCCGAACCCTAATTTGTATATGCAAATTAGGGACAGGAGGGAAATCGTGTGACTTTTTGTCACAAAACAAGGAAGTAAAAAATGTTTTCCCCTTCCCATCCCTAATTTTCATATGCACATTAGTATTCCGTTCAGTATTCGGCCGAATCTTTCGTGAAGGATTCGGGGGTTCGGCCGAATCCAAAATAGTGGATTCGGTGCATCCCTAAAATAAGGATTAATTATATCTTAGTTGGGATAAAGTACAAGCTACTGTTTTAGTATTACAGACAAAAAGAAAGAAAAAGAAAAAAAAATATCTGAACTGTTTGATTAAAATGGAGGCTATGGGGGACCTTTCCATAAGTTGGAGCTTTCTGGATATTGGATCTTATACCTGTACAACGCTGGTGTTTTCTAAAAACATATTAATACCCTCAGGTAAGGACCTTGTTGGGCCTGTCTAAACCTGACCCATATGTGATATGATTTGTCTACCCCCGGGCTACTTGTGTGTCCATATTGGGCTTGCTGGATGAGGGAATCAGCCTGTATATGGTCAGCTGAAGTTTTATGAGAAGCTCCATGAGAAGCTCAATTTGCTGTTAGTCATCAAAGTGTAATAGCAATTAGACAAATCCTTGCAGCAGCAGCAATTTAATGAATATAATACTCTAATTCCATTAGCCATACAACAGCATCTAATCCTTTCTTGAAACCACATAATGTACGTGGAAATAAGACTTCAGTTGCACAGCTGAACTGCTGTTGTGCACAAAATCATTCTCATCGTAAAGGAACAGTAACACCGAAAAAGAAAACTGTAAAGTAATTCAAATATAATGTGCTGTTGCTCCACATTGGTAAGAGTTGCGTGTTTGCTTTAGAAAGCCTACAATAGTTTATATAAACCATGGGGGCAGCCATTTAAGCTGAAAAAGGATAAAAGGCACAGGTTACATAGCAGATAACGGATAAACACTGTAATAGGATACAATGGTGTTCTACAGTGTGTATGTGTTATCTGCTATGTAACCTGAGCCTTGAATGGCTGCCCCCATGGCTACACAGCAGCTTGTTTATATAAACTATAGTAGTACTTATCTGTTATCTGCTATGTAACCTGAGCCTTGAATGGCTGCCCCCATGGCTACACAGCAGCTTGTTTATATAAACTATAGTAGTGTTTCTGAAGCAAACACACCAGTTGTACCATTGTAGGGCAACAGCACATACCTCCCAACTGTCCCTTTTTTGGAGGGACAGTCCCTCTTTTGACAGCTCAACCTGCAGTCCCTCATTTGTACTGGACTGTCCCTATTTTCTCTGCACTGAACAGCCAGAAAAAGAAACAAGTTTGTAACTTAATTGGCTTTTAGCAGAGAGCCCAGAACAGCTAACAGGTGCAAATAAGATACAGTTAACAATTTTGAGACACAAAAAAACTGTTTAGATAAGGACAATTATTTTCAAACTTTCATAACCTGCCAAATTTTGTAAAATGAACATGGTAATTAGGAGGTGTGGCCACAGAAGGGCGTGATCAGAAAATGTTGCTGAGCTACGTGCGAAAAAAAATTTTGTTCCTCTTTTTACTTCCAAAATGTTGGGAGGTATGTATTTGAATTACTTCAATGCAGTTTTATTTTGTGGTGTTACTGTTCCTTTAAGATCATATCCTCGCCTTATGACTTGGGTTGCTTAGTTCAGCGGCTGTGTTTTCAGTTCAGAGTTAGTTTGAAACATGGGAAAGCCCATTCCACATTCATCCAACATTGCTCCTTCATGAGAATAAGTAGGATTTTTACCTAATATATATATATATATATATATATATATATAATATATATATATATATATATATATATATATATATATATATATATATATATATATATATATATATATTATATATATATATATATATATATATAGTTTGTTAAATGCAGGAAAGGCTTAAGTGCTCTGCTATAAGTCACACTTCTTTATTATTAGCCTTGTGTGTGGTATTGTGGTTTGTGAAGCGAGTGTGCAGAAAGCTTTTTGTTTTATAGTAGGACTTTTTATCTACAGTTAGCACTGGGGGGGGGTTAATTTAACCTGTTCATTTCCTACTCTTAAATCACTGTTCCCTAAAACAAAAGTACAGGGGCTTCGCACTGACCAATGAGCAGGGTTGTCTTTAAGTGGGTAAATTGATTGTGCAATGTAAGCTGGAATTTTGCTTTTGTCTGCTACTACTAAGCCTTTAGGCGGAAAGGAACATGGTATTTGTAAAATACTTGCCAAAATGTTGTGGTCCGGAACCAAGAACTTCAAAAAATGAAAATTCTTAATTTGACTTTACATGCCAGTTATTTCTGGCCTTGAAACTTGTAAAAACGTTTTTTCCGTGGTTTACATTACACTGTGTTTACCGCTTTGTTGTTTTCACAGGGCCACTTTTTGGCTTTTTGCCTCTCCACCGCTTACATCTCCTCCTCTACGACTAGGGCAGGGCTTGCAGATTGCTAAAATAGAGAGAACAGCACTCCCAGTTCACAAAATGGAAATTCTGCCCAAGACAAGGGCTGCCTTGTGTGTTCGGCCATCTTAATAAATTCTATTCTGCTCAGTAAAGCTTAGGGAGGCCTTCTGTGGGCCACCAAGTCTTTTATGTAATCATTCAAGCCTCACTTCCCATGGATAATGTTTGATTCCGGCAATCCAGCTAGAATTGCTTTTTAGTAGATCTGAACATAGGGTTACCTCCTCTACTGGGGGCATTAAACCAATGTTTGGAGGTGGTCAATTGAAGGTATTTATAAGGTGGGAATTTGGTGACTATATTGCATATATAGTGGGTAGTATCATAGGCAGGTGGGTGAAGAATGGAGAGTTAGCTAGACGTTTCTAATATCGGCCCTAACCTTAGCTGGTAGCTGCCAGGTGGCAATGCTATTTTAAAGGGGCAGTATACCCCCTGGTTCAATGCGAGTTCAATAAATAGGCCAAACATATGCTTTGCCAGTTGTTTTCATCACCAAAAAAAAAACTTTTTTTTTTTGTGTGTGTTATTTCTTGAGCTAAAGAAAACAAACAGGGACACTGAAGCTACTCCATGTTTGGCTCTTGTGAGGTAGAGAATCCATTTCACAGTGCACAGACAATCCCCCTAGATAATGGAATCCTGCTTACAAAACAGTCACAACAATTGGTGAATGGAGGTAGCTTGTATACTAGTAATTGTCTACTGTCTTTAACCCAATAAAGCTCTTTAGCGTCAACTCTCCATCCATATTCAATTATTCATCAATGCCTCATATTCTGTATGTGCCCACGGACAAGTCAACTGACCTAAATTTTTCAGGAGTCACTGATTTAAACCCCCCCTTCCCGCCCCTTAGACCACTGTTGGTAATTTCTGCCCGATTCTCAGCTTTCTCCCCTCCCCTTTGAGAGGGCAAAGTCACCCGAAAACTCAGAAACAATCGGATCCTGGTTGGCATTAGTGACGGGCGAATTTATTTCCCAGGCGCAAATTCGCGGCAAATTCCCTTGATTGACCGCCGGCAAATAAATTCGCAAAACTGCAGCGAAAATTTGCCAGCGTCAAAAGAAATGGTTAGACTTGGCCCAGTTGATGAAAAGCTTTTATATAGTGCACATGTCTAACCTACCCCAAACACTGTGCAAAGGAAAGTGTGAACCAAATGAATATTTCATTGTGGTGTTGTGACTGGCTGTGTTATGTGCTAGTGTATTGTGAAGTGTAGAGACTGCAAGCTCTTGAGAGCTGAAGCATCTTTGTATTGAAACCATTTGCCACTTGTATGCCATTGTATAGCACTACAGAAAAGACTCGGCAATAATATTAATGTTGATTTAAAAGGAAAGCAGCAAAGAGAGGATGCAATGCCGTTTGGCATTGGAGTAGCAATGAAGAACATGAGTAAGGTCCTAGCATTTGAAAGGATCAAAGCATAACTGTCAAGGGTGAAAAAAAAGGGCCAGTTGTCTGTCCTGTTCCGCAATACAGTAAGACATGGTGTCCTTCTATTGTGCCCTGCTTTTTACATTAGAACTTAATTATTTCAGCAGAAAGTTAAAGGGAAAACTGTTTTTTTCAAAATGCATTAGTCACTAATGCTGCACTGAAATCCTTTTCTCAAAAGAGCAAACAGATTTTTTTATATTTAATTTTGAAATCTGACATGGAGCTAGACATATTGTCAGTTTCCCAGCTGCCCCAGTCATGTGACTTGTGCTCTGATAAACTTCAGTCACTCTTTACTGCTGTACTGCAAGTTGGAGTGATATCACCCCCTCCCTTTCCTCCCCAGCAGCCTAACAACAGAACAATGGTAAGGTAACCAGATAGCAGCTCTCTAATACAAGATAACAGCTGCCTGGTAGATGTAAGAACAACACTCAATAGTAAAATCCAGGTCCCACTGCGACACATTCAGTTACATTGAGTAGGAGAAACAAGAGCCTGCCAGAAAGCAGTTCCATCCTAAAGTGCTGGCTCTTTCTGAAATCACATGACCAGGCAAAATGACCTGAGATGGCACAAACACACCAATATTACAAGTAAAAATAAATACACTTGTTGGTTCAGAAATGAAATTTTATATTGTAGAGTGAATTATTTGCAGTGTAAACGGTGTAATTTAGAAATAAAAACGACATCATAAAAATCATGACAGAATCCCTTTAGGTAACTGCCAGGCTAGAGGTAAGTTGCTGGATCAGATCAGATCTAACTGCTTATCAGATACAATGGCTTCCGCTCTCACACTACAGGCTCAGACAGGTGCCGCTGGAGTTATTTCAGTTAGACCTGATTAGAGCTGTCGATTAAACCACAAAAATGCCTCCAAGCCAGTGCCATTCTAATGTACAATCAACTGCCAGTGTAACCAGGGTCCCAGGTTCAGGCACACGCTCCAAAGAGCAAAGTCATTATTGTCTCCTGAAATGTGTTATTATTATGGGCCACATAGGGACAGTATTGAGGGGGTCATGGAATATTTTGTCTGAACTCTTTAGTAAATACTTAATATGGAGGCTACTGACTGCATTGTAATAATGTTGCCTTTCTGTCAAACGGCAAAGCTTTATGTCTCTCTCTCTCTAGGGATCAGCACTTTGATCAATATTCATTATGCCGATAAGGATAAGCTCCTTGATGCATTTGCACCATTGCAGTAAATCATTGTAACCAATCCCTAATAATCTTTCATCAGCCGAGTGGAAGGCAATAAATGAACAGCAATCCGTGATTGGTTGTCATTGATTGCTACACTCTGTTAGCCATTGAGCCCCTCTGAATCAGTAGAACAAGTCTGAGAATGCATTTGCCTTTGTCCTTCGTTTTGAGGACCCTTGACCAGGAAATGTCCTGAGTATATACAGGTAGCTGGATAGTGTGTAAATTATACGAATATTTGATTTATTGCCTGCAAACCTCCATTTGTTAAAGGAATAGTATCATCAAAAAAATGAAAGTGTTTTAAAAGACTGACAATATAATGTATTGCAGGGCACATTGGTAAAACTGTTGTGTTTGCTTCAGAAACACTACTATAGTTTATATAAACAAGCTGCTGTTTAGCCATAGGGGCAGCCATTCAAGCACAGGATACACAGCAGATAACAGATAAGTACTACAATAGTTTATATAAACAAGCTGCTGTGTAGCCATGGGGACAGCCATTCAAGCACAGGATACACAGTAGATAATAGATAAGTACTTCTATAGTTTATATAAACAAGCTGCTGTGTAGCCATGGGGGCAGCCATTCAAGCACAGGATACACAGCAGATAACAGATAAGTACTACTATAGTTTATATAAATAAGCTGCTGTGTAGCCATGGGGGCAGCCATTCAAGCACAGGATACACAGCAGATAACAGATAAGTGCTAAAGAATCCCATTGTATACTACAGAGCTTATCGGTTATCTGTTGAGTAACGTGTACCTTTTCTCCTTTTTCAGCTTTGAATGGCTGCCCCCATGGCTACACAGCAGCTCATTTCTATGAACTATAGTAGTGTTTCTAAAGCAAACACATCAGCTGTACCAGTATATGGCAACATTATATTATATTTTCATAAATTTAAAGGAGAAGGAAAGGCTAAAATGAAGTAAGCTTTATCAGAAAGGTCTATATGAAAACACCAGTAAACCCTCAAAGTAATGTTGTTTTTAATCCTCTGTCAAAGAAACACCACATTTCTTTCCTTCTATTGTGTGCACATGGGCTTCTGTAATACACGTCCTGTTTTCATCTTAAACCTCCAGGGCTAGGGCTTGAGCATGCTCAGTTTGCTCCTCTCCCCTCCCTTTTCCCTCCTGCCTTTTTCTTTCGATTTCTTATTTTTTGTGCCCCTGAGGAAGACCACCATGGTCAAAACGCATTGGGCTCGCCACTTGTATTGGTATTTTTTGTTACCTTATTTTCGTTTGATGTAATAAATATCCTTTTATTTTTCTAATCGAGTGTGCAATCCTTTATTTGATTTTTGTGCATGTTAACTCTGGAGACCCACATGGGGGGGCCTTCTGTGGATTAGCACCTCAAAATTGTTTCTTAGGGTTTGCGCCTCCTAAACTTACCTGCTGTAATCTGAGCCCAGAGCTATAAGTGAACAGGGAGAGACTCATGCAGAAAGTGATGTCACACCAAGCTAATACTACAGCTGCTATCCTAAACAAACAGAGAGCTTATAGAGCTGTTTATTCAGGTATGATAAAGTATTCTGCAGAATTAATATAGTGTTATAGTAATCTATTGCTAATAAAATGCTTCTGTAGCTTTCCTTCTCCTTTAAAATACTTTAATCTTTTGGTGTTACTGTTCCGTTAACCAACAACTCCAGCATCTCTACTACACCCAGCGGCACACAAGCATGCACAAAGCTATAGTTCACCAGCAGCTGGAAAGCTACAGCTTTGACAGGGGTTTTTTGGGGGATCTTGAACCATCTCAGCAGCTCTCGTTTGCTTATGTTTTGCAGAAGGAGCAGACTGCGGTGATGAGATCCTGGGGCCTGAAGCTGAAGCTGATGAACTTGGATGTACAGGTGCTTATTTATTTGCTGGGTTCTACTCTGGGTGTTATGGGAAGCCAGTTCTGTGCCTGAGACGAGTCTGCGAGAGCTGCCTGCCTGCTTGGCACCTTGGGAGTCATAATCAGACGGTGTCTCTGTGCAGTCTCTGGTGGGATATTAAGCTACGGCAGACAGTCTCAGTCTAGATGAGCCATTGGATCCCATTAAGTTTATCTCCAGAGCTCTGTCTTATGGGAATTTATCTGTCGTGTAACGGTTTGCTTGCTGTATTTCCAATCTGCACTTTGCAGTTAATGAAAGGAGGGACACAAGTAGCACTTTTAGAACATTCTAGTGAAATATAGTGCATCTTGGCACTGTTAAGTGTTTCCCATTCAAATCAATGGGGAGGCAGCGGGGGTAGCATTTTGGGTGCTTTTCTGCCGTCTGCCAAGTACCTTGTGTGTGTCGGCATCTTAATACTGACTTCCTAGGTCCAGGATTTTGTACTAATCAATGCATAGTCACAGAATGTGCCGTTTTGGCCATGCACATTTTGATTGGCAGGTTGTGGATCCATATGCATTACCCTGTACCCTATTGGGGTTTTCAGTGTCCCTATATGTTTGCAGATGGGTCAGTTGTCTGAAAAATTATATTTATGTACTGTGTTCATTCTTAGGGATTAACTTCTTCTACCAAACCTGCAGAGTTAAAGGGCCAATTGATCTTAAAGGGCAACTATCACAAATATGATTTTTTTTCTATATATTTATATATATATTTATATATTTATTTTTCCAAAACTTTTTTTTTTAGGGAAAAGGGTACAGAAAGCAAAAAGGGAAGGGGCAGGGGAAGAAGAAATTCTTAAAAATGCACTACATAATATACAAAAGACAATTTATGACAGCATATGTGAACCATAGACAGTTAAAGGGCATGTAAAGGCAAAAAAATAAAATCCCATTTTTACTTTCTTTAATGAAAAAGAAACCTATCTCCAATATACTTTAATTTAAACATGTGTACCGTTTTTATAAGAAACCTGACTGTATGCAGCAAAATTCTCCCTTCATTTACTGCTATGGATAGGAATTGTCAGATGGTCCCTAACTGCTGAGCAGGGAAACAATCATACTTATGAACAGCAGGGGGAGCCCCACCTTACTTCCCAGCCATGCAGAACTCAAGCAGCTTTGTTTATGACAATCCCTAAGCAGCCCAGACCACACTGAGCATGTGCACTATCAATTTACTGTTACATCTAATGTATAGCATTTAGTATAGTATTTTTAACTCGCTATAGTGATATTATGAAAATCAATTTTTTAAGGAAAATTTTAATTTTAATATAAGCTTCAACATACTGAAATAAGAAACGTTCTAAATATAACCAATTAAATATTCTGCATAGTTTCTTTGAATAATCAAGTTTATGTTCACTCTCCCTCTCTCAGCATCTGTTTCTCTTCATTCTGTCTTCATGCAGCAGTTGGGTCACTGGGTGTCAGATATTCATGATGTCTGGTGATTTTAATTGGGAGTAAGCTCTAATACATCTTCTAGGTAAAAGGAGCCCCCCTATAAGATATATTGGATCATTTATCTGAGAGGAATAGTGAAGATAAACTTGATTATTTCAGAAATGCTACAGAATTTTTAATTGATTATATTTATAAAGTTTACTTATTTCAGTATGATGAAGCTTATATTGAATTTTTGTGATAGTTCCCCTTTAATGGACAAGAAAACATGATTTTAATTTCCCAGTGTAAAGTCCCATGAAAACATGAATACTTCTTCATATATTTTTTGGCATTATCAGACTTTAATTGGTAGGAGATAATACCAGGTCTATTTTTCTAAATTATCTAAATTAATTTTATTTTACTTTATTATTATTATTCTGATATTTCATTATTTTATGTTATTTGTATTTCCCCTTTTTCTTTGTTTGTTTATTTATTTTGTTGTCTTTCATGTCAAATGTTTACTGTAATGTTCATGAATATTTCTTTTGCTCCTTATTGAAACACTGTATGTTTATCATATTGTCATATACTTGTATTTTATTGAAAATCTCAATAAAAAGAATTTCAAAAGAAAGAAAAGAAAACATGAATACTGCTCACACATTGCCCCTCTGTCTCAGCTGCATTTGTTGTTTGACTACAGAATAGCCGTTCCTTTTCAATAGCAGGGCTGATGTCACTGCTTCCGTTTCTTTTGGCCTTCCTGGTGCCCCGGGCATTGAGCACGCACTGCTTGTTTTGCCTATTTTCATTCATTAACTGAGAGCAGGAGGAGGAACAAGTATCCAAAAATTTCAGAATGTCTTTCTTTGTCCTTTAAAATCCAATCTTTGTATGGTTCAGGCATCAGGATTCCACGCTTGCAATTATGTGGGAGAGACGAGTAGAGACATCAGGAGAGTAATCTATAATCTCTTATTTTTAAAGTTAAAGATGAAGAATGTGATTCAGACGTCGAAAATGAACAAAACCATGATCCCAATGTTGAAGAATTCCTACAGCAAAGCGACACTGCTGTGATCTACCCGGAAGCGCCAGAAGATGACCAGAGGCAAGGCACACCAGAAGCTATTGGTCAAGATGAAAATGGTAACCGCAAAACGGAGCCACTGTATCCACATACATACATGTTGCATGTGATAATGGTGCATGTGATAATGGTGCATGTGATAATGGTGCATGTGATAATGGTGCATGTGATAATGGTGCATGTGATAATGGTGCATGTGATAATGCCAGGGCAGCCATCAGGGGGGGGGACAGGAGGGAGAGTTAGTTGTAGGGGGCCTGAGGGTAAGGGGGGCCTGGCCACGTCACACTTACTCGAGCCGGGCCCCCCATCTTTGTGAGAGCTGCTGACTTCGGGAAGGCATGGACATTTAAGGGGCCCTGGCCACCAATTTTCTTATAATGTGGGAGGGGGGCTGGCCACCAATTTTGGCCACCAATTTTCTTATAATGTGAGGAGGGGGGCTGGCCACCAATTTTTTTTTCTCATATGGGGTCCTAGCCACCAATATTTTTTAATGGGGGGGCCCTGGCCACAAATGTTATAAATGGGGGCCCTGACCACCAAAATCTTTTTATTAACATGTGGGAACCCTAGCCACCAATATTTTTTTTGTTTTTTTACTATGTGGTGGGGGGCGGACCTGTGGGTTGGTGAGGGCAGACCTGTAGGTGGGGCTTGCGGTAGGTACAGCTCAGGGGGCCCAGGAAATTTTGTCGTATGGGGCCCTGCAATTTCTGACGGATAATGATGCTGACATAATGCTACCTTCCTCCCATAGGGACACCAGACGCATTTTCCCAGCTCCTCACCTGCCCGTATTGCGACAGGGGGTACAAGCGCTTCACATCCTTGAAGGAACATATTAAATACCGCCATGAAAAAAATGAAGACAATTTCAGTTGCTCGATGTGCAGTTACACCTTCGCTTATAGAACCCAGCTTGATCGCCACATGACCTCTCATAAATCAGGGAAAGATCAGGTAAGTGAGACATATTAACTGGTGTTGTTAGTCTGCTCACTGTATGTGGTTGCCAATTTAAAATGAAATTTAAGAATCTTAAAGGACATGTAAAGCCTACATTTTCCTACCATGTATATCGTCTCCACCTAAGCCCCATCATTTGTACTGCATATATCCCTCCATTAGCCAGCGCCATCACATTTTCCTAAAACAAATGGCAGCTTTCACCCGGCAGCCATTTTGCCTCTGACACATCATCAGTAACATTGAGACATGTATGCTGTAAAGATCATGCAATGCAGAATGCAGGTTTACACAGGCACAACATACTTTGATCAAAGGTTCTGCTGGGGTTAAACACTGTAATGGTTAAGCTGAGCTCAGGAGAGGTGGTTAGGAGAAAAAATAGAACCAGACAGCTAGAGCAGAGATTCTATGTGAACCAGCAATGTCATCTCTTCATTGGCTGTTAAACTGGAGGGTGTGTTTAGTAATCTGAGCTGAGAAGAACTGAGCATGCTCATGAGCTAACAACCAAAGTAAATTCCTGAGGGAGGGAGCAGAGGAGGAGAAGGATTTCAAAGTGATTAAAGGAACAGTAACATCAAAAAATTAAAGTGTTTTAAAATAATAAAAATATAACGCAGTGTTGCCCTGCACTGGTAAAACTAGTGTATTTGCTTCAGAAACACTACTATTGTTTATATATATATATATATAAGCAGCTGTGTAGCAATGGGGGCAGCCATTCAAAGGAGAAAAGGCTCAGGTTACACGGCAGATAAGCTCTGTAGAACATAATGGTGTTATCTGTTATCCACTATTTAACATGTGCCCTATATCCTTTTTTCAATTTCCACCATTGCTACACAGCAGCCTGTTTATAAAAACTATAGTAGTGTTTCTGAAGCAAACACATCAGTTTTACCAGTGCAGGGCAACACTACATTATATTTTCATTACTTTAAAACACTTTAATTTTTTGGTGTTACTGTTCCTTTAAGGGGTTGCTGCAGCCTTACTGTTAACCTTTTAACAACCAGAGTGGTAGTTATCTAAAGATTTCAAAGAGGCTGTTCACTGATTACATTTTTGTGGAGGGGGTTTACATGTCCTTTATGTGGAAACCGGCTGTTGCTTATCTCGAGAGGGGACAGGATTTAGCAGTCTGGGGGCTTAGAAATTTGTGCTGCTACAAACTGTTAGAACAAAATCAAATGCCAAGGGGACCGAGAGAGAAATAGCTGAGCAGTGCCTTATTGGAGACGCCACTTGTATATTCAGCCTGGAGCCGTTTGCTCTGAATTTGATCTGCAGAGCTTTAAGGGGTTGTTCACCTTCCTAACACTTTTTTTTCCAATTCAGTTGTTTTCAGATTGTTCCCCAGAAATAGACTTTTTTTTCAATTACTTTCCATTATTTTTTTACTGTTTTTCCAAAATCCAAGTTTAAGGTTGAATGTCCCTGTCTCTGGTGTTTGAGTCTGGCAGCTCAGTAATTCAGGTGCAGATTCTGAACTGTTACAATTTTACAACATTTAGGGGCAGATTTACTACATAGGGTCGAATATCGAGGGTTAATTAACCCTCGATATTCGACTGCCGAATCGAAATCCTTCGACTTCGAATATCGAAGGATTTACCGCAAATAGTTTGATCGAATGAAAAATCGAATCCTTGATTCGAAGGATTTTAGGCCATCGATCGAACGATTTTTCTTCGACCTAAAAAACATTAGAAAGCCTATGGGAACCTTCCCCATAGGCTAACATGGCACTTCGGTAGGTTTTAGGTGGCGAAGTAGGGGGTCGAAGTTTTTTTTAAAGAGACGGTACTTCGAATGGTCGAATAGTCGAACGATTTTTAGTTCGAAACGTTCAATTCGAAGTCGTAGTCGAAGGTCGAAGTAGCAAATTCGATGGTTGAAGTAGCCAAAAAAAACATTCGAAATTCGTAAATGGGCCCCCTTAGTTGATACATTTCTCAGCAGCATCTCTGGAGTATTAGCGACTATTGTATCAATTCTAACAGCTGCCTGTAATGAAACTCAGAGATTCTGCTCAGCAGGGACAAAAATAAGAAATGTATCAACTAAATGTATCAATTTAGAACAGTTTACAGGGTCGGGGACCCCCCTCCGAGAGCTGCTTCAGAAGGTGAAAAATTACACTTTACACTTCAATATTAGAAAAAGTCACACATAGAAAATAGAAAGTCATGGGAAAAAGCCGTTATTTCTGAAAACAATGAGTTGTTTGAAGGTGAACCACCCCTTTAAAGTTTGATATTGGTTGTAGAACATTGTTAATGTCGTTGACAACTAAAAATATAAAATTAAAGTAAATTAAAAATGTACTGAGCAAGTTTAATTTCATTTTTTCAAATTAAACTCCATAATGACTGTGGGAATAAGGGTCTGTGGGTGTAACAAAGCAAGGCCATGCAGAGACTGTAACAGATGAAAGTTGGTCATCTTTTATTTTTGTCATATGCCCTCCCCCCCCTTTGATGGGATTCCACACAAATAGGGAGTGCTCAACCTGCAGATTAACCCCTTTTGTGGGTAGTGTTCTAAACAGTGAGTTGCCCCCACCTGCCACGGGTCACATAATGTAACAAAAGTCAAGATACACATTCAGTTTCGGAGTGGGATGCCAGGGGCCCACCAGAAAACCTTAGACCACTGGCCCACATGAAAAACTGTAACCCATGGTCCATACAATCTTAGACCATGCGTGTTATTCCTCCTCTCCTCACTCAACCTTTTTATTTTCCTATTCTTTTATATCTACTTTCTATATTCTTCTATTATTTTTTCCCATAAAGAAATAGGGAATGACCATGAAATAAGCCGAATGGTTAGAAGCAAAAGGACCCACTGATACCTGGGCCCACCGGGAGTTTTCCTGGTATACCGGTGGGCCAGTCCGACACTGTACACTGTAGCACACCAAAAAAGTAGAGTTTAGCGACTCAAAAAGTGTTTATAAGCTCCAATTGTATTACAGACATGGTCCCCCTTTTGATGGGGGCCTTACCCAACCTTTGTTTTGGGCACCCTCAGTTTTAATTTCACCATCTTCTTAGTAGGACATTTTTTTAAAAAAGTTTTTTTTTTTACCCTTTCAGAGACATGTGACGCAGTCCGGAGGCAACCGTAAATTCAAATGCCCTGAATGTGGAAAAGCTTTTAAGTACAAACACCATCTAAAAGAACACTTACGAATTCACAGTGGTAAGTTCTCCAGACGGCTGAGAATGTGCCAAGTGCATGCATTTTGGCTAATGATTATAAGCATTATTTATAGCAATGGAAGACATAGCCCCAGAAAGTTTTGTTAAACCCTTCACAGAGAGATACATCATAATATGATAAAAAAAAATTGTAAATGCTCTTTTCATGGCAAAGAAGCTTAAGCTACAACATAGACATTCTAAATGATGTATTTTTCTCTTACAGGAGAGAAGCCATACGAGTGCCCAAACTGCAAGAAGCGATTTTCTCATTCTGGTTCCTACAGTTCCCACATAAGCAGTAAGAAATGTATTGGTGTGACGCCCGTGAATGGGCGCGTGCGTTCAGGGTTGAAGACTCCCCAATGCTCCTCCCCTTCGCTTTCTGCTTCCCCAGGAAGTCCCGCTCGACCACAGATCCGCCAGAAGATAGAAAACAAGCCTTTGCAAGAGCAGCTTCCTGTTAACCAAATCAAAACCGAACCTGTGGATTATGAAATCAAGCCTATCGTGGTGACGTCGGGAATCAACTGTTCAGCCCCTTTGCAAAATGGGGTGTTTAGTGGTGGTAGCCGTTTGCAGACAATTAATTCTCCTCAGGGTGTGGTACAAGCTGTTGTTCTGCCAACTATGGGTCTGGTATCCCCCATAAGTATCAACCTTAACGACATTCAGAATGTTCTTAAGATGGCAGTCGATGGGAACATAATCAGACAAGTGTTGGAAAATAACCATGCCAGTCTTACATCCAAAGAACAAGGGACTCTCACCTCCGCCACAATACAACAAGGTGGCCATTCTGTTATTTCAGCTATTAGTCTTCCTTTGGTTGATCAAGATGGTACAACCAAGATCATCATAAATTACAGCCTAGAGCAACCCAGTCAGCTTCCAGTTGTTGCGCAAAATTTAAAGAAAGAAGCGGCGGCTACTGCAGAAGTCTGCAAAACGGAGAAATTGCCAGAGGATCTCACCATTAAAACTGAAAAAGATACTAAGTTTACAGAAGAAAGCACTTGTTTACTTGGTGCCGATCATCCGGGAGACACAAATGCACTTCAAGAACCCAAGCACTATGATGAGAAAAAGAACAGCCTACTTCCAGAGAGTAGCAAAGCTGAATTTATCAAATCCGAGCCATCTTCTGCTGACGGCAATCTTACTTCAAGCCAACCACCGTTAAAAAATCTCTTATCGCTTCTGAAAGCTTACTATGCTTTGAATGCTCAGCCGAGTGCCGAGGAACTCTCTAAAATTGCTGATTCGGTAAACTTACCACTAGACGAGGTAACAAACTGGTTTGAAAAAATGCAGAGTGGAGAAATATCCGTGGAATCATCTCGGCCTTCATCTCCGAAACCCGGCCAAAACAGTGTTACAGAGAACAGTGTTGAAACTAAAGCAGAAAGCGGATTACAGAACGGCACAAGCGTTCCACTGAAATCCCCTAAACAAGAAACGGAGGAACCATTAGCAGTTAATGGTTTGGAAAGTGTCACAGCTTCTCCTACGCCACTAAACCTCTCTTCTTTAAAAAACTCAGATGGTGCACCCTGCTCCGATGGAACCCCAGACGCGGAGCAGCAGGCTGAGCCTCTTGATCTATCTTTACCAAAGCCACATGGAAATGTGCCAGAGCGACCTTCCATTACTAGTGTTTACCAGAGCAGTTCGTATTCGGTTCAAGAAGAACCCTTGAACTTGTCTTGTGTTAAAAAAGAGCCAATGCAAGTGGACAATGCCGTGAAAGTCGAGCCAACTCTAATTATTAACCCAAGTGCCAATCCAATAAATATTGCTATTCCTACAGTCACTGCCCAGTTACCCACAATCCTTGCCATTACCGATCAGAACAGTGTTCCGTGTTTAAGAGCTCTAGCTGCCAATAAGCGAACGATCTTGATTCCCCAAGTGACGTACACTTACTCAACCACTGCTAGTCCTGCAGTTCTGGAACCGCAACTCAAAACCATCCAACCTAACGGCAACCAGGTAATGCAACTTCTCATCAAGATATAGTCCCAACTAAATCAAAGCGGCATGATCATCGCCTATCCTTACCTTATTAGGATTTTATTTTGCATTTGATTTAGAATTTTTTCCTTAGTGCTGTGGTCTTATGTTGCAGGAGTTATAATAGTCTATGCACTGTATTAATCAAAGAGCAATTATACCCTTCAGCAGAACGTTGTTTATGCAGAGGTGCCTGGGTTAACATAGACATACGGTATCTGTAAAGTTGAAATAAAAACTGTGGTAGTGGTTCCTGGTATGATGACTGCTATTTAGGTCCTTGTTCAGCTGGTTATGCCCCCAGTAATGTCCTATCATTCCCTCTTCAGCACCTGGCCATGCCTCCTCCTGGGTTTTGTACTGAAAGGGCAAATATACCGTCAACTTTTTCAGCAGAATGTTGCACAAGCAAGGGTGCCTGAGTTAGCATAGACATAAGGTATCCATAAAGGTGATCTAAAAACTCCGCTAGTGGTTCCTGGTATAATGTCTGCTATTTAGGTTATTGTTCAGAAGGTCATGTCCCCAGTGGAGCCCTATTGAGCCTTCTTGAACACAATGCCTCTTGGGTTCTTGTACACAAAAGTAGGGGATAAGGAGCTTGTAGCCCACCTACCAGTAAGACCATGGCTGCTTGGGCTGAGCCAGAGGTACCTTTACAGAATGTCTGGGTAAATATTAGGGATGCACCGAATCCACTATTTTGGATTGGCCGAACCCCTGAATCCTAATTCGCATATGCAAATTAGGGGTGGGAGGGCGAAAACATTTTTACTTCCTTGTTTTGTGACAAAAATTTTGTGTTACCCCATTTCCCTCCCCGCCCCTAATTTGCATATGTAAAATAGGATACGGATTCCGTTTGGCTGGGCAGAAGGATTCGGGCGAATCCGAATCCTGCTGAAAAAGACCGAATCCCAGACCGAATCCTGGATTGGGTGCATCCCTAGTAAATATGCAGCTTCTTAAGCCCCTCTGTTTCTAATATTGAGTTCATACCTCTGCTTAAAAGTTATAAGTGGCTCAGCTCATAGTTTTGTAGTACGACCTAAGACAATTGGCAGATGGGCATTCTGAATGCAGAAGTATGGTGATAGTTGCCCCTAAGGGGTTCCAAAATTAACTAATTATCTAGTATCCATGTGGGAGTTAGTGTTTCCAGGCCCGGATTTGTGGAAAGGCCACCTAGGCCCGGGCCTAGGGCGGCAGGATTTTAGGGGGGCGGCATGTTGCCCAACCACACCCACATTGGTTCAAAGCACTGGGGATGCACTGGTGATATAATCATTTTTTACATTTCCTGTGCGCCATTCCCCATTGCTCCTGTCCCCCTGGAGGGGACAGGGGCGACAAACAGCAGTGGGCCTAGGGGCCCACACTATGTAAATCCGGCCCTGAGTGTTTCCAAGTGATATCCCCATATTGGGCACCATGTTTTTTATTGGGATGGGAGAAAGTTCACCTTGAGTAAGGGCACATCTCTCTGACCGAAACATGGAGAGCAAAACCTCCCATGTGTCCTTACCCTAACCTACCCTAGACTTGTTGTTAACAACTGTATCGCTCCCTCTAGCCCTTCTATTTTTCTTGCAAAGGGGAGCTCTGCCAGGCCGATTTGGTTAATAATGGGTGTTCTTAGGCATAGAAATAGATCTGCTTATGATTTGTTCTTGAGCCTGTCTGGAATGTAAATACTATCCTTCTAAGCCACCTTGCTGTCTGCTCAGAGACTGACAATCCTACTGACTTGATGTATATTACAGTGACATGAAAAGAGTCATTACTTGCAGTACAATTACATTATAGACTCCATACACGTTCTTGTTGCACCTTGGATAAGGTTTAAGCATTAATCAGCTGGCCTATACTTCATTGCTTCAACAGTCAGAACCAGCAGCACAGACAATTAGAAAGAGATAGCCGCTGCTTTCAGTGTTTACAAATAACTCTTAAATCACATTTAGTTTCATTACCATCAAAATAAAATATGGGCGGAACTCCCTTTTATCATATTACATAGGTTACACTGGTTCTGTTGTGGAAAAGGGATTTTGGAATGACTTAAATTTATTATTATTATTTATTTTATTTATTTTATTAGCTGTAATTTGTCCCACCCAATCTCTTTATCGTTTTGTTTATTTAGAACAATAAAAGAGGCTTGATGGTCCATTTAATATATAGGTAACAGCTAGGCATGTGCACATGATCTTTACTACAATTTTTGCTTTGATGTTCACCATAGAAAGAATTTTGCTGGCACCTATTAGGTTTTGTTAGTGGGTCAGTACAATATGACTTTTGGGTGACCCCTTACAGAGACCAGGGCAGGCCCAGACTTACCTCCTATAGAGTCTGGAAAATGCCAGAGAGGCTGCTATAAGATGCCATAGACAATCCGTTATTATGTTGCTTGTGCATGGGGTTCCTCAACAGTCATAATGAACATTGTTTCTTTGGCCTTGTCATATGTTTTCATTTGTAAAAAGTTCTTTCTCTAAATATAAATTATCGTGAGTATTATGTGCCCGTCAGATCACCAACGGGGGTGTCTGCAGCAGTTATCAAAACACTGTGCTGGGCTCAGGAACGCCACTCCAGATGCCTCCAAAGCCCAGCAGTGGTAGGGAGGGCTTCCTGTGCATTAGACTTCTGATTGGACAGGCTTTTGCATATTTAAATCTGTTTAAATCTGTTTCAAAAACGCTTCTTTTTTAACAGGCAGTGTTGGTGCCACTAGAAGCTGTCCCTCTTGCCTCTAGCCATGATGTCTGCCTTGGGTGAACAAGAAAGGGAGCTTCTATAGCCATTAACGCAGTGATCCCCAACCAGTAGCTCGTGAGCAACATGTTGCTCTCCAACCCCTTGGGTGTTGCTCCCAGTGGTCTCAAAGCAGGAGCTTATTTTTGAATTCCTGGCTTGGAGGCAAGTTTTGGTTGTATAAAAACCAGGTGTACTGCCAAACAGAGCCACAATGTAGGTTGACAATCCACATAGGGGCTACCAAATGGCCAATCACAGCACTTATTTGGCACCCCAAGAAAATTTGTCACGCTTATGTTGCTCCCCAACTCCTTTTTCTGCTGAATGTTGCTCACGGGTTCAAAAGGTTGGGGATCCCTGCATTAACGCATCAGTTAATAGTGCTGATCCAGCAGAATTCTGCACTGAAATCCATTTCTCAAAAGAGCAAACAGATTTTTTTATATTTAATTCTGAAATCTGAAATGGGGCAAGACATATTGTCAATTTCCAAGCTGCCCCAAGTCATGTGACTTGTGCTCTGATAAACTTCAGTCACTCTTTACTGCTGTACTGCAAGTTGGAGTGTCTCATCCCCTCCCTTTCCCCCCCCCCCAGCAGCCCATCAGCAGAACAATGGGAAGGTAACCAGATAACAGCTCCCTAACACAAGATAACAGCTGCCTGGTAGATGTAAGAACAACACTCAATAGTAAAATCCAGGTCCCACTGAGACACATTCAGTTACATTGAGTAGGAGAAACAACAACCTGCCAGAAAGCAGTTCCATCCTAAAGTGCCGGCTCTTTCTGAAAGCACATGACCAGACAAAATGACCTGAGATGGCGCCTACACACCAATATTAAAAATTTAAAAAAGACACTTGCTGGTTCAGGAATGACATTTTTTATTGTAGAGAATTATCTGCAGTGTAAACAGTGTAATTTAGAAATAAAAATTACATCCTAAAAATCATGACCGAATCCCTTAAATTATTACGTTTACAAAGTAAAGGTTAGGGTACAATTGAGACATTAGGATTTTAGAAACAATTTTGTTTTTTATGAAACAGTAATGATTGATTAATTAAGGTATATTGAATAAGCTTCTTCCAAAAAGGTGGGTCTTTAAGGAGCGTTTGAAAGTTTGGAAAGAAGGAGAAAGTCTGACAGCTCGAGGCAGAGAGTTCCAGAGAAAAGCAGAAGCCCAAGAGAAGTCTTGTAGATGAGAATGGATAGAAGTGATGAGAACAGTGAAAATGATTTACAGTTTACAAATCCTAGTGACCCTAAAAGCTTTCATTCTACAGCAGAACTTTAGGGTCAGGCCACACAGGCAGATTCTGGGAGATTAGTCGCCCGAAGTTGCCTCACAAGGAAAGTTTGGGTGACTTTTGGAAAATGAAGCGCCGCGTGTGCCTTCCCCCAGGCGGTTTTCATTTTAGCTGGCGGAGGGCAGGGGGAAGGCAGTTTGGGGAGATTGTAGCCCCGAAGAAGAGGAGATCTCCCCGATATCTGCTTGTGTGGTCTGACCCTTAGGTGGAACCTTAGGGCTTTGATATTCCTGATCAGAAGTTGATTAGATGAACCAGCCTCTCCTCTGAGCTTATGTGCTATCAGATTATTCAGATTGCCCAGATTCCATCCATGCAACTGTTCATTTTTAGTGATGGGATAAACTGATTGCTGTGGTCCCTCGCTGAGATCCGATAATTCAGACCAATGCCGGGCAGAATTGACCAGTACTGACACTATACCTTTCAATCCGAGCTGCTTGTATTGGAGAGATTGCCTAAAACCAACTACATAACTCTTCCTATTGCAGGAATCCTACAAGTAGTAGTGCCCCAGGTGCCATTGCCTGTATATGTACCCAGTACTTGTCAATAGTTCAGGAATCTGCTTGGGATCTGCTTTTTATCAGATTATGTTTTTTCTGTAATGCCTTAAGTCTAATACAAGCAGTTAAATTGTTTGATTGATGTACTGTACAGACTACTATCTTATTATTGGAGAGAAGGCAAATACGACAAAATGGAAGACTTGTTTGTCTAAATTGGAAATTGGGTTTCCAGATAATAAATAATCCCATGTCTGGAAAAGAATCATTATAGCTAAAGCTTGGAGTGTGTGGTCATTTGGGGTCTCAGCGGAACCCATATCTGCTTTAATGAACTTTGATCGTGCTTTCTGAGAGCATAAATGTGTTTATGAATAGTTCTGCCCCTTTAAACCAAAAGGAGAGCTGATTATATTCTCTCAGTCCTTATTTTGCTCCAACAGAAAACTCTTAATTCTGACCAACGGGTCTTGCTGCTGTCAGCTGATGGCATTTAATGGCGGTTTTTAAGGGAGCCCGCAGACCTGAGCTAAATGTGGAAAGGGACTATCTCCACTCAGAGGATTCACAGCCCCACCTGTATCAGGTTTAAGGCTCCAGATTTAATTATTAACCATTTAATCCTGCCCTGGCCCAGGATCCATTGCGTTCAGCTGTTGTCAGGAACTTCTTCTTTGTCAAATAATCAAACTTGTCAAATCACAAAAAAACTGCCTTTGATTGGGGGTTGTACTCAAATAACTTTTACACATCTGTAAAAAAATAAGGACTTAAATGGCCACCCCTGGCCACCACTTTTCAAGTTATTTTTTTAATGGAAAGGGTTTTCGGGGTGCTTTCATTTAGTAAAATTACAAGTGGTACCTTTTGAACAGGGGCCTTATGGCTGCCAAGGTTTCCATAGGATGACAGTCGCACTCAAAATGTCCCCTTTCTATTGATTTTAGTCTCTTAAAGGGATACTGTCATGGGGAAACATGTTTTATTCATAACACATCAGTTAATAGTGCTGCTCCAGCAGAATTCTGCACTGGAATCCATTTCTCAAAAGAGCAAACAGATTTTAATTATGACATCTGATATGGGGCTAGACATATTATCAGTTTCTCAGTTGCCCCCAGTCATGTGACTTTTGCTCTGATAAACTTCAGTCACTCTTTACTGCTGTAATTCAAATTGGAGTGATATCACCTCCCCCCCCCACAGTTTAACAAAAGAACAACTGGAAGGTAACCAGATAGCAGCTCCCTAACACAAGATAACAGCTCCCTGGTAGATCTAAGAACAGCACTCAATAGTAAAATCCAGGTCCCACTGAGACACATTCAGTTACAAGTAGGAGAAATAACAGCCTGCCAGAATGTAGTTCCATCCTAAAGTGCAGGCACAAATCACATGACTGGGTCAGCTGGGAAACTGACAATATGTCTAGCCCCATGTCAGATTTCAAAATTGAATATAAAAAAAACTGTTTGCTCTTTTGAGAATTGGATTTCAGTGCAGAATTCTGCTGCAGCAGCACTATTAACTGATGCGTTTTAAAGAAACTGAGACTGTTAAGCCCTTTGTTTTGTAATGTCTTGTTTACTGTAAGTTTGTTGTTATTACAAGAAGCCCTTTGTCTTGTTCCAGGATGAAAGGCACGATACAAGTTCAGAAGGAGTGTCAAATGTAGAAGATCAGAATGACTCTGATTCCACTCCACCTAAAAAGAAGCTGAAAAAAACAGAGAATGGACTCTATGCCTGTGACCTCTGCGACAAAATATTCCAGAAAAGCAGCTCACTGTTAAGACATAAGTATGAACACACAGGTACGAACGTGTAAGATTATGATTTATCCTAGTGTATGCATGATATATCTGAAGCCATCTAAATTCCCAATGTGTACTTGCTTAATCGTATTAATGAGAGTACATCTTTATGGTCTCATAAATAATGAGAAGAACTCGTCTCTGCACATCTGCCTCAAATTTTAATTTACTAAATAGAATCTGGGTTGTCCAGAAGTCACATGAATATTCCATTGATTTCATTCTGGTGTGTTTTGATGATCTATAAGTAGGATGGTCCAACTAGTCACCCCCAGACCAGATGACATCTTCTGGTTGGGTTTTATATGGCTTCCAGCATCTTCTTGGCCTCCATGACTTCATTTTAAGAAGACGAGGCGCATGAATTACATTGTGTGTACTAATGCTGTCCGTTTTTAGTCTTTAGCTTTAAAACAATTTCTCTTCAAAATTATTATTTTTTCCCTTCAGTATAAGATCTGATATGCTGAATATCCTGTATTGAGGCCCTTTTAATAAAGGTCGAATTTCGAATTCATGTGAATTTTTTTTAAATTGGAATACACCCTCAATTCGACTGGGAGGTTATTTAAGAAAAAATATAAATGTCTAATATTCGATCAAATGTTTCCAACCTGAAAATTTGAATCGTATCTGATTTGTATTCAATTCATACAAATCAAATTTTTCTCCTGGAAAAAAAGCTAGAATGTCAGGAAGCCTATTAACATCTCCAAATGGCTCAGCAGATCTCCATTGACTTGTACATGAATTCGGCAGGTTATTAGAATTTGGACAGTTTCCATGGTCGAGGTGTAATAAATCTCAACATTCAAATTTACATTCAAATAGGGGGATTATTATTACTATTTGACCCTTGATAGTGTTCTGGAACAGTTATTGATAAATCTCTGTTACACCAAACTGTGGTGCTGTTCAACACCATTGGGGCATCAAGTATTGAGGGACTCGGCCCAAAGGCCCATTAGGGTGAGATTGAGGGGACTTCTTAGCAAGAAGGTTGGATGCAGTGGGATTTGGGTTAAATACGTTGTTTGTTGTTTTATATATATTGTTGGAACTATGGTTAAATATAACCTTGCTATAAGCTATGGGAGGCCCTGACCAATGATTTAGCCTCTAAGGGTGGCTTGAAATAAGGCAACCACTCCTCTATATTGTATGTAGTGACATTATAATGATTAGAGTAACCTCAAGCTGTGCGTTCTTCTGTTGCAGGTAAGAGGCCACATGAATGTGGAATCTGTGCAAAGGCATTTAAACATAAACACCATTTAATTGAGCATATGCGCCTACATTCTGGAGAAAAGCCCTATCAATGTGACAAATGTGGGAAGCGGTTTTCGCACTCCGGCTCCTACTCTCAGCACATGAACCATCGCTACTCGTACTGCAAGAAGGAAGCCGAGGAACGAGACGGCATGGAGCAGGAAGAGTCTGCTCAGGAGATCCTTAGCAATGAGCATGTTGATTCCCAGGTATCTCCATCTCAGATAGACTCTGATGAGCGCGAGAGCATTACCCGGGAGGAAGACAGTGAGAAGGAAGAGGAGGATGAGAAAGATACGGATGATGGACAGGAAGAAAAGGAACGTGTTGGAGAAGGGGACATGGAAGAGAATGAAGCAGAACCATTGGCAGGTACTTTGAAGGAGGAAGAATGTGCAGATGAAGAATGTGCAGATGAAGACAAATGTTTGGAAGAAAAGGTCACAGAAGAGAATGTATCAGAGGAAGACCTCACTCAGCCGTAGCCGGACTCCTCCTATTTTCCCAAGGCGGAAAAGTCTTTTTGAAGTTATAATGAAATTTATTCTATAATATACATGCTTTTTCTCTGAAACACAGTAGCTTAAATACTGTGATTTCTGTTTCACTACTGTGTTAAAAAAAAAATCCAGGTGTGCCTGAATCTCAAACGTAGAAGTTTTTCACAGCAATTTTAAAAATTTAGGAAACAAGTTTGTTACATGCAACGTCAAAGATATATATATATATATATATATATATATATATATATATATATATATATATATATTATATATATATATATATATATATATATATATATATATATATATATATATATATATATATATATATATATATAAATAATGACTTGGAAGTTAAACAGAAAAAAAAAAGGAAAAAATTCAGGTTTTAAGGAACCTATTCATTCTGCTCATACACACATCTGGAAACATATAATTTTATCAGTATTACATTTCATTTATTGTGTTGTTTAGTTTGTACATTTGGGAGAAAATTTTATCTTTTTTTTTTTTTTTACCGTTCAAACGTTTTACTAAAGTCCGCTTCAGTATTTTATTTTATAAGAAGAAAAATGTGAGTATTACTGCACTACAAGAATTCCTTTTACAAATAATGCATATTTGTATTTTAAACGGAACCACTGCCTTTGTACTCCCGCGGAGAGGTGCACAGGCAGAGGCTCGCGGAGGATAGAGTTTGCAAAATGTAATTTACAGCAAAATCATGAATTTTTTTTTTTTGCCAAAATGTGTTAGGGGTGGGGGAATATTTTGGGGGAGGGGTTAAAGGGCGTGTTTTTATTGATGTGGTTAAATTGATGTATTAGAGTTTTTTGATTGCAGGGAATGACCCAGTTGATGGGCTTTCAGTTGCCTACAGAGGTTGGTCTTCAACTCCATGATTTGCAGGAAGTTCTAGATCGTCTTGAAGGCCCAGGTTACCCAAACCTGGATTTAACCCATTTATACTGGGACAGCAAAAAAAAAACAAAACCAGTTCATAATTGTTTGAACGTGTAGTATAAAAATGAAGGATATGAAGCTATGTATCTCCGTTTGGCCTTATGCAAGACCTCTGTGCTGTTAGTGCCATTTTCAGTATTTTAAAGGCTTACATTTGCCTGTGTTTTACTCTTGAGGGTGCCCGCCGGGTGTGCAATGCATGACAATCCCTTCTGGCACTCAAAGGGTACATATGGGGGGGTCCTATAATAACTAGCATTTGTGGCCTGATAATATTTTTTTTTTTTTTTAAAAAAACTATATTTCCAAACTTTTATTTTGTATATAAAATTTGTTCTTTTGTGTTACTGTTGCTTTTTTTGTGTTTTGATAGGAAACTGAAGCTGTTTAGCACTTGCACCATTTTCTCCCCATACCCCCCATTGTCTGGCACTGTCCAGGATATGGGTGGAGCTTACTAGCAAGCGGGAGGGGGTTGCAGCAGAGCAGGGATGTTATTGGACAGGTATGAATTAGCGGCAGTAGCTTGTCCCAATAGGAATGTTGGAAGGTATTCTTTCAAGGAATATCGGTCTTGCCAATGTTTTCTCCATAAAATGCTAATTATTATGGACCTCGTTTATTAATGGTGTTAGCTAAGATTACCTATCAGTATTATTTGACGTTTTTATCTAGTTTAGACCCCAGCAAATTGTTGTTTTTTTTTTGTACTGTATGTCTTCAAAACCCGGCAGTATTAATACCCACCCCCTTCCTTCTTACTCACGTACCCTTTTAGTTTTAGAAAACTTTTATATTTATGTGTCTTATTTTTATATTTCTTTATTTATTACACAGTCTCTAGTGTATAAAACTGTAGTTTGTATTAATACAATAATATATTTTAGTATGAAATTTTGGAAAGTTGATAAGATTTAAAAAAAAGAAAAAAAAATCGTAGAGACAGAAACAGCGCTCTCTCTCTCGCGCGCATCGAGATTTGATTTAACAGTGTTATGTTGACATTTTTACTTGCCTTGGACTGTAGAAGAGGTAACTTGAGACAGGAATGTATGTATTAGATTCACCGTTGCAGCAGACATCTTGCTCTTATCTTGTTTTTAATCGTAAAAAGCAGAAGAAGAAGAAGAAAAAACCCCGACATTTTGGAATTCACTGCGGGGCGGCGTCATTACTCTGCAGTTGGTTTCAGGACCCCACACTCACCACAATGGGAATGGTCTCTAGCAAAGCCAAAATAGAATTCTGCATTTTACAATACAGTATTGGGAATTTGGGAACAATGTTTTAACATTTTTGTGCCAATTTGTTCCAGTATTCATGTTTTTGTTTTGTTGTTTTTTTTGGGGGGGAGGGGCAGGGAAACTTAAACAAAACATAACGTTTTTATGTTCCTTGTTATATCATAGTCATTTTCTAGTTTTTTACCAAGCTCCCTCTCTCACAATAAAATACATCAACCAGTCATTGCTTGTGTGCCTTTGTATGGCGTCTCTATCTTTCTATCTCAAGTTGGTTTGGGTCACTGGAATGAAGCTTGGATAACAGGTTTGCTTAAAGGGACCCTGTCATCGGAAAACCTGTTTTTTTCAAAACACATCAGTTAATAGTGCTACTCCAGCAGAATTCAAAATTAATGAAAATCGCAGAAGTTCTCAGTAAAGCACCCTGAGGATGTTTAGATCAATACATTTTTTGGGTTTAAATACCCTTTAAAGGGATACTGTCACGGGGGAAAAAAATCATTTTCAAAATGAATCAGTTAATAGTGCTGCTCCAGCAGAATTCTGCACTGAAATCCATTTCTCAAAAGAGCAAACAGATTTTTTATATTCAATTTTGAAATCTGACATGGGGCTAGACATATTGTCAATTTCCCAACTGCCCCTGGTCAGGTGACTTGTGCCTGCACTTTAGGAGAGAAATGCTTTCTGGCAGGCTGCTGTTTTTCCTTCTCAATGTAACTGAATGTGTCTCAGTGGGACATGGGTTTTTACTATTGAGTGTTGTTCTTAGATCTACCAGGCAGCTGTTATCTTGTGTTAGGGAGCTGCTATCTGGTTACCTTCCCATTGTTCTTTTGTTTGGCTGCTGGGGGGGGGAAGGGAGGGGGGTTATATCACTCCAACTTGCAGTACAGCAGTAAAGAGTGATTGAAGTTTATCAGAGCACAAGTCACATGACTGGGGGCAGCTGGGAAATTGACAAAATGTCTAGCCCCATGTCAGATTTCAAAATTGAATATAAAAAAATCTGTTTGCTCTTTTGAGAAATGGATTTCAATGCAGAATGCTGCTGGAGCAGCACTATTAACTGATTCATTTTGAAAATCATTTTTTTCCCCCGTGACAGTATCCCTTTAAAGGGTATTTAAACCCAAAAAATGTATTGATCTAAACATCCTCAGGGTGCTTTACTGAGAACTTCTGCGATTTTCATTAATTTTCTTTTTTTATCGGATTCTGAGATATTTACATTTTTAGGCTGCAAATACCAGGGCTTTAGCTCAACTGAATCCAGGAAGTGCATAGACAGGGTTGCTGACAGTCTGTCTAGCAGTATAAAACAGTCTAAAACTGCTGAGAATCTACTAAAAATAGAAAATGAATGTCAATTGCAAAATTGCTTGGATGACCACTCTGAGTAGGTTTACATCAATTCACTTTTTTGAGGTTTAAGAACCCCTTTAAGCTATTTCCTGAGAGCAGCCATAGCTCCTCTGGAACTACATGTTGCCTACAAATGAATTTTTTTGTTTCCATTTGAATGAAATGTGGAAATGCTCTATCTACATCAGTGGTAGCCCATTTCTTGACAGCAACACAGACAATCATTGGGGGTTATTTATCAACGGTCGAGTTTTTTTTTTTTACCTCCAGTGAACTCGAATGACCTCGAAACTGAAATCGTATCTTATTTAAGAAAAACCTGAATGTGCAAGTTCGAGTACCACAATCTGAAAACTCAAATTGATCGAGCTTTCGGCGGAAAAAAAATTGAATCTATCGAATCGAGTTCTCGATTTGAGTTTTGCGGGCAAAACTCTGTGGAAAAAACTCAAACATCAAGCAGGCTGGCATTGACTCCTACATGACCTCAACAGGTTTTAGGTGGTGTATTTTCAGATTCACGCTATTTCCAGGGTCGGGGTATAAATCTTGAATATTTAATTTTTTTTTTAACCCTATAATAAGAGTTTAGATCCAAAAACAAACTAGAATATTTGAATTTTCGAGGAAAACTCAAACTTTAATAAATCTGCCCTTTTTCTACAACTGTTAAAATTAAAAAGGTTGTACTGATCATTACTTAATGACCCTCTTTAATAATACCATACATTCCTTTAATTATTTATTTATTTTTTTTGCACTTAAAGGGACTGTCAACCTCCAAAACTGTTTTTTTGCATTATAACGGAAAATTGAATTCTAAGTCACTTTCCAATATAAACTAATTAAATCTTTTTGATGGATTTTTAAGTTATTTGTAAATGAAATGCAACAAAAGCAGGTTGTGTGTCCTGCCATCCCCCTCCCCCCCCCCCCCCCCTCTCTCTTTTTTCCCTGGCTGCAATGTTGTATCAGCAGCAAGTTCTCTTCCAGCCAAGTGTCCAAGGCTGTCCCTTTGCTGGACGAGAGCTACTGATACAATTTATTTACAAATAAAAAAAAAACAATATGGATACAATTAAAATGTAATGAAATAATATCTTTAAAATTACAAAAAATTCTGAACAAATATATATTGAAATCTGACGTGTCCTTGTCTGTGCAACCAGGGTTTTCACTTGGAGGCCAATTCTTTGGATCTGAATAACAAACCTGCATTTACAATATTTATCTCAGAATCATATTAACTCTGACCCCTGAACAATAAATGTAGGTTGTCCAACTTCTGCAGATTCCTCGGTGCAGACTGCCCAGCTCATGTTTCCTGCGATGCTTTCATGATTACTTGACCTCAAGATTGACCATCTGTTCTCGCTTTTGATCACTGCATTAAATTGAATTGTGGCTACACAATCTATCTTTCTCTTCTTCCATTCTGACTGATAGCCAAAAGCCACAAGCAGGCAAAAGTATTGCCAGGCTGTCTGTCTCCCATGTCGTTCTTCTGAAAGGAGGAGTTGGGACCTTTACAGACAGCGATTGGAATGATGGCTCATGTGAGTCGATAGCAGGGAAACCTGACATAAATGACACTGATAAGGACATTTCTTCAAACAAAGCTGAGAAAGGGTGATTGCAATGTATCCATCTCAGGTTGGCTTCCTAGTTAATATCTGTAAAATCTACCTATAAGGAAGATGAGACCAGTAGCTGGTGACATTCTGACCACATTCTCCTTTTAAAGTGTTGGAGATTGAAGGAACAGTGACCCTTCCTCATTCTTCGTTAAATATCTATTTCCTCTGCACACACTGGTTCATCCAGGACCGCCATCAGAAATCTCAGGGCCCCATACGACAAAATTTCTTGGGCCCCCTGGGCTACACCCACCGCAAGCCCCACCTACAGGTCCGCCCTCCCCACCACACAGTACAATAAAGAAAAAAATATTGGTGGCTAGGGTTCCCACATGTTAATAAAAAATAAAAAGATATTGGTGGTCAGGGCCCCCCATAAACAAACATTTGTGGCCAGGGCCTCTCCATTAAAAAATATTGGTGGCTGGGACCCCACATGAGAAAAAACTGGTGGCCAAAATTGGTGGCCAGCCCCCCCCACACACACACATTATAAGAAAATTGGTGGCCAGGGAACCTTAAACGTCCATGCCTTCCCGGAGTCAGCAGCGGCCGGGCCGGGCCCCCCTTACCCCTGGGGCCCCCTACAACTCTCCCCCCTGTCCCCCCCCTGATGGCTGCCCTGGGTTCATCTGTTAAAGGGAAACGGATGTAAACTGAATACAAACTATAGCGGAGAACATTCACAATAGTTTATTTTATTTATTTATTTATTTTTATAGTTTTTCGGTAAAGTGCTTCTTTAACCCAAATTAGCATCAAGCAACTCTGCCAAGCTGTGTGCCAGTAGTGCACTTGAAATTGCTGAAACCTGCTGGGATCAGCCTGCGACTCACAGCATGTTTGTGTTGTACAGCCAGGAAAAAAAAAAAGTTTGGTTGAAGAATTCACTGGTCATTAAATATATAAACGACAATAATAACTGTAAGAAAAAATAGTAAAGGCTATTTGAGAAAATGTATCAATCATGAATTTGGACAGTTACTGTAAGTTGGTTTTCCTAAATAAGTATTGGGCAGCCCAAATTCATAGCCCTATGTTGGAGATGTTACTGCATAAATCCAACTCAAGACACGCGCTGCACAGCAGTTCCGGTTCTGGCCCCTGGCAGAGAAACTGTTGTTATTCCTGGAACCACCTTCAACCTTCTTTGCTCCAGCCACTGCCAGTCACACTTTGGACACTAAACAAATAGGAAAGGACGCTGGTGTCGTCAATAAGATTGACCCGGGAAAGGTACAAGTAATAAGGCACTTGACTGTGTACAAGAATTTTATTTAATGCTTAATCTGGGGACACAGCCAAGGTCCATCGTAGCTACCCAGGGACAATTAAAATCAAATTTACATTCCTTCTGTGAAAGGACAGAAGGCCAAACATTTTTTATTTTTCTTTGACTGTTTGTTAAAAAAAAAGTAAATTTTTTTTATTTTTTTTAAATATATAAGGCAGGGCCCAAAATATGTAAATATGTCCCCATGTCTGCTCAGGACTGAATCCCCATTCATAGTAGGTTAAGCTAGCTAGAACTTCACATTTATACAGTATATATAAAATATAAATCTCAATCCTGTTCTTTGTGGATGTTAGGGGTTGACTGTTGAACGCCAACATTTCTACGCACATAGGGCGGCCGCATATTGTCTATTGCTGCTAATGTCAGCTAGGGGATGACCCCCATCTGCTTCACTCATTTGTCTTCGGTGATGGAAAAAGAGAACCTTGGTAAAGGTGTTTTGTTCTGGCCAACAGATGTAGTGAATTGGCAGCCTCCATCCATAGTAATTCAGACCATTGGGCTCTATTTACTGGCCTTTAAAGGGGACCCGTCACCCCAAAAAAATATTCAAAATTCTATTTTATCACATTAGTCAAGCAAAATGAACTTTAATTACACTATATAAATTATTTGAATCTTGTTTCCATCAGTCTGGGAATTCATAATTATAGCAAGCAGACAGCAGCCATTTTGTGGACACTGTTATTAAGACAAGCTTTGTATCATCTCAGAATCTTGTTTGTGCACCAGAATGGGGGACCTGATGTCCATCCCCATGTCCTGGTTACACAATTAAATGGTAAAGAGAACAGGGGAATGTGGGGAGAGCAGTGACATCTAGGAAGTGCTGAATGGAAAGTGAAAGTAATTGTCTGCCCCGCCTCTATGCCTAAGGCAAAGAGGAGGGGCAGACAATATTTGATTGACAGCTGGGATTATTAAATGATCTTACAACGGCTATGAATGCTTTAATGAAAAATATAAATTGAATTTCATGTTAAATTTGAAAAGGAGTTTTATTATACAGCTTCTAGGTGACAGGTCAACTTTAAAGGAACAGTAACGTCAAAAAAAATTGTTTTAAAGTAATAAAAATATAATACAGTGTTGCTCTGCATTGGTAAAACTGGTGTGTTTGCTTCAGAAACACTACTATTGTTTATATAAATAAGCTGCTGTGTAGCAATGGGGGCAGCCATTCAAAGGAGAAAAGGTTCAGGTTACACAGCAGATAAGCTCTGTAGAACATAATGGTGTTATCTGTTATCCACTATGTAACCTGTGCCACATAGACTTTTTCAATTTCTGCCATTGCTACACAGCAGCTTGTTTATATAAACTAAAGTAGTGTTTCTGAAGCAAACACACCAGTTTTACCAGTGTAGGGCAATACTTCATGATATTTTCATTACTTTAAAACACTTTCATTTTTTGGTGTTCCTGTTCCTTTCAAGTGGATCCACCAATCTTTAGCATAGTCATTTGTGACATTAAGAAATCCTCTATGTAATCACAGTGGATTTTTACTTTTATCATAAACCATTCAAATGTAGGGCCTCTTGTCAAAAAAAATGAAATGTACTTCTAAAATATCATGGAGCCGATGCAAGTCGACAAACACGACATATCATTCATTTCAGTGGGGAAAAGAATATGCCAGATGCACAAATCAAATGCAACGCACCATATTACTGAGTCAGGCAGATCTGATTTCAGCCCTACTGACTCATATTAGAATTACTCACCGTTTAACATTATCCATGGGACCCACTGGGCTAAAGCAGAGCAAGGGTTTATCTTATAAACATTCACACAAGGAACAGACAGATTTCCAATGAAAAACTGGATATTGAAACAATTGTACAGTTGGTGTAACGACTCTCCTCTTCTTCAGGGCGACTAATCTCCCCGAACTGCCCATGTTTCTCTGCCCTAATATTTAATAAAACCACATTTATGAAAGTTTTTTTCCGCCGTTGATTATTTCCGGTCTGGCCACTATGTGCATGGAGCTTGTCTGTTTGGCAATGGGCAGCAAACTGGAAAATGAGGTTCAATGTTGATAAATGCAAGGTTATGCACTTTGGCTGAAATAATATGAAAGTAAGTTATACACTAAATGGCAGTGTGTTGGGAGTTTCCTTAAAGGGCATGTAATGCAAAAAAATAAAATCCCATTTTTACTTTCTTTAATGAAAAAGAAACCTATCTCCAATATTTAAAAAATGTGTACCGTTTTTATAAGAAACAGTAAAATTCTCCCTTAATTTACTGCTGTGGATAGGAATTGTCAGATGGTCCCTAACTGCTGAGCAGGGAAACAATCATACTTATGAACAGCAGGGGGAGCCCCCGCCTTACTTCCCAGCCATGCAGAACTCAAGCAGCTTTGTTTATGACGATCCCTAAGCAGCCCAGACCACACTGAGCATGTGCACAGTCTTGGTCTTGCAAAGATGTGTAACAAAGTTACAAGAGGGTAACCCCCTGTAGCCAACTTTGAAAACATAAATTATTTGTTTGATTAGGCTTGTGGTGCAGTAAGTTCATGTTTATATTTAGTATACAAAATACAGCATTTATAGCCTTATTCTATTTTAGACTTTACATGCCCTTTAAATGGGGGGGCCTTTAATGTTGCTTTTAGTATGTTGTAGAATGGCTAAAAAGTTCCCTATACAATCAGCCCACCTGCCCGGTATTTTAAGTTCTAAAGGTGGGTAACTCTAGATGCAATTTGTAGAGCACACCCCTTGAAGCTCATTTAGCCTGGATTATTATTATTAGTATTATTATTATTATTTAGAGTCATAGGGCTACTTTGCACTTGGCATCCCCTAACTTCCATGTCTAAATGATACTTTGCACCCTTCCCCACCCTACAGTGTAGAACAGGTATTTGCCATTGCAGTATACACCTCTAAAATAGAAGGAATGTGCCTTAAAAAGATGCCTTTCCCCAAAAACCCTAGTTGTACCGTCCAACCTTTCAAGTTTTCCCTGGTTGTGTAGGAGAGACTGTTCCCAGCACTTTGCTGTATGTACTATGGCAGCCAATCAGCAGTTTGGCAGACTTGACAGGGAACTACAGTTCATCTTTCCTTGCTTGAAGACAAAGTTGTGATTGGCTGCCCACCTCCTCCTACTGGGTCTCTGAACATGACCATTTAGGCATGTCCACTTTTTTAGCCCAGATTGAAATGCCATATTGTTACTTGATGGGGGTGAGTTTAAAAAAAGACATATTTCCCATTTAAAACTTTATCCTCAATTAAATTTTAGAACTACATTTCGGTTGCAACCAAACAATACACAACACAACACAAGTACAATAAAAATACCAATAATGCTGAGTTGCAAATGGAGCCCTAGAAACATACTCTTGTTTATGGTACTTCCTTCCAGCCAACCTGACATTCCATAGTTGGAACCGAACCCAAAACTAGATTGAGTCACATAAGAGCCAATTAACCAAGAAGTATTGGGAAGCATTTTGCCTACTCCTGCTCAAAACAATGGACCAAAGCAAAAATGTTTCTGTTATGGAGTTGGAGGTTCCTGTATAAGCAAAGTCCAAGTGGTGCACGTTATTAAACTTCTTGATTAGTAGAACTAGGGTTTAGTGCCAGTTACTAAGAATTGGTTTTCATGGAATTGCCACAGAAACAGGTGTTTTGCACAAGTGCCTGATTAGATCTAGATTCATCCAGATACAGAGCTTTACACGTCACACCGTGCTCTGCTGAATAAGTCACTTCTCTTATAATAAAGAGAATATATACTGTACAGATGGGAAGGCTCCATTCTGCAAATGAAAGGAAGAGCAGGGCTGTGTATATGATGGGGTAGAGCAGTGATCTACAAACAGTGGCTTATGCAACATGTTACTCACCAGATTGATAATATTTGCCAGCACTCGGTTTGCCTTTAAAAAATAATTACAAAAAATCAGTTGTTAGTACCACAGTTTGGCCAAAATACTGTATGTAAGCTCACGTGCCACGTCAGGCCCCTCATTGTACGTGAGTCCTACACTGTTTGTGGGCATTAGATGTTTGTCGTCCATTTAAAATCAAGTCCCCCAGCAACCAATGTGTAAGACCATTGCACACTTACACTTAACTCAGGAGCTCTAGTGGGAAAGGAGGGAGCTTTTAAAGGGCATGCAAAGTCTAAAATAGAATAAGGCTAGAAATGCTGTATTTTGTATACTAAATATAAACATGAACTTACTGCACCACAAGCCTAATCAAACAAATAATTTATGCTTTCAAAGTTGGCTACAGGGGGTCACCATCTTGTAACTCCGTTAAACATCTTTGCAAGGCAAAAAAGTAAAATCCCATTTTTACTTTCTTTAATGAAAAAGAAACCTATCTCCAATATACTTTAATTAAAAAATGTGTACCGTTTTTATAAGAAACCTGACTGTATGCAGTAAAATTCTCCCTTCATTTACTGCTGTGGATAGGAATTGTCAGACGGTCCCTAACTGCTGAGCAGGGAAACAATCATACTTATGAACAGCAGGGGGAGCCCCCGCCTTACTTCCCAGCCATGCAGAACTCAAGCAGCTTTGTTTATGATGATCCCTAAGCAGCCCAGACCACACTGAGCATGTGCACAGTCTTAGTCTTGCAAAGGTGTTTAACAAAGTTACAAGATGGTGACCCCCTGTAGCCAACTTTGAAAGCATAAATTATTTGTTTGATTAGGCTTGTGGTTCAGTAAGTTCATGTTTATATTTAGTATACAAAATACAGCATTTCTAGCTTTATTCTATTTTAGACTTTATATGCCCTTTAAGGGGCTTTTCATGCTTGTGTTGATCCCCAACAGTTTTTACTATTGATAGTGGGGTAGAGAATGTCCTTTGCCTCCAACCCCCTGACAGCTCTTGGACATCATGGAGATCAAGTACAAACAACACCAAGTTTGGATCAAGTACAAGGTACTGTTTTATTATTACAGAGATAAAGGAAATCTTTGAATTATTCGGATAAAACAAAATCTATGGGAGACGGCTTTTCTGTAATTCAGAACTTTCTGGATAACGGGTTTCCAGATAACAGGTTCCATACCAAACAATTGCAAATTGTCTCAGAATATCACTCTCTATACTAAAAGTTAACTCAAAGGTGAACAAAGGAAAAATAAAGCTGACCGTATTGAACCATTTACAACACAGTGACATTTTATTCAGTGTTTATTTAGCTATTCGTCGTCACTGATCCTGCCACCTTGACTTTCATTCCCCATTGTACGACAGCCGGGGAGAGAATTCCCTTTCATCTCCCATCATCTAAGGACTTTCACTCAACAGCTCCATCCACTCCAGCTCCATGTTGTACATAGGGATCAATGTGTCTGCTGATACCTTGTCTGGTATCACTTTCATGTGCTTAAAGCCTTGGATGTAGAGTATTCTTGAAATGTCCCTGCCTGATTTAAGATGAAAAGCTATTAGCTGACAGGTGCACTAATATCAACCCTCCTGGGCTTTTATTGAGCTGTAACATGGAAAGTAATGGAGGTTCATTCATTGGTCTGTACTGACAGCTCTGAAAGGGTCGGCAAATGGATCTGTGGGATCAAGGTGGGGGGCTGCTCTGCTGTTCCCCATTGTCTCCTTCCGCATGATTTTCTTTTTCTCTGTAATAATGAAACAGTACCTTGTACTTGATGTTTAAAATATTTTATTTGATTTTCATATTAACCTTGTACTTGAAACCAACTAAAATATAATTAAAGGAACAGTATCACCAAAAAATGAAAGCATTTTGAAGTAATTAACATATAATATACTGTTGCTCTGCACTGGTAAAAGCTGTGTGTTTGTTTCAGAAAGACTACTATAGTTTATATAAACAAGCTGTTGTGTAGCCATGGGGGCAGCCATTCAAGATGGAAAAAGGAAGAAACGGCACAGTTTACACAGCAGATAACAGATAAAACACCATTGTATTGAACAGACCTTAACCGTTATGTGCTAGATAACCTGAGCCTTTTCTCCCTTTTTCCATCTTGAATGGCTGCCCCCATGGTGACACAGCAGCTTCTTTATATAAACTATAGTAGTGTTTCTGAAGCAACAGCTTTTACCAGTGCAAAGCAACAGTATATTATATTTTAGTCACTTTGATACCCTTTCAGTGGTTGGTGTTAATGTTCCTTTAATTTGTATTGGAGGCAATCCATTGGGATTATTTAATATTTAAATGATTTTAGTAAACTCAAATTATGGTGATGCAAATTATGGAAAGACTCTTTACCCCCCCCCCAAAAAAACCTGGCCCTAAGCATTCTGGATAACAGGCCCCATTCTTGTATAACAAATTGTTACAATGAAATATTATTAAATGTTCTCCAGAGACATCAAGCTGACCAAGGGCACACCAAAGAACCTGATATCAAGGGCCCACCAGCTTCAGCCCTAAAAAATATTCTTCTTATTGAGAAAAATCCTTGATATCCCCAGGTTTGAGAAGTTCATTGTACAAATGTCACTGATTAATATACTCTACATGGCACTGTTCTTTGCCCACTAGATGCCAGTCTAAATATATATATATATATATATATATATATATATATTAAACAACAAAAATAGTCTGCACTCAGTAGGTTTTGTGAAGTGAAAAAAGTTTTGTTAATTCAACGTTTCGGCTCCTGAGGACCGCTCGTGTACATGAGCCAAAACGTTGAATATGGCATTATGGAATTTGTTTTTTCCACCACCTACGCATTAACAGGTGCTCTGCTGTGCACCAGGCCACAGGTTGTTTACACACATATATAGAGAGAGAGAGAGAGAGAGAGAGAGAGAGAGAGAGAGAGAGGCCTGAATAAAGAGGAGTAATAAAAAGTAGCAATAACAATACATTTGTAGCCTTACAGAGCATTTGTTTTTTTTAGATGGAGTCAGTGGCCCCCATTTGAAAGCTGGAAAGAGAAGAAAAAGGCAAATTAAGAAAAAAAAATACAAGACAAATACAAGAGTCCTCTGCACTCAACCCATTATCAATATAATTAAGACAGAGACATTTTGTGCATACTGCTACTGAAAAATGCCTTACCCTTTAAACAACACAGGTATTGTTTGTCCATATATTGCAATATATTTAAGCTGGCCAACTACGTCAAAGTCATCCCATATCTGGCCAGTCCTACGCTCAATTTTCATCAAGGTATGAAGACCCAAATTATCCGGAAAACCCCAGGTCCCGAGCATTCTGGATAACATGTCCCATACCTGTGTATACAGTATATATATATATATATATATATATATATATATATATATATATATATATATATATATATATATATATATATATATATATATATATTCGAGACCAGAGTGGCTGTATCTGGATGCCTCCAGATACATTTAGGACTAATTCTATATGGGAAGCTGTGTGTTCAGTTTGTTGCATTATCGTTAGTACAAGCTGTGTAAGAGGATAGAACAGACAGACAGACAGACGGTTTTGCAGGTGGCACATCTCTATCCCAGTGCTGTTTACAGCTCAGACTACATGGTTATATGAGATCATAACTTCCTTGTTCATGTGACAAAATGTCATGTGATTTTGAGGATTTGGTTGAGTCTGATGAGAAAGCTTGAATCCTGGCCAAATCCCAAAGACAATCCAACCTTCCTGGATTTTCGTGCTTATCCGTGGAAATACATTTGGCTGCAGTCATTTCCCTGACCCAATCACATACTCCTAAACTAATGGAACAAATGAAACACAAGCAGAACCTGGAGGAGGTAGAAAAGAGTTGATGCTCCAAAAAGGGCAAAGGGGTATACTAAGGTCAGGGCCCATCGGGAAAAATCCAGAACCCCTGCATTGTCCCCAGCCAGACTCCTGATCACACCCCCAGCTCAGCTCACTTGGCCTTATATCTGAGAATGTAAGGCTCTTCTAATTGCAGGCTTAATATTTATCCAGGTCAAGGGAGGTATTAGGGGTCGGCAGAAAGGGCACATGCCTATGGGGTTGGGTGTGTCTAGGGTAGGTGGGGAAAAAAGAGGTGCTGAGCGGGAAGCAGGGGGGAGGAGGAAAGATAACTGCAGACTAGAGAGGTTTGATGGGGGGGGCAGATGAAGCTGGGGGCTTGCACTGGTCACCCTCTTGTGTTGGCTGGGCTCTGATCCAGGTGGAAATATTGGGAAATGGGAAACTAGGTTGTATGACTATGAAGATTTTCATTCATCCAGGTCATGGTATATATAGTAAAATTAATTCTAAAACAACTGGACTTAGTAATCATTGAAGACATTTCACTACTCATCCAAGCAGCTTCTTTAGTTGAACTCAAGAAGCTGCTCGGATGAGTAGTGAAATGTCTTCAATGATTACTCAGCAAGTCCCGTTGTTTTAGAATTAGTTATACCAGATATGAGAAACTAGGCTGTTAACTGATCTCAGAAAACAGGGGTGCCCCCGGCAGCTCCACTGCCATATTTAGCCAAAAAGTGTCTGGTGGCAGGTTTTTTTTCTATATAGTCACCAGAAGGCCCCCCAAAAGCTGCCTCCCAAGACACAGACCTTCTGGTGCTTACATATATATAAATACGGCCCTAGTTGGCCACATCAGCATTTCATGAGGCTAATTCTCCTCCATAAAGAAAACTGTACTTATATAAGACATAGTGCTTGCTTCCAAGTGGCTATATAGCTGACGTGATACAGTAATTACACCCTTGCCGGCTGCAGATGAGTCCCTACAATGCGTCTCATCAGAAGACAATAGATACATAGGAGCGAGCGCATCAGGGGGCACCATTACAAGGCAACGCTTCAGAGCATCCAAACTTTTGTCTTTTGTCAAAGAGAGAACATAGTAATTTAGCAAATCATCCGAGAAAGGTGTTGCCTGCGGGGATGAAACAAAGGCCCCCGAAATGTGCAATTGTCTGTGTTCGTAACGTCTCCTCCGTAGATTACAGCAATACAGAAAGAAAAATCATTATAACGTGAGACAGACACTTGATGGTCATTTTCTGAGCACAAAGTGGAAGGTGCAGACTAAGCAGCATTCAGGCAAACAGTCTTAATAGAGAACATTGTGTAACCTGCATGTTTTGTCTTTCTGTCCAATAAACTGTTGCAGCAATAAGATGTTTTCATAGAAGTGCATGTGATATGTTCCCTAATAATGTTTATACAGGTTGTCCCTTGCATCATGTGATGCTCTGATGGCCGACATGAAAAGCAACATGGGTCACGTATAGGTAGGTGCTTTGTGTATGTGCACTACTTAGAAATGACCAGAGAAACAAAAAATGATTCTTCTCCACTCAATAAATTAATTTTCTGACCTGAATAACATCACAAGACTTTCCTTTTCTCACTAAATTTAATTTCTGGCGATGGTGTCCTGTCAATGTGAACAACAAGAAGAGTGCTCTGAGCAATTCTAAGTTAATGTGGTTCAAGGACTCACATTTCCTTTAGGCATAAAGGTAAGTAATCATATTTACATATGTTTACATTTCCTTTAAAGGAAAACTAAACCCTAAAGAGTAATATGGCTGGAAATGCAATATATTATATACTGAACTTATTAAACCAGCCTAAAGTTTCAGCATCTCTATAGTAGAAAAAATCCAGGCCTTCACAGTTGTCACAGGAGTTTCCCATTTTGGATTTTGTTAGGAGTGTCTGTGACACGCACATGGCCAATGTACTTTGAGATGCTAAGCTTAGGGGTCATCAAGCAGAAGGTTAGGTGTGCCTGTCATAGAAGCTAGAGCTACAGGGCTGCCATGTACCAACAATAATTTACTAATCATCCTCGGCCTTATATTGTGACTTTTATATGATATTTATTCAGTATATTTTGCATCTGCCACTAAACCCAGTAACTAACAGCAGCACAGAGCAGTGCCGGGCCATGGCGACTGGGCGCCCTAGGCGACCCAGCCGGCCACCGCGCTCCCCTCCATGCTCATGTGCATGAACATGCATAGCGAAGGAGGGGAGATTGCCAGATGGTACGGAAGGGGAAAAACTGAAGGGGAGGGCTGAGGGGGAAAGAGCTGGAAGGGAATGGAGAGGGAGCACGAAAATGGACTAGTGGTAGGCAGAAGACAGGCACCTGCCCAGCACCCCCCTTTCGTTGCGTCCTAGGCAGGTGCCTCTTCTGCCTACCCCTAGTTCCGGTCCTGGCACAGAGCATGTGCAGTAAATCAGCAGAAAAGAAGATGGGGGTTACTGGAGCACCTTTGGAGACACAGATCTTTACTGCTAAAGGACTGTCACCTTTGGCTTATACAGGTATGGGACCTGTTATCTAGAATGCTCGGGACTTGAGGTTTTCCAGATAACAGACCTTTCCATAATTTGGCACGTCATACCTTAAATCCACTTGAAAATCATTTAAACATTGATTAAACCCAATATGCTGGTTTTGCTTCCAATAAGGATCAAGTAGAAGGTACTGTTTTATTATTACAGCGAAAAAGAAAATCATTTTTAAAAATTTGGATTAGTTCTATAAAATGAAGAGACGGCCTTTCCATAATTTGGAGATTTCTGGATAACAGGTTTCCAGATAACGGATCCTACACCTGTACAGAAGCCGAAAATAGTTTGTACAAGATGTCTGCCCTACTTCTTTAGTTATGTTTTTAGTTCTCCTTTAAAGACCAAGGACAAAAATGGGTTGAGAGTCCAAACTAGCGACGGCACCTGATATGAATGTCCGGATATAAATCCTTACAGTTTTATATTAATTTATATGGATTTTATTCTCTTAAAAAAAAACAAAAGTCATAATGAAAATATTATTTTTATCTACTGAGAAGAGTCATCTGTGGGTACTAATCAGTTTGTGAGTCAGGGCAGGTAAATGCAACACTGTGGCTGGGAACATCAGCAATTGCATTGTCTCTATCAGAAACTGCATTTTCATCTTATAATATAAAATACTCGTCAGTGGAGGGAGTGGTATGAAATGGAATCAGAGCAGAAGAACACCTAATAAATTATAGTAATGGAATGGACTGCAATGCACCAGCCTAACCTTTATTTGAAGAACAGAAATGTGTAGGCTTGATACAGCCAGAAAGGACAATATGATATACAGTGTATTGCTTGTCTATTATATATAGCTATGTGTTTTTGCTGCCAGTGCACTATAGAAATAATATGATTTGTGCACATCATTGTGTGCCGGCTATTCAGTGAGTGATCCCCGGGTGTATAGAAAAGAAAACATTGAGTACAACAGAACACAGTCTTTATTTGTAGGTGGCTGCTTAGTGCATTTAGTATAGGCTCTGTAGCACAATAGAAACTGATTATTTTGTTCACAGAGAGGAAAACTGTTTAATACAATTGCTGTTGGGTTGTAAGGTCACAGGCAGAAACTATATGATATGGAGTAAAACACAAAAGAATATATGCAACACAAAGAAATACTCTAACTCCGGATCGTAGAAGGGAAAAATGTTGATAAAATCATGGGTTTTCATTACTATGAAGTTTTTCCTAGAATTCTCTTTTCTGAATATTCACTACATGGGTGGGGTAAGGGTCACCATCACATTTTGGAAGCCTTAGCCAAACAATAGGGTATCCATCAACTGGAGATAAAACCTTGGTTAACTAAAATAAAGAACACACTCCAGCTATGTCCAATAGTTCCCTGACTGTGTGGCTGGTCCCCTAGTGGGGCCCAAAGCCGTGGCTCGGTGGGAGCATTTTGAGTGAGATCTGGGCTGAATGCCTGTTTGCTCTAGTAGATAGTCCTGAAAGTCCAGATTGAGTCTCAGTTAGGGTGAGACTTGGGATGTCCTAGAGCAGTGATCCCCAACCTGTAGCTTGTGAGTAACATGTCACTCCCAAACACCTTGGATGTTGCTCCCAGTGGCCTCAAAGCAGGGGCTTATTTTTGAATTCCAAGCTTGGAGGCAAGTTTTGGTTGCATAAACACCAGATGTACTGCCAAACAGAGCCTCCTGTAGGCTGCCAGTTCAGATAGGGGCTACCAAATGAATGTCACTCACAAGTAAAAAAAGGTTGGGGACCCCTGTGCTGGATATTCCTGGAATATTGGCTAAATGGCTGATTTAGCAGTGTTTTCACACATCTGAAACCTTATCAGCTAAGTTGAGGCCCAAACCAAAGGGAACATCAAAGGGGCTTGAACCAAACAAATCTGAGTAAGTTTCTTCTAAGGAAAGTCACTACCAGCAACTCAAATATCTGATTCCACCAAGCCTCTCCAGATATATTGGTTTTGATGCTAGGTATGGAGGAGCTTGGCACCCCTCTCAAATAATTACATTCTTAGAATATCAGACAAGGTCCATACCAAGGAAAGTCAATTACCAAAGTCCAAATTACCCTAGCAGCTATGCACTGATTTGAATAAGAGACTGGAATATGAAAAGGAGAGGCCTGAATAGAAAGATGAGTAATGAAAATTAGCAATAACAATACATTTGTAGCCTTACAGAGCATTTGTTTTTAGATGGGGTCAGTGACCCTAATGTGAAAGCTGCAAACCACACCTTTAAAGGGCATGTAAAGGCAAAAAAACAAAATCCCATTTTTACTTTCTTTAATGAAAAAGAAACCTATCTAATCTATATATACTCTAATCTAATCTATAATATACTTTAATTAAAAAATGTGTACCGTTTTTATAAGAAACCTGACTGTATGCAGTAAAATTCTCCCTTCATTTACTGCTGTGGATAGGAATTGTCAGACGGTCCCTAACTGCTGAGCAGGGAAACAATCATACTTATGAACAGCAGGGGGAGCCCCCGCCTTACTTCCCAGCCATGCAGAACTCAAGCAGCTTTGTTTATGATGATCCCTAAGCGGCCCAGACCACACTGAGCATGTGCACAGTCTTAGTCTTGCAAAGATGTTTAACAAAGTTACAAGATGGTGACCCCCTGTAGCCAACTTTGAAAGCATAAATTATTTGTTTGATTAGGCTTGTGGTGCAGTAAGTTCATGTTTATATTTAGTATAAAAAATACAGCATTTCTAGCCTTATTCTATTTTAGACTTTACATGCCCTTTAAGGGTATGTAAGAGTTTTGTGTAGAGAGAGTTTTAAATGAATTCGTTATTATTTCTAGTGACGACCGGCAGGGAGAGACTATACTGTACTTGGTTAGGTCACTTAACTGATCTTTACAAATAGTAGCCATCTGACAAGCGGGTTGATTCTGTTGGGGCCACATTGGTTTGCTCTGTAGCCTCATTCTGACCTGTACACTGTACTCATACTTGTCCTTAAATTGAATCCTTATTATCCTATTATGTTTTTATAATATTTGGCCATGTTGGAAACAAAAGCATGTAGAACGGCTATATATGCATTAATGTTGGGAAAGGGATGTGCCAGCTTCCTGTTTCCACTCCGTATGTGCCAGTAAATTACTACCTGGCAGCAACATCAATGGAAAGGACTGTTCCCATATCCTGCATGTGAGCAGGTGGCAATTACTAAATTCAGTAAGATTTGTTAAATCTATAATAGATCTGAGATAAGCTTTGCCTGATACCCAAAGGATCTTGAACAAACTGGAGTTCCACTGCAGAACAATAACAAACTGTACTAAAAAAAAGTTAAAAGTCTGTTCCATGAATTAGTTATAGGCGCCCTGCCCATTGACCTTCATAAATGAGGACATGTATTGTATTGTATAGATTCTAGTTTCACCTCAAAAGAACAGCAGGACTAGGTTCCATCATCTGACGACACTGAGACAATATGAAGAACATATTACTCTCAATATGAAGAACATATTACTCTCAATATGAAGAACATATTACTCTCAATATGAAGAACATATTACTCTCAATATGAAGAACATATTACTCTTAATATATGGCTCCCCTGTACAAGCTCTACTGTAAGATGTGCTTCTTTATTTCAATAAATAAACCAAAAAAGCTTACTACACCATCAGGGATTATATTAAATATGGACTACTACTGGGTGTTGGGAACAAGGTATTATAAAGTCTGTAAGACACACATTCATAGAATACTTGGGGTTGAACTACATCAGTAGAGACACAACATTGGTTTGCACAGAAGTCCAGGGATCAATTTGGTGATGTTTGCAGCCTTCCTGACATTCAAGTTTATTTCAGATCAATCCTATTCACCCAAGTTTAACAAATTAGATTTTTATAATAAATTTCGATTGGTCTAATTTCAAGTTCATAGGAGATTAAAAACACAGAATTCGAAAATTGGACTCTTGATTAGGGTTGCTACCTTTATGTCTGGCTGAGACCGCACGGGGGGCGGGTCCGTGACATCAGTGGGCGTGTCTGTGGTGTCAGTGGGCGGACACGTGACGTCAGTGGACAGGGCTATGACATCAGTGGGCGGGGTTATGACGCGGCGATCAGCGATTGGCCGACCGCCATGTCAATCAAGGGAATCCCACCCGGTTTTCCTTATTTGGAAAACCGGGCAGGAAGTATAGACCTGGGCAGCCCCTCAAAATACCGGGCTCAAAACCAGACAGGTGGCAACACTACTCTTGATAAATCTGCCCCATAAAGACAGATCCTAATTATGATCACATAGTGCTGGGTGTGCTGCGAAGAGGTACAGGTACCTTGTGTGGGGCCTAATAATGGAGGGGAAGGAGTTGCCTGGCAGACTGATTTGCTATGGCCTCTGTTTACATAGGTAACACTATTTTGGATGGTGTCCTATAACACTGCTTCTTTATTTTTACATGCATCTCAAAACAGCCTGGTTAGGGGCAAGTGCCAGCATGTGTTACATGGAACTAGGTGAATACCACCAGGGAACTACTAACCCTACTCAATCTCCTTGTTGGGGCTCAGAACTGCTCATGCTCTCTATACCCAATCTGTTGTACACCCCTGGGGTATATTAGGGCAGGGTCTATCACTTACTAAATCCTCAATCACAAGATCTCGGCCCCAACTTATTCCAGGAGTGAGGCCTCCTTTGGCCCTTGTACACTCAGCACCCTCATCTGCTGCTCAGATGTGCACCTAGCACATGACAATCCCTCCTTCTTTATCAGCCAGGGGACACAATATCCCATAATATACTTTAACAAATGAGAATATCTCCCACAGGGAATGGGTACCCCAATGAAACTTCTTGTAACAGAGGAAATATGTTTGACATCCTTACATTCTCCCTCTGCTGAAACTCTTTCCATCCTGGCAAGCACACAAAGGCAAAACATTTACTTTGATCATTAAACACATTTATTTATTTTACGTCATTCTATTCCTTAGTTCTACTAATTTACAACGGTTCCTGAAAAGGAATAGCAACAAGAGAAACAGCATATTTTATTTTCCTTTAGTAGTTCAAGTTGAGACATCAGCCATTGTACGGCCTCCTGCCCTCACCAGATAGAGCTCAATACAACTGTAGGCCTCTGCTCTAGGTTACAAACATCAGGGGATGGGAAGACAAAACAATACAGAAGGGTTGTCTCCTTCCATCCATGTCCATTAGTAGGTTAAAAAAACCAGACCAGAATTGCAGCAATACCATTCAGTTCAACACAAATGATTCACTCACAAATGAGTTTTATTTCTTTACCTGCCCACCAAGTCCCTCTTTGGGGCCCTCTTGGCTCAAGTAGGTGCCTGGCCTGGGAAGAAGCACGCGTCAAATGGACCCCACTTAGTTTCAAGATCCTATGGCAAGATAGGTCCTTGTTCTACTATGACCTCAACTAGCAAATATTGCTGGAATACCAACCCTTCCTTCCTCCTTGGTTGAGCAGCTACGTACTTCGCCCATTCCTGACTCCAAAGAAGATGCCTTAACACTAGTTGGGCAATTCATTAGCTTTATGTCACCAGTTCTTATCTTCATCAGCCAATGAGACCTGGACCCAGTATTCTCTCCCTGTTATAGAGTCCCTTGGGGCAACCTCCATCAGTCCTGCTTCTGGAACCTTCTAATGGGCATTCCCTACTTAACATCACAATCTGGTGACAGGAACCTATAACAATTCCTAGCCAACAAGAAATACACTTACTAAATCTTAGCTACCCCCCTTACAAAGTTCTAACTTTTTGTTATCATACGCTGTGGGGCCTCTAGGGAAAATGTGCTTAATAACTGCCCATAGTCTTCACGGTTATTGTTATAAACCCCTGTAGCAGAAACGTCCATGCTGATCCTGCAGTTGGATCTGTCCTTGAGAAATGGTGCTCTGTAAGGCTGTTGTCTGGTGCTTATACACCTTGGACTATATGAATACAGTGGCCTGAAGCTTCTGCCCCATAAGCACCAATGTTAATAAGTCCTTGGACCCAAATAATAGTCCCTTCCCTTGCTAGCATTCTTGGGAAGAAACATAATATGTCTGCAGTCACACTCAGCAATATGTGCCACTGTGCCATGCTGTTCTGTAACCTATAGCTGCTCAGAGTTTACTATAAGTTGTAGAACCAAACCAGCTGGACGGACACAGATCAGACAACAGGTTACTGTTGTAGAACACTTGATCTCTGCAATCCTCTAAACAAACACACACACACATACAATCGCCACTGACAGATAAACAAGCAGTAAACATTGCTTAAACTGCCAAACCCGTAAGTGATCATTTTCTACTCTGATTATTATATTATAACACCTGGAAATTTTAATTGCCATCTTTTGTACATCTGAAAATTCTATTTCATTAGAAAAACCACGGAAACATATGGACACAAGCTGTGCGATGATCACGACTCACACACACAGTTCCATAGCCGCACTGGGTTTATTATCTATCAGCAGCAGGCAGCAACTCATTTCAAAGGCAAAACAACCATCCAGCGCAGGAGGAGGCAGATTCACCTGACTGTTTAAAGGGAAAAGCGAAAGCTAGCAGAGCTAGCGAGTTACTGAGATAACCTACCTGCAGGGTGTACTGCTTGTGCTCAGAGCCACGATCTTGCCTTGGTGAAGTGCACATTAAAGCGGTAGGAAATTCTCATTCTTTATTACATCATTTATAGATAATGATCACTACCTCCGATGTGTCTTCAGGCTCTTCTATGTGTGCACAACTGAACTGGATTTGCCTAAGATAATATTGTTTTACTATTGTTCAAGCATTCAATTCAATTCAAACATTTGTTGAGGTTCTCCTAATAACCAAATTCCCTTAGACTAGGGTTCATTTAGGAAATAAGTGCAAAGTGCTAATATGCAGCCACAATGATGCAGGAATTTTGGGTTCCATGACTGTGATTGTCTCCATTTAGGCCATTAATGCAGGCGTTACCCCAAGTTCAGGGGCTGTGAAGATCCAATAGAGTGGAACACAAATATTCACAGTCGCTGGCCTTTCAGGTCAGATGGTTGTTCTACATTGTGCATTTATTAAAGGCCATGGAAAGTCTAAAATAGAATATGGCTAGAAATGCTGTATTTTGTATACTAAATATAAACATGAACTTACTGTACCACAAGCCTAATCAAACAAATAATTTATGCTTTCAAAGTTGGTTACAGTAACTTTGTTAAACATCTTTGCAAGACTAAGACTGTGCACATGCTCAGTTTGGTCTGGGCTGCTTAGGGATCGTCATAAACAAAGCTGCTTGAGTTCTGCATGGCTGGGAAGTAAGGCGGGGGCTCCCCCTGCTGTTCATAAGTATGATTGTTTCCCTGCTCAGCAGTTAGGGACTGTCTGACAATTCCTATCCACAGCAGTTAATGAAGGGAGATTTTCACTGCATACAGTCAGGTTTCTTATAAAAACGGTACACATTTTTTAATTAAAGTATATTGGAGATAGTTTTCTTTTTCATTAAAGAAAGTAAAAATGGGATTTAATTTTTTTGCCTTTACATGCCCTTTAAGTACCATTTAATCAACAAATTTGGCAACATAAGAATAATGATTCTCTGCAATCTCTGTCTTCTATTAGGGCATTGAGGCTTAAATCCATCCTTGTTGCTACAGTAGTTATCCTCTTTTTCCTTCAATACTGTCACTCAGTTGCATAATCTGTCCAGCCTCAATTTGTCTTTTTGAATTGTGAGGTCAGCATTAATTTGGTCAGTTTGTTTTCTATGACATAGTCCCATCACTTGGTTCTCATATAAGGTTTTTTCACCTGCTCTTCATTTTTTAGCAACGAGTTTAAAGTCAGGTGTTGATGTATCTTCTATCAGTCTTGAAACTTCAATCATCTTCCTTCAGTATTGCTTTTCTCATTATATCGTTGTCCTGCCAATTTATAACTCGTATTTCCAGTTTCCACTTTCTTAACTTTGGCTTCTTGTCCAGTGTAGAGGTTCCTCATAAAACAATGAGATGCTCAGGTACACCCATCTTTCTGAGGACATTCTATAATTTTACGTAGTCAACACATTCAAAGACTTCAATGTCATCCATTGGCTTTTTTTCCATTATCAAAGCACCAGCAAAGATATTTCTTGTTCCTCTACCTTGCAGATGCTTTTTAGACTCTTGCGAGGTGTGTCAGGCGTGATCCATTGTAGGGCACTCGTTTTTAAGATGGCGGCACCCATGACTACCCACTGATGTCATTGTACCACAGCAGCATGTGATATCATTGCACCAACATTTTGGCACGAAAATTTAAAAAAAAAAAAGGATGCCAAGATTATAAAGTCAGGTCAATTACTAATTTTACCTGATCTACCGATTCTGACCTCCTGCTTTGACTCTGATCTTGTTATTATATGCCTGCCCTGATCGTTTGCCTGGAAATTGACTACCAACTCTCTTGAGCGTTTGAACACAACAAACAAGACTTTTCTACTAGCAGCTTCCTCCTCGGCTCTTACTCTAACTTTCCTGAGATGTTTGGCCTGACAAGGAGATCGATTTAAAGCAAGAATGTGATCAGCAGAACGAATTTAGCAGTAATAGAAAATTTGCAACAAGCCTAGTAATCTATAGCAACCCATCTTCAAGAATCCATTTTACCAGTCACTTGGCTAAAAGCACATGCCTGATTTGTTTGTTATGAGATAATAAGCCTGGTGCAAATATTGTGACTTTGATTTTATTACCCACACAGAGTTAAAAACCACAGATTAACCTGAATAATAAGTGCAGTTCAGTTGGGAAATATTATTTGGTATCGTCAATAGTTCTGCATCTGCAGATATGGTGGATGGTCATCATACCCACCTGTAGGAGATTCTAGGTGCAAATTGGATTTTTGAAGAGGCCCTTGCCTTTCTCTCTCTCTCCACTTACAAACCATAGTGCTTTATCTATCTCTCCCTATCTTCTGCGAAGGGGCACAGGTTGGACGTCCCAGAGATACATAATCCCCTCCAGCACAGAACATTGTATCCTTTTTTGTCAAGTGTCTAAAGCCACCTGGAATAAGATACTGAAATTCACACTGCCCCACTGAACATGTTCCTCTTCTTGCATAAATAAGACTAATTCATCACAGCTGTGATCTCTCTGGCTATAAATACTCATACATTCCTGAGGTCTAACCTACCACAAAAACCACAGTTCCAACCCCTCCTTTTCTGGCATTTTATTTTAAAATCCATAGTTACAGTATGTTACAAAGATTGTTAGATTGGACACATAAGGAAAGCAGGAAAGCAAGTCAGATTGTTGTGGGAGGTGCTTTTCCACATTGGTTGCCACTTCATTGGTTTTAAACAAGACGTGTATTAAAAACACATGCTGCAACGTTGATTCTTAAAAGTTTGTATGGCCGCATAGCAATTAGTTTAGTCAGCATTTGTGGGACACATTGGTAGTTTTAAGATACCCCAGCAGTACACAAACTCCAGGAGATACCCCAGAGATATTATATTACGGATTACAATATATTTTTTGGGAATGTGGCTGTGGGATAGCAGGTATAGTAGGGAGAGATGGTGTCTATAGTAACAGTGGATAATAGTCTCTGGGAAGGGAGTGTGACTGTGGGATAGCAGGTATAGTAGGGAGAGATGGTGCCTATAGTAACAGTGGGATAATAGTCTCTGGGAATGGAGTGTAACTGTGGGATAGCAGGTATAGTAGGGAGAGATGGTGCCTATAGTAACAGTGGGATAATAATCTCTGGGAAGGGAGTGTGACTGTGGGATAGCAGGTATAGTAGGGAGAGATGGTGCCTATAGTAACAGTGGATAATAGTCTCTGGGAAGGTAGTGTGACTGTGGGATAGCAGGTATAGTAGGGAGAGATGGTGCCTATAGTAACAGTGGGATAATAGTCTCTGGGAAGGGAGTGTGACTGTGGGATAGCAGGTATAGTAGGGAGAGATGGTGCCTATAGTAACAGTGGATAATAGTCTCTGGGAAGGGAGTGTGACTATGGGATAGCAGGTATAGTAGGGAGAGATGGTGCCTATAGTAACAGTGGGATAATAGTCTCTGGGAAGGGAGTGTGACTGTGGGATAGCAGGTATAGTAGGGAGAGATGGTGCCTATATTAACAGTGGATAATAGTCTCTGGGAAGGGAGTGTGACTGTGGGATAGCAGGTATAGTAGGGAGAGATGGTGCCTATAGTAACAGTGGGATAATAATCTCTGGGAAGGGAGTGTGACTGTGGGATAGCAGGTATAGTAGGGAGAGATGGTGCCTATAGTAACAGTGGATAATAGTCTCTGGGAAGGGAGTGTGACTGTGGGATAGCAGGTATAGTAGGGAGAGATGGTGTCTATAGTTACAGTGGGATAATAATCTCTGGGAAGGGAGTGTGACTGTGAGATAGCAGGTATAGTAGGGAGAGATGATGCCTATAGTAACAGTGGGATAATAGTCTCTGGGAAGGGAGTGTGACTGTGGGATAGCAGGTATAGTAGGGAGAGATGGTGCCTATAGTAACAGTGGATAATAGTCTCTGGGAAGGGAGTGTGACTGTGGGATAGCAGGTATAGTAGGGAGAGATGGTGCCTATAGTAACAGTGAATAATAGTCTCTGGAAAGGGAGTGTGACTGTGGGATAGCAGGTATAGTAGGGAGAGATGGTGCCTATAGTAACAGTGGATAATAGTCTCTGGGAAGGGAGTGTGACTGTGGGATAGCAGGTATAGTAGGGAGAGATGGTGCCTATAGTAACAGTGGATAATAGTCTCTGGGAAGGGACTGTGGGATAGCAGGTATAGTAGGGAGAGATGGTGCCTATAGTAACAGTGGGATAATAGTCTCTGGGAAGGGAGTGTGACTGTGGGATAACAGGTATAGTAGGGAGAGATTGTGCCTATAGTATTTCCCCCACTAGATCTCGCATCCTTATAAAGCTGATAGTTACATAGTTACATAGTTAAATTCGGTTGAAAAAAGACAAAGTCCATCAAGTTCTACCTCTCCAAATGAAAACCCAGCATCCATACTGTTATGTTTTGGGTAGCCAAGGATGAGTAGAGCATAACAGTGCTTTATTAGAAGAGTCATGCAGGCATTACACAACAGTAACTTTCACTTTTAAGCTGTCCAGGAAGTATGCAGTAACAGTGACATCTACAGGCCATTTGTATAAACACCACATATTCCCCCTATAGTAGGAAAGCATTTGGACAACTATAATAAACAGAAACAATTAAACAGTATGCATTTTAAAACAATATTATGCATTATTCACGTCACATAGTCCTTGGTCCATGCAGGTAGTTTTCTGATTCTCTCAGTATGCCTTATGGGTTCATTTTTATCAGGCCTATAGCAGTTGACATCAGGAGTAGGAAACTGTCCTTCATCAAATGGAGCTTCTCCAAAGTCATATCTAACAGGAGCAAGACAACTTGCATTCCATATGTGTCCATCAGACATTATGTCTGTCCAAAAAATCATCCACGCCATTCTTAAAAGCATTAACTGAATCAGCATCACAACATCACCCGGCAGTGCATTCCACAACCTCACTGTCCTGACTGTGAAGAACCCCCTACGTTGCTTCAAATGAAAGTTCTTTTCCTCTAGTCTAAAGGGGTGGCCTCTGGTACGGTGATCCACTTTATGGGTAAAAAGGTCCCCTGCTATTTGTCTATAATGTCCTCTAATGTACTTGTAAAGTGTAATCATGTCCCCTCGCAAGCGCCTTTTTTCCAGAGAAAACAACCCCAACCTTGACAGTCTACCCTCATAATTTAAGTCTTCCGTCCCTCTAACCAGTTTAGTTGCACTTAGTCTCTGCACTCTCTCCAGCTCATTTATATCCCTCTTAAGGACTGGAGTCCAAAACTGCACTGCATACTCCAGATGAGGCCTCACCAGGGACCTATAAAGAGGCAGAATTATGTTTTCATCCCTTAAGTTAATGCCCTTTTTTATGCAAGACAGAACTTTATTTGCTTTAGTAGCCACAGAATGACACTGCCCAGAATTAGACAACTTGTTATCTACAAAAACCCCTCGATCCTTCTCATTTAAGGAAACTCCCAACACACTGCCATTTAGTGTATAACTTGCATTTATATTATTTCTGCCAAAGTGCATAACCTGCATTTATCAACATTGAACCTCATTTTCCAGTTTGCTGCCCAGTTTTCCAGTTTAGACAAATCACTGTGCAAAGGGGCAGCATCCTGCATGGAACCTATAGTTCTGCACAATTTAGTATCATCTGCAAAAATAGAAACAGTACTTTCAATGCCCACCTCCAGGTCATTAATAAACAAGTTGAAAAGCAAGGGACCTAGTACAGAGCCCTGCGGTACTCCACTAACAACACTGGTCTAATTAGAAAATGTTCCATTTACCACCACTCTTTGTAGTCTATCTTTTAGCCAGTTCTCTATCCAGGTACAAATACTATGTCACCACTATGGACACAAAACAACAAGGCATTTCGTTAGGTTATTCTTCACATCTGATATGTTTCATTTTGGGAGAGACCTTTGGGGTGAATATTGCTTATTGCGCCCCTAGGCCCATGCCCTTGTCAGAGCTGAAAGGTCTTACAGAGGCCACAGACCACGGCTGAAGATTCTGGGTGATCTGCTGCAGTGACAATTCCTGTGGAATAAATATTCTTGTACTCTGTCCAGACTTAAAAATAACACAGCATAATCCTTTTAACTGAAAATCATTGCTTGTGTTAGGGAAGGGCAGAGCTGGCATAAGAGAAAGGAGCCGGGGGGGGGGGTTGGAGGGTTTAAGAGATAAACGTAGGGGCTGTCGAACTGCACCTCCCAGAATCCCACTGACAGCTAAAGACTTCTGGGAGTTGTAGTTTAATTACAGCTACAAGGAAACGGATTGCACAAAGCAAATAAATTCTATAAATCTACAAAGTTGAATTTATGTCGCTAGCAGTCAAAGGGTTAAATGGATCCCTAGCCTCCCAAAGTGTCCGTGTGCCTCTCCTCTGCGCAGATTTCAGGCCCAAGGTAATGAACTTCACTTCCTGACAAAGCATTAAATTTAGTAATAACCCAATGCGTCTGCATTTTTCCTGTTCTGTGACTTTGCAATTTAGTCATTAACCTCTAACTGCAAGCGCTGGCAGGAATATCTGTGCTGTGTCTATTATCCTTTCCTGTAAGTAATAACCTGTAAATATCTCACTGGCTCGCCCATAAATCAGGAACGGCTCCAATGTTCAAACCATGTATATTTATTATCTTGTCTTCCTGTTGCAGTACCTCTGGCTCCCCTTCAGCCCTATAGATACACAGGCAATGTATGCACCAATCCCTGCATGAATAAATGCGCCGCTGCTCTGTAATGCACTCCTTATACATAGGAATCCATATTAATCATAAAACCAAGTAGAGAGTTGGCAGTGTAAGTAATTATTACTATTAGCTGGTATCCAGCATAGTGTGGGCCATACTGCTGAACCAACACTAAAAGAGCAGTAGATAAATATACAGAATAGTCTATGAAGAGTGAAAGCATGCTGGGAGCTGTAGCCCAGCAACAGGTTGTACAGTTAAAGCTGTATTGCATAATAAAACCACAGCAACCACAGCCCTTTAGCAGTAAAGATCTGTTTCTCCAAAGATGCCCCAGTAGCTCCCCATTTTCTTTTCTGCTGATTCACTGCACATGCTCTGAGCTGCTGTCACTTACTGAGCTTAGGGACCCACTCACAATATACAGTACACATAGAATAGAAATGTCACAATATAAGGCTGATTAGTAATTAATACATATAATTACTACATGTCAGCACAGAAACCAGTGTAATTAGCATCAGAATTTAATTATCAGCCCTGTAGCATCAGCTTATATTACAGGCCAACCTCATTTTCTGCTGGATAATTAGTGATGACCCCTAAGCTTAGCTTCTCAACAGCTGCTCAGAGCCCACTGAGCATGTGAGTGTCACAGACACTTTCCAAGATGGTGACCCCCTGTGACAAGTCTGAAGTCCTGGATCATTGCTGCTATTGACAAGCTGAAACTTTAGGCTGGTGCAATTAAGTCAGTATATAAAATATGCCATTTTTAGCCATATTGGTTCTCAGGGTTTAGTTCTCCTTTAAGGCAACTTTTTTGTCCAAATGCATTGAAGTCAATGGACGTTTTTTTGTCGCAGTACATTTTTGCTGCAGTTTTGCGGAAAAATTCACCGATGGCGAAATGCTGAATTTCGCTGTGAATCCATGGCTGGCGAAAAAACTTTGTCCACCATTATAAATAAACTCTGTAACGTGCTGCTGAATATACAAAACAATAACTGATTTTCCCAGTCACATGCTCAGCGTCACAGCTCATCACATCGTTGGATATTCTTTTAAAGAGTAAAATGGATTTTTAAAAATGTCGCAGCTTGTGATTTGATTGGAGTGAGGGAAACACAGAGCACATTTGTTTGGCTTTAGGAAGCCTTCCCTGCCTGCAGCTGTCACTATGTATAAAGGTAGGTAGCGTCCCAGCCTAGAGGCCTTGCATCCTGTTACCTGATGATTCTGACTCGTTGCCGTTAGACAGGTCTCTGATCATTGCTGAGCAGCATAGGAAATGGTCACGGGCTGACATCAGTAACAAACATCCTTCCTGATCTGCAGTACTATTGTTACCAGGGGTGAATGTCACGCCAAATGACAGCCCCACTATTATTTCTTCCCTACCATGTGCACCGCAATGTCTTATCTGCACAAACATTTCCTGCGCGGCATTTGCATCCCACCCTGCATGGATTAAGCCATTTCCTGCAGGGTTTTTTTTCTTCTTTCTAATTTTAATTTTTAAATTGTATGCATGTTAGGATACATTTCATTTAGGTAAATTTCACATGAATAAGCCAAGACGTGCACTGACTCATAAACCTATTCCAGACTGTTGCTCATTGCACTGAATAAATCCTGCCGTTCTAATGCTAAATCTGTATTTTAAAGGGAACGCTGGGTTATTTTTATGACAACATTTTAAAATATATTGAAATATAGCTAAGTATGCAGTCCTAGGGTTACCACGTTTAATAAAGTCTCTTGCTAGTCTGAACATGAACAGAGCTGTCAAATCCCCTATTTTCTATAGAATTACATGATTTTAGTCTCCTTCTCGTAGTCTCCCTTGATTTTTCACGATCTTTCAATATCCTCGTTAGATTTCGCATGCGCAGTAGCATTCAGCTATTAGTCATAGTGGAGCAATTGTGCATGCTTGGGCAGTGTTCAGCAGCTTCAGGCAAGACGTTTGCACATGCTTATGATGTCACTTCCAGGTAGGGATGCACCGAATCCACTTTTTTGGATTGGCCAAACCCCAGAATCCTTCGTGAAAGATTCAGCCGAATACCGAACCGAATCCGAACCCTAATTTGCATATGCAAATTAGGGGTGGGAAGGGGAAAACATTTTTTACTTCCTTGTTTTCTGACAAAAAGTCATGCAATTTCCCTCCCGCCCCTAATTTGCATATGTAAATTAGGATTCGGATTCGGTTCGGCTGGGCAGAAGGATTCGGCCGAATCCGAATCCTGCTGAAAAAGGCCGAATCCTGGCCGAATCCCGAACCGAATCCTGGATTCGGTGCATCCCTACTTCCAGGTACTGGTATAGCGCGTGGTGCAGCAATTTCCAGGTAGCTATAAAAATTGTCTCCCCTAATTAAATGTATCTTCAGGTTCACAGCTCTGCATGAAGAGGCAGGGCAGGGATGCCCACCGACAGGGGGTGAGAAATAGGCAGGAACAGGGAAGGCCCATCAGACCCAGGGGAGCTGGTTGAGATTGGAGCATCTACATCCCTCCAAACTATCCTGTTTTCTGTGGGACAGTCCCGATTTTGACAGCTCAGCCCTCAATCCTGGGTTTCTTACTGAAATGTCCCAACTTTCTCTTTGATCTCCTGCACTGACGCCATATAAAGATACAAAGTTTCTGAAACTTAATTAAAATAAAAGGCTTTTTTGCAGAGAGCCCAGAACACTCAGCAGCTGTACTTGGATACTTTTGTTTCAATTTAAGATAAGCAAAGAAACAATTGTAACTATTTAAGTAGTGATGTGCAGGTGGAGTAAAACCCAACCCATACCAGCCCTCCCTGCATTCTCGCCTGCCTGAGCCCGACTTCCAGTTTCCATTTATAGACGAGGCCATTTATAGGCGAGCAGGCGCACGTCTGTAAAAAAGGAAGCCGGAAGTCAGAAGCCGACAGTGTAAGCCTGCCACCAGCAAATGGGGGTGCGAGGTTGGCGTCAATCCACCTGACCCACAGGTAAACCGATGGGTCCCACAGGTATTGGGTACGGCTCACACATCGGTAATAAAAAGGTCTCTTGGGAGAACTGAGACTAGCAGCTTAAAGTGCAATTCACTTTCATTAGTAAAACTGTTATAACACATAAAACATTGCATGAAAAACTCCCAGAAATGTATCAAACTTTCACAACCTGCCAAATTTTGTAAAATGGACACGGTAATTAGGGGTGTGGGATAAAGGATCTTATCAATTGACATGTAAATATTGCTCTTTTGCATCTTTGAACACAGACACCATTTTGTCATAGTCTGCGTGCTGCCTCAGAGATCACCTGACAGGAAATACTGCAGCTCTATCTGTAACAAAAAGAAGTGTGGCAGTAAAAGACAGATCTCTGCCCATTTATTGGTTGATGTAACCTAGCATGTATGGGTGCGCTTGTTTGTGTGTGAGCACAGAGATTCATATGAGCCAGAAGGTGAAGCAATTGTCCTATATCACTATTGTGATCAGGGTCGGACTGGGGGGCTTGGGGCCCACCGGGGCTACTGGCCCAGGGCCCCCCTGTCGCGTGGTGCCGGGTATGTGCGTATGCACTAAATTTTGATTTTACCGTGACCCCCCGCCAGAGAGGGGTCGCGCCACTGAGAAGCGGATCTGGGAAGCGGCAGGGCCCACAAGAGCCTGAAGCCCACCGGGTTTTTTCCCGGTGTCTCGTCGGCCCAGTCCAACACTGATTGTGATACACTACTTGGCTAGCAAATGGCAAAACATCAGGAATGCCCTTAACCAAAATGTCTGGTTACTACAACTATACAGCATCAGACTGAAGGGGTGTGGGCCCACCGGTAGGGTTGCCACCTTTTCTGGAAAAAAATACCGGCCTTCCTATATTCTTGCCGTTTTCCCTATTCATAACATTGGCATCAAGCATCATTTTTACCAGCCAGGCCAGTAAAATACCAGCCAGATGTCAACCCTATCCACCGGGGCTGCCACATCAGGAGCCTGCAACCCCCCAAGGGCCCCCCTCCACTACCCCAGGTGAACTACTGACTGTTTGCTGGGTCTCTGGGGGCCCTACATGAGCTACAGCACAGTTTATGTTGAGCTTGTTTTCCTTACTCTGTGTTGTTTTGTATCCCTTGATTCTAATCATAATAATTACTTTGCTTTGAATGTTTGATTCCTCCCTAACAGAACCTACTCTGGAGGGTGTGTGCCGGTCACATGAGCTTAGTTATCGCCCCAGCACTTCCATGTACAACAGCATCACCTAGTGGTGAAACAAATAACTACTGAATCATACTCAATGCAGGGCTGGGATTAGAGCAGGGTTGCCAGGTTGGCGGTTTTCTAGCCAAATTGGGCTACTAATTTAAAGCCCAGGCAGGTTTTGAAAGTACAAACTAGCCAAGGTATGGATTTGGGCTACTTTTTTGGGCCTTTGGCTGATTTGTACTTTGGAGTTTTTTCTTGCCCTAATGTGAAAAGCCTGCATCTCCCAATGCATGTTGGGTAATGTAGTTTTTGTTTACCAATTTGCCAACTGCCAAGTTCAATGTAATACTACAATACCCAGCATGCAATGGAAGTTACCAGATTTTGGGCCCTGTACCCCAGTCTCCCATTACTCTTAAAGGAGAATTCAACCCATAACATAATAAAACCCTATCCCCCTACCCTAGATATACCCCTCCCCCCCCCAGCCTACCTGGTACCCGGTGCAAATGCCCCTCCGTGCAGATTCTGTCCTCATGAGTTCATGGCAGCCATCTTCTTTTCTTCGGAAGCAGACTGTTGTTTTCTGCACATGTGCAGATGGAGCAATATTTCTGTCCCGAACAACTGAGCATGCGCCAAAAGTCGCCAAAATTTCAGAAAGTCACGAAAAATGTCCCGAAAATTTTCAAAAATTGATGTGACTTTTGGTGCATGCGCAGTTGGTCAGGATCGGAATATTACTCCAACTGCACATGCGCCGAAAACGATGTTTTGCTTCCGAAGTTTAACGAAGAAAAGAAGATGGCTGCCGTGAACTCCCGAGGACAGAATCTGCCCCGAGGGGTAAGTAAAAAAGTTAGGAGCATTTGCCCTGGGTACCAGGTAGTCTGGGAGGAGGCTGGGGGTGTCTATCTAGGGTAGGGGGGGGGTAGGGTTTTTTTATGTTACGGGTTGAATTCTCCTTTAAGCATTCTCGCTTTTTCTGGTGACGTTCCTCAATTTTAGACAATTTTGGGGCAAAAATCTGCTGACCACCAAAAAAAAGTTGAACCGTTTTACCACTATTAATTGAAATTGTATATTTATTAGGGCCTTATGGGACCCCTATACCTTCTGGGCCCCCCGTCTGTCCCATTTTGCTTCATGGAAAAATTCGACTTTTTTTCACATGTTGAGCTATTTTTGGGCTACTATTGAAGTGACTCTTGGCTGGGTTTGGGCTGGTTCTGTAGCTGACTTTGGCTGGTTTTGAAAATTACACCTGGCAACCCTGGATTGGAGAAGGCGGCATCTATCTGGGTGTGTGGGAAAAACCTCAATCAGGAATGGAAATCCTTGCAGCCTTCCAGCTGTAGATTGACTGTGCTGGCTACTGACATAACTCTTGTTGGATTCTGGGAATGTATTTGGGATACACTGAATATATCTCACAATGTTTACAGAATAGAATATGCTCTATTTGTTTACAGAGCCCCGTCTAATGTTTGCCTTACCCTAAAACCAACCAATCCCACTTATACTCTTTCCCCCCAGGTATTTCAGTTCTGCAGTCTAGCTCTGTGCTTGCAATGATCATGCAGTTGGCAGGTAGCAGCTCCCTGTCTGTATTATTCCCTGCTGACTGTCATCTTTCATTCTGACTAATTCCATTGCCTTGGCTCTGCAGCTCCCATCCTGTCTTATGTGCAGAACCTCTGTCTGTCTGCACCCTGGAGATCCCAAAGGGCAAACAGACTTCGTGTCTGGCCATGACATCTCTCCGTGCTGGATAATTAGATGTAAATCTAGAGTGGGACCAAATTTATCTGTTGATCACCAGCCATGCTCTGAATCAATGTAAATTAATTATCAATCTGACCGTGACCTTGGCACTTACAATTGGCCTATTATGAAAAGCATGTGCTGCAAGTCGGCTTTTGTTGCCAGTAGGGTTGCCACCTGGCCGGTATTTTACCAGCCTGGCCGGTAAAAATGATGGCTGATCTCAATGTTATTAATAGGGGAAAAAAGACAAATATATAGGAAGGCCGGTATTTTTTTCCAGAAAAGGGAGCAACCCTAGTTACCAATGCAGCCCCATAGCATTTCCATTCATTGCTTATCTGCACTGCAGTATCTCTGCTAAAACGGTGAATCCTGGGCTCTTACACACAGGTTTCTTTTATGCGTTTGAGGAGCAGGTTTGAGTTTACCCAAACACATCAGCTGGAAGCAGAACCGTAGCAGTGGCATAAGGTGACTTGCCCAGGTCCCTCTGCAGAAAAGAAAATGTTGAGACCCCCCTCCAAAATTGGGTCCAACAATTATTCATCCGAATTCTAGAGGTGCAAATGCTTACATTGGTTGCTGTGGGTGCAGGTGGACGGGCTGTATTTATATACAGGTGCCTATATGATCTTTTTTTTTTTTTTAATTTCCAGCGGAGACTTCTTTTGTAAATCCGGTGACAGAGCTGGTGGAATTAGCAGTATCTGGCCTGGCATTGGTCAATGTAAAACCACATGATGCTGGACGTGACACACATGGACAGATCACAACCTTTTGTTTTTAGTGGGAAAAAATCCAGCAGTGCAGGTAGGAAGGTGTAGGAAGGTGGAAGTGGCAAGGGGACACCCTGTTCATTGGCTCCCCCTGTAGTTGCCTCTGATTATTATTATCTTATACAGCTCTACACATTGTATGAAATCTTTTATCCAGGCTTATTAGGCCACAATGGCTTTCTTGTCACATAGAATTTGCAATCTTTTTTTTTTTTTTTTTTGTATGGGGCACATGATTTTTAATGACTTGCCCAGGCTACAAGGGACTGGCTTAATCGCCAGGGATAGTAATATACAATTTAAATAAATATTGGAAAAACCGGTCAGCCTGGGGGCCTGAAAAATTATTTGCTGTGGGGCCCAGTAATATCTAGTTATGCCACTGATTCTGCTCTTTGTTATATGGATAGGGTAATGTGTGCAGGGCATTTGTAAGGAACCCTGTGGCCCTCTAGTGTCCTGTACAGTAAACTGTAAAGCTTAAAGGAGGACTAAAGCTTAACTAAAGAAGTAGCTAGAAATGTTTTACATTATGTTTTGTGCTTCTGTACCAGCCCAAGGCAACCACAGCCCTTTAGCAGTAAAGATCTGTGTCTCCAAAGATGCCCCAGTAGCTCCCCATCCTCTTTTCTGCTGATTCACTGCACATGCTCTGTGCTGCTGTCACTTACTGAGCTTAGGGACCCACTCACAATATACAGTACACATAGAATAGAAATGTCACAATATAAGGCTGATTAGTAATTAATACAGATAATTACTACATGGCAGCACAGAAACCAGTGCAATTAGCATCAGAATTTAATAATCAGCCCTGTAGCATCAGCTTATATTACAGACCAACCTCATTTTCTGCTGGATAATTAGTGACGAGCCCTAAGCTTAGCTTCTCAACAGCCAATCAGAGCCCACTGAGCATGTGAGTGTCACAGACACTTTCCAAGATGGTGACCCCCTGTGACAAGTTTGAAGTCCTGGATCATTGCTGCTATTGACAAGCCGAAACTTTAGGCTGGTGCAATAAGTTCAGTTTATAAAATATGGCATTTTTAGCCATATTCATTTTTAGGGTTTAACTTTCCTTTAATTTTTTTAAAGGTTTTATTTATGTTTTTAACCATACAATAGTTGATAGAAACAACAAAAGTGAACCATCACGTTGTGTATTGACCAGTTTTGCTAAATTATACAGATTACACATTACATATTGACATCTTAGTTCTCCTTTAATAACCAGTTGGCATACAGAGTATCATGGGTATTGGCAGGGGCGTTCCTGGGGCTGCTGCTGCCTGAGGCAATAGCCCCGATGCTAATCCCCCTCTCCTGTTCCACGGTTAAAACGTCAGTGTTCAGTGAGATGGGGCGCATCACTAATACAATGCCGTCCCTGGTAACTGGCCACTCACTGCCACCTGAGTTGAGGTTGTCACCTTGCTTCATAGCTGGAGCAGCCATGGGTATTGGTAAGCACTACAATAGGACCCCTGTACTCAGGTCTGGACTGGGATTCAAAATATTCCCTGGCACTTCAAGTACACAGAAGCCCATTAAGATTGTAATAAACAGTGACGTCTGTGGCACCATACGGCAGCCCCTCTGGCATTTGCCAGACCCCACAGATTGCCAGACATTGACTTTAGAATGTGCATGCTTTGCTCCATGGGAATGTCAGTGTGAGTAAATCAGTAAGGGTTCGTTAGTGAAACACAATGCTGATTGCCTGTAGTCAGAGAGAATATAAAGCTCCGTATGCTTATTAGTATATTTGTTCCCGGCAGCGTCTCTGCAATTTGCTTAATTACTGTTCCGCCGACTCTGCTCATAAGTTAGAAAACTAAAATGAAAAGGAATCACTCACTCCGACACACTAAATACCAACAGAACAATTAACGTGTCACCTTTTTATTACTTGATTGAAACGGCAAGATGAAAAATGCTCAGCACTACTCTTTCCTTCTGCCGGGGAACAGACAGTGCAAGGTTATGTGAATGGCAAATACAGCCGGGCACTGTGGCAATTTCACCGCTGCTTTTTTTTCCCCCCAGACCAAAGAGTGGCATCAAAACACCACGGGAAGAAAACACAACAGTGAAGTAAAGTAAAACTGGAGTTATTATTATGGGCCACCATCAGAATTCCATCAAAATTCGCAGGGCCTGTACAACCAAATTCCCCAGGGCCCTCTTAAAGTTAAAAAAAACTTTAGTGGCCAGGGACCGGTACAAGTTTAAAAAAAAAAAAACCTTGGTGGCCAGCCCTCCCCCCCCCCAAAGTTAAAAAAATTTTTGTGACCAGGCCCCTTCTCCAGTTAAAAAAACATCAGCACTCAGGGCCACCCAAGTTAAAAAAAATTGTGCCCAAAGGTTTAAAAAAAAAAAAAAAAAAAAACATTAAAAAAATTGGTGTTCTGCCAACTGCCCCAGATAGCACTACTCCAAATTTACCCAATACAAATTTCAGAAGCTGAGAGGCGCCTTCTGTTTCAGATACTCAATGCAGCCCTAACTCTTATAGCGAGTACATGGAAGACACCAACTACTCCTTTGATACAGCAGTTAACCAAACGGATAGAATCAAGGAAATGTATGGAATTTTTGGCGGAAACCGACCCGGAAAAGAATCTTCACATCATACAGGCATGGGAACCATGGACTTCCTACCAGCTTTCTATATCCACCTAGTCTGTTCAGCCCATTCCTATAGTCGAGAAGTCCCACTCGCATCCTCTGAGGGCCACGCATAAGTGTTACGCTAGCCTTTTCTAACTGCATGATCAATGTTTTCCTTAGATGTAAGGCGAGTGAGGGTAGTGTTATCACTGTATATTGATGCATAAAAACCAATATTATGTACTTGCTCATTGTACCTTGCAAATGTCACTGTATGCCACTACTTTTTCTTTCTGCTTGTCTTTATGCCAATAAAAGCAGTATTGAATTTCAAAAAATAAAAATTGGTGTTCTGCATGGCTCGGCTCCTATTTTGGTGCAGCTCCTACTTCAGCGAACTCAGCTCGTACTTCGGTGCAACTTGGCTCGTACTTCGGCAAACTCAGCTCCTACTTTGGTGTAACTCGACTCCTACTTCGGCGAATTCGACTCCTACTTCGGCAAGCTTGGCTCCTTCTTCGGTCCAACTCGGCTCCTCCTTCGGCAGTTCAAGGGGGGCCCAGCTAATCCAGGAAAAGCAGCACTGCCGGGCCCCCCTTAACATATAGAAGCCATCAGGCCCGAGACAATTGGTGCCCCTGATGGCGGCCCTGCCTGGGACAATGAGCTCTAATACTCACTAATTGTCTTTATTGTCAGCTGCTGCTCTTATAGGTCACATGCACAGTATTACCCAGAGTCCCAAATATAAAGCTTGGAAGGCCAACCTGGGGGGGGGGTATTTGAAAGCTGCTCCACCTGAGGAATAGTAGGCCCCTGCAAATGGATCACTATGCGGAGGTGCTAATGTAGAGGGCAGAAGGGTTAACGTTCACCTACTGTTCAGGAAAGTCCCCGGTCAGTCTTGGGAGGGCAATATTCCCCATGGGCCAAAGGGAAGTCTACCAGTTCCTTTTCCCTGGTTTATAAAAGGGGATGGAAATTTCTCAGTCTCTTTCTGGACTCCATCATAGCGGGAGGTGGATCTGCCACCTAGAGGGCCTGAGGTGCAGATAGGCCTCAGTACCGGAGACTAAGACCAAGATAATATAAAGCTTCAGTACAGGGATCCCATGAACAATGTTAGCAGACTAAGACAGACTCATATCCTGGTATAATTGGCCCCAGAGGTGCAGGTTAGTTAGGGTTGGTGATGAGCAAGAGCAGTTCTGTACACCACCAAAGAGAAGTACTGGAGATACTAACTAGGGCAACAACGTTGCCTTTCCTCCAGATATCAGCAAGGGCTCAACTGAGAAAGAAATAAAGGGATTTCATGTAACCCCTTCTTCTACACATTCCGCCAATACGTAGCTGATGCCTCCACGGAGAGAGTGAAACTGCTCAGAAGTTATGTTTTTAATGTTCCTCTCTGTTTCAGGATAATGACGGCAGGTACACTGTGCGTATATTCTAAGTACCATCTTCAGAGCCTCCTTGGGACACATTCAATTCAAGGCCTTGTAAAGGGAGATTGGTCCTCGGTGACCCGTAACCATGCACTGACCAGTGAGCTTTAAATGAGCATGCCTTTAATTAGGAATACAAATCAGCTCTTTAATTTGATTCTGAGAGCCCAGCGAGAAAACCTTACAAACAAATGTAAGTCACTGGCAGCTCCGTCAGACGTGGAACGCTCTCGCTCAGCAGTTCCGTGTCAGGAGTAATTATTGTTTACTGATAATCAGCATTTCTCCACTACAGGCAACATGGCAGAATGACTTGGGAGAGAAATGGGAAACCCTGCGGCTTTCAGCTGTCTCACACAATAACCCAACCGTGTCATAACAACACTGCGTCTACCACCATTTCTCCTCGCTCCATCCCCTCATTGGCCAGATGTTAGGCAGTTGTCCTTACAGCAGCCAATCAGCTGCTTCATTTCAGACTGTGAGGAAGGAGGGGAAGGGGCATTGTTTTCCCAGCAAAGGAACTGTGGGCTGATGGATTAATTGAGGTTAAAAGAAGCTTCCACCTAAGCAGCAGAGGGGAGAAACACCGGCTATTTAATCTTACGCATAAACAGGAGAGATACGGGCGGATGTGGCCGGAATAATAATTGGCTCAAGAGGGAGGTTTCTATGGAGAATAATCAACAGACAAGGACAGGCTGATTAACATTCAAGCTTTGGTGTTGGAGGCTGTGAATCAGCGACCGCTTCCGACATATTTATTTATTTCACTTCTAAGGGAACCGGGGCTAAGCCGGTGCTTTATTTTTGGGCGGCCGGGAGATGAAATCAATAGCCTATTAATCTGCCGCCAGGAGGAAGTTTGCATTTAATGACTCCGAAGAGCAGTCACATAGAATTAGTTTCTAGGTTAAAAGAATCTGCTCTTGGCTCTGGCAGCCGCACCGCCCTTTCATGTGCAAAGTCAAAGCCGTGACTCGCATCAGGAATTGTACATTTGTACTTGGTTTCAATGATGTTTGTCTGCAGCAGTATTCTCAATTATAACTCCCAGCAGCCTCCGGCAGACAAAGAGAGCCTTGGTGAGGATGGAAGTAGTTTGGGCAAGGGGCCTCCTCTCATTATACCATACTTATACCACTTAAGGGAGAACTAAAGCCTAACTAAAGAAGTAACTAGAAATCTTGTACATTATGTTTTGAGCTTCTGTACCAGCCCAAGGCAACCACAGCCCTTTAGCAGTAAAGATCTGTGTCTGCAAAGATGCCCCAGTAGAGGATACGCCAAGGGGCTCAGACGGGTCGGTCGGGTTAAAATCAAACCTTCCCGATCAATATCGTGGCCAGATATAGATTGGGAAGACCCGTCGGAAGCCCCCATACACGGGCAGATAAGCTGTCAAATTGGTCTAAACGACTGATATCGGCAGCTTTATCTGCCCGTGTATGACCACCATTAGGGACCCACTCACAATATACAGTACACATAGAATAGAAATGTATATAGAAAGCGGATATAGTTACCCTTTAGGATGTATTCTTATAGGTATCTTGAACCCCTGCTTCCATCCAAAGCAAAATCCAGTAATGGAAACAAGTATGGGAAAGAATACCAACAGGCGAAAACTGCTGCACAGGTGCCTTTATTCACCGGCACACGACATGTTTCGAGCTTAGTAGCTCTTTTTGTAAGAATAGAAATGTCCCAGTATAAGGCTGATTAGTAATTAATACAGATGATTGCTACATGGCAGCACAGAAACCAGTGCAATTAGCATCAGAATTTAATAATCAGCCCTGTAGCATCAGCTTATATTACAGACCAACCTCATTTTCTGCTTGATAATTAGTGACGACCCCTAAGCTTAGCTTCTCAACAGCTGCTCAGAGCCCACTGAGCATGTTAGTGTCACAGACACTTTCCAAGATGGTGACCCCCTGTGACAAGTTTGAAGTCCTGGATCATTGCTGCTATTGACAAGCTGAAACTTTAGGCTGGTGCAATAAGTTCACTATATAAAATATGCCATTTTCAGCCATATTAATTTTTAGCATGCTCTCTCCTGCTCCTTACCCATTATATTCAGTAATACTATTGGCTACATTAGTCAGTAGCAGGGCTGCCCAAACTTTTTTACCCATAAGTCACATTCAAATGTAAAAAGAGTTGGGGAGCAACACAATCATGAGCCAAATAATTGTTGTGATTGGCTATTTGGTAGCCCCCTATGTGGATTGGCAGCCTACAAGTCCTGTTTGGCAGTACAACTGGTTTTTATACAACCAAAACTTACCTCCAAGCCTGGAATTCAAAAATAAGCACCTGCTTAGAGGCCACTGGGAGCAACATCCAAGGAGTTGTGAGTAACATGTTGCTCGTGAGCCACTGGTTGGGGATCACTGGTCAATAGTATATGGCAGGAGCCCAAGCAGCCCCTATGAATATTGAGATACTGAGGAATATCCGCGGGGGCATTACTCATGAACAATTTTAATAATGTCCGTGCAAATGTCTTCCACATGAATTGCTGAAGGTCTCTCAAATCTTGCTCTGAGCCCCATCGACTTATGTTTAGGGTGCTGGTATATAGGGGAGCACCCCACAAGGCAGGAATGTAGGGTATCCAATACTCAGTACAGGCCATCACATGAGCAACTTTACACTATGGCAGAGTATCATGCATGCAAGTATGGCACCAGGAAAGACACATTTCTCTTGAGCTACAAGTCTATGTGTAAAGGTGGCCATACATAGGCAGATTTAAACTGCTGATTCGGCTCAGTAGTTACCCCACGTCTGCAGCAGATAGTAGACTGTCAGCAGATGCTGCAAACACTGTGTCTAGATAGAATTAGTCAGTCTAGGGCCAGTGCTGGGCATGAAACAGACAAGTATCAGAGGGTCCCAGGAGACAGGGTAGTGTAGCCAATCATCCTGAGCCTTATGATAGACATCCAGTCACTCCAGCCTTTATACATTACATTTCTGGCTAACTAACTATATTGAAACATTTTTTATTTTCCACAGCCTATTTACCCACTTTTTATTTTTACAGTGAACTGTTCCTTTAAAAGAGGCGTACCAGCACTTTTCTATGGCATATTCTATTGTAGAAAGAAAAAGGAGAAACCTCCATGACCACCCACATTGCCTGGAGCTCTGCTGTGTGGTCCCATTAGAGAGCAATGCTATTTGGACATGACCAGAAACTATTTCCGTATACTGAGCAATGTTTTGTGCTCGGCTTCAGCCTGAGGATTCTGTGGCTGTTTGTTCCACACAATAGAATAACAACAAGTGCATTATATATTATATAAACCCCATTTGGAAACCTATTAACGTGGGTAAAGTTCTTGACCTATGAACCCCTTCCATCCTTGCGCAGCCTCAGGCAAGTCAGTAAAAATAATGGACTTAAATCCCTTTAATATTGACACCCCTGTAGTCACATGGAGTATTAGATTAGATCTTTTTTTTTTTTTTTTATTGGAGCAAAGGGAATTTTTATTGCAGTTATAATTCCTGTTGCCTTTGCAGGTGGCAGAATATAATAATTTACTATAGGTAAAACAGGTATCAGATCCGTTATCCGGAAATCCTTATTGGAAGCAAAACCAGCCTATTGGGTTTATTTAATGATTACATGACTTAAAGGAATGCCTGGGACCTGGGGTTTTTCAGGATAATGGATCTTTCCATGATTGGGATCTTCATACCTTAAAGGAGAAGCAAACCCAAAAGTTAAAAAACCCCCTACCCCCTACCCTACATAGAACCCCCTCCTCCCCCAACCTAAGTGTTACCCCGGCAAATGCCCCATAGTCTTTACTTACCCCTCCGTGCAGATACTGTCCAGCTGAGTTCATGGCAGCCATCTTCTTCTCTTCTGTAATCTTCAGAATGAGACTGGCGGAGCGGCGCATGCGCAGTTGGAGCAACTGTCTATTTCGCGACAACTGCGCATGCACCGAAACTCATGAAAGTTTCCAAAACGCCCGGTCTCGTTCCAAAGATTACCAATGGTGCCCGTAAACTCTGCCTAAATCTGCACCGAGGGGTAAGTAAAAAGTTAGGGGCATTTGCCGTGGCTGTTCTAGGCTCTCTGCCAAAAGCCAATTAAGTTAGCAACTTTGTTTCTTTTTCTGGCTGTTCAGTGCAGAGAAAAACTGGACTTTCCAGAACAAACGAGGGACTGCGGGTTGAGCTGTCAAAAGAGGGACTGAGTAATAAAAAGTAGTAATAACAATACATTTGTAGCCTTAAAGGGCATGTAAAGGCAAAAAAATAAAATCTTGAAAAAGAAACCTATCTCCAATATTTAATTAAAAAATGTGTACTGTTTTTATAAGAAACCTTATATGCAGTATGTATGAAGTGAAATTCTCCCTTCATTTACTGCTGTGGATAGGAATTGTCAGATGGTCCCTAACTGCTGAGCAGGGAAACAATCATACTTATGAACAGCAGGGGGAGCCCCCGCCTTACTTCCCAGCCATGCAGAACTCAAGCAGCTTTGTTTATGACGATCCCTAAGCAGCCCAGACCACACTGAGCATGTGCACAGTCTTAGTCTTGCAAAGATGTTTAACAAAGTTACAAGATGGTGACCCCCTGTAGCCAACTTTGAAAGCATAAATTATTTGTTTGATTAGGCTTGTGGTGCAGTAAGTTCATGTTTATATTTAGCATTGCAAGCCTTATTCTGTTTTAGACTGTACATGCCCTTTAAAGAGCAACTGTTTTTAGATGGGGTCAGTGACCCCCATTTGAAATCTGGAAATAGACAGAAGAAAAAGGCAAATAATTAAACTATAAAAAATAAATAATGAAACCAGTTGAAAAGTTGCTCAGAATAGGCCATTCTATAACATACTAAAAGTTAATTGAAAGGTGAACCACCCCTTTAAAGGGCTCCTCTTGCTCCAAAAATGCACTGACCCACACTGCCATACTCTCTGCTGCTCACCTTTTACTCCTCACTGGGTGAGTACATGCAAGGTACCAAAATCCTTTACCTATTTCTAAAGGGGGAATGCTCAATATGGCGGCCTGGGGTCTGAAGTAAGACACTAGAATCACTTGGATACCCCCACCCCTTTTCTTAAAACAGTAAGGAAAATGTCTTTCCAGCTCAAGTTGTATTCATTTCAACAAGGTGGTATACTACCCCTTTAAAGGAGAACTAAACTCTAAAAATGCCATATTTTATATACTGCACTTATTGCACCAGCCTAAAGTTTCAGCTTGTCAATAGCAGCAATGATCCAGGACTTCAAACTTGTCACAGGGGGTCACCAACTTGGAAAGTGTCTGTGACACTCACATGCTCAGTGGGCTCTGAGTAGGGTTGCCACCTTTTCCTAATTTTCTTACCGGCTGGTGGGGCAGGAATAAAAAAAGGGGCGGGTGTGACACCAAAGGGGGTGGTCATGGTGTAAAAGGGGGTGTGGCCACGGCACTGAAGATTTCAAGAAGGATGACAAAAATGAGGTTGGTCTGTAATATAAGCTGATGCTACAGGGCTGATTATTCAATTCTGATGCTAATTGCACTGGTTTCTGTTCTGCCATGTAGTAATTATCTGTATTAATTACTAATCAGCCTTATATTGTGACATTTCTATTCTATGTGTACTGTATATTGTGAGTGGGTCCCTAAGCTCAGTAAGTGACAGCAGCACAGAGCATGTGCAGTGAATCAGCAGAAAAGAAGATGGGGAGCTACTGGGGCATCTTTGGAGACACAGATCTTTAATGTTAAAGGGCTGTGGTTGCCTTGGGCTGGTCCAGAAGCCCAAAACATAATGTTCAACATTTCTAGCTACTTCTTTAGTCCTCCCCCCGCACAGGTGTTAATACCTGTAAATGCCCCTTAGTCTGTAATTAACCCTCGATGCAGTCAGCGCAGAGGAGCTCACAGGCGCCATCTTCTGGTGCTTTGGGAATCTTTGGGTCCCTTCGGCAATTTCCATGGCTTTGGAGCATGCGCAGTTGTTCTGGACTGGAATATTGCTACAATTTCGTATGCGCCAATATGGCACTTACTGAAGATTCCTGGAGCGGTGAAGATGGCCCCCGTGAGCTCCGCTGCGCTGACTCTGCATCGAGGGGTAATTAAAGACTTTACACCTGTGCGCGGGGGGGGGGGGGTTACTATGGAGGGTAGGGGTTTTCTTTAGTTGGGGGTTTGGTTCTCCTTTAAGCTTTTGTTCTCCTTTAATGTATTGCAGGATCAGAGACAGGTCAATTCAGGGACAGGTCATTGGAATTGAAAGAATATGAGATTTAGCAGAATACATACAATACTGAAGACTGGATGAACTTCCCCTTCTTTGCTTTGATATCGACATCTTCTTTCTCTATTGAAAACAGTCATTAGACAGAAATAGGCACATCCGCAATGCTAACAAGTCCCGGGTCATGTATGCGTTTATTGAGAACAGTAAAATACAACATACAGCAGTTAGTCTACAAAAATACATACAAAAAAAAAAATCTCCGGACTGTTACCTGTAACAAAATCTTCCAAATTCACTTTATTGTACATTTTTTTTTTACATTCGTAATGTAGAAAGTAATAATACTCCAAATTTTTCAATTTCATTTGTTTGTTCTGTAAAGTGAATATATCCAATCGACACGTGGGGACCCTTTCTATATATAAAAAAAAAAAAAAGTCATGTACATCTACCACCCCCTTAAAATACACTGTACATATTAAATACCCCATTCGGCTTGGGGGTTTCCACGCCGATTAAATATTTCCTGTACCTGTTTTTTTTGCCGATTTATAATGTCTTTACCTGCACATAAAATATTTAAATCCTAAAAGTGCATCCAGTTAGTTCTCTCATGCAGAGTTCAGTCTGAGGACAAATCAAAAAGTAGCAGAGTGTGTAAGTCACCCGCTATTATTGGCTTACAAAATGCAAGCTTTTGGGTCTGCTTAGGACTCATGCCTTTCACATACCTGAGGAATAGACCTAAACAGCCCCAAAAGCTTGCAGTTTGTAATCTACTAAATAAGCCAATAAAAGGGGTCGCTTATTCTGCTGTGAAATCAAAGAAGCCTTTTGGAAGAGCCTTTTGCACCCCAAGTACTCAGTAGCTGTACAATGACAATCAATGAGACCCGGACAGCCGGCCATTATGTACAATGAGCCAAGATTTTAATTGCACCTTTGGCTTCTATTTACATTTGGGGGTGGAGGGAAAGGGTTTAATACAACAGACTGATCAGATCGATGACAGTACAGTATGTTTCAATCGGGTACATTTCATTTAAAGCCCAGGAACTTGATAGTTGCAGACTGAATAATTAAGTTCTACTGCTCAGTTTAGTTTGAACATCTTCTAAACGGACCCTACTGGGTTGGCCTACAGCTGCGGTCAGAGAAGCAACATCCAAGACCCTCTACTGGGGGATATTGGAAGTGCCATTGTCCAAGTGACACTCAAGGGAATGCTGAACTGCCAATGTCCATTGTTGCTGGACATCATCCAGATGAGGGATGACTCTAATGCTAGATTTAGTGGTCAATGGCTAGGAGTCTTTCCTGAGTCACTACTTGGTTGCCCTACAGATGGGGGTAGACAAGTATCGTTCACGACACTTTCTGGACATTGAAGAAACTGCCATTCTCAATGGCTGAAGTCAATGTCCATTGTTGCTGGACATCATCCAGATGAGGGATGACTCTACTGCTATATTCAGTGGTCAATGGCTAGGAGTCCTTCCTGAGTCCCTACTTGGTTTCCCTACAGATGGGGGCAGACAAGTGTCATCTAAGACGCTCGCTGGACATTGGAGGAAGTGCTATTCTCAATGGCTGACGTCAATGTCCATTGTTGCTGGACATCATAAAGATGAGGGATAACTCTACTGCTATATTCAGTGGTCAATGGCTAGGAGTCCTTCCTCAGACCCTACTTGGTTGCCCTACAGATGGGGGTAGACAAGTATCATTCAAGACACTCTCTGGACTTTGAAGAAAATGCTCAATGGCTGAAGTCAATGTCCATTGGTGGGTTGCCCTACAGCTGCGGTCAGAGAAGCGACATCCAAGACCCTCTTCTGGGGATATTGGAAGTGCCATTGTCCAAGTGACAATCAAGGGAATGCTGAACTGCCAATGTTCATTGTTGCTGGACATAATCCAGATGAGGGATGACTCTACTGCTAGATTTAGTGGTCAATGGCTAGGAGTCCTTCCTCAGACCCTACTTGGTTGCCCTACAGATGGGGGTAGACAAGTATCGTTCACGACACTCTCTGGACATTGAAGAAAGTGCCATTCTCAATGGCTGAAGTCAATGTCCATTGTTGCTGGACATCATCCCGATGAGGGATGACACTACTGCTAGATTTAGTGGTCAATCGCTAGGCGTCCTTCCTGAGTCCCTACTTGGTTGCCCTACAGATGGGGGCAGACAAGTGTTGTCCAAGACTCTCTCTGGACATTGGATGAAATGCCATTCTCAATGGCTGAAGAGCCAATGTCCATTGTTGCTGGACATTATCCAGATGAGGGATGACTCTATTGCTTTACTCAGTGGTACAGTCAAAGCTATGAGCCTTCTTCACGAGGCTCCCTGCCCTAGTTTCTATTCAATGCACAGCAGCTCCTAGACAGAGCTGGATACGATGCTGGATGACCTGGTCACCCATGTGGTCTTGGCCAAAGCAAGTTGACCAAGAGAGTAATCATTAAATCAACCAACAAAGTATAACCGTCAGATGGATTTTACTGCATGAGGCGTTTGTTTAGAGAGAGACACAAATGAAACAATCGATTAAACAAACATCATACATTATCACACAGCGAACCAAGCTCGGCTGCCAACGGCACAGCAGGAGTGAGTAGAAGTCCGTTTGTACAGAATGAAATTAGTAGCTTTATTTTGTTTCCAGTAAATCCAGTGTCTACATTAGGTTTGCAGTCCTGCTAGGGAATTATCATGTGCGCACACACACACACACAATAAAAAATGTCCAAATACAACAACCTGGCAATAGGTTAAAAAAAAAAATTTGTACAAATGAGACAAGGTCACCATCTTAAAAAAAAAAAAGTGCAGGAGACAAAAAAAAAAATAACGTTTCCAATAGCTCATTGGTCCACAAAATAAAATTCAGAGATGCGAGAAATGAAACGGCACAGCGGGATCCTTCCCAAGGAGATGGCCATCAGTGGTTGCTTCCAGCTTGTTGTGGAGACGTTAGACTCAGCGGCCAAAGATAGAGTTGCATTCCAGTAGAATAAGTTCCACTATCTGATTCTGGTACACCGTGTGGATGGCGATGTTACCAGTCTCAGTTTCGGGTTTCAACAGGGTTGGTCCAAAAACTATTGCTAAACTCTGATAGGTCATTCTGTTTTTTTCTCCAGTTTCAACAACCCTATAGAGGCCAAAGCACAGAGGAAATTACTTCTGAACACAGTGATTTCAGCTATTGAGTTTTGTGACTGTCCCACGTGGGAACTAAAGATTCCATTGCCTATTAAAGGGACACTAAACCCAACCACAAAGCTGACCCCCTAGTTCGTAATTACACATGGAAACCAATTCACCGTTGCGCATTCTACTGACCAAAGAATTAATTACAGATGCAAGAGAATCGACCAATGAAAATGCCGATTCCCAGAACTGTGTCAGACATCTTGCTCTAGTCTTATAGATAGACATATAGAGATTGTTGTGCCATTTTGGGGTCATTATATGACATGGGAATCCAATATGGGGATAAAGGACAAACGTTAACTCCGGAGGAAACTTTGGGCGATTTAGCGATATGTTTGGCATACTTCCAGCGATTTAAATTATTGGCAATGGGGAGGCATTTTCGGGAGATTTGTTGCCCGCAGCTGTGCATAAAAAAAAAAAAAAAAAATCTTCCTGTGTGCCACTACCCGATGAGCCATAGGCTCTACATTAGGGTGAAGACACACAGAGCTACTAGTAACAGCTACTTGTCACGGCTACAAAATATTATGTGTTTTAACAGAGGCAATTCTCAGTATTGTCTATGGAAGGGTATTTTTAGCCACCAAAAGCCAAAAAAAGTTAAAAATACCCTGCTATAGACAATACAGAGAACTGCCTCTGCTAAAACACATCGGGGCTCATTTATCAACACTAGGCAAATTTGCCCATGGGCAGTTACCTATAGCAACCAATCAGTGATTAGCTTTTTAAAGCCAGCTGCAAGCAGTACAATGAATTTAGCAATCTGATTGGTTGCCATGGGTTACTGCCCATGGGCAAATTTGCCCAGTGTTGATAAATGACCCCCATCATGGTTTTGTAGCCGTGACAAGTAGCTGCTATTACTAGCTCTGTGTATCTTCACTCTTAGGGTAAGGGCACACCTTGCAATTCGGGGAGATTTAGTCGCCCAAAGTTTCCTCGTGAGACAACTTCGGAATACGAAGCGCCGTGTGTGCCATGCCGCAGTCGACTTTTCATTTCAAGCTGTTTGGGGGAGATTAGTAGCATCAAAGAAGAGGCAATTAGTCGCCAGGCGACTAGATCTCCCTGAATCGCCAGGTGTGACCTTACCCTTAGAATAACAGCCTACAAATGCATCCATATAAAATCTACTGAATGGCAATGGCCTTTATGTAGATGGATAGATGGAAAGATGATAGATAGATGATCAATTGACACTTACTTCTTGAGATGTTTGAAGAGTGCCTGCATAGTGTCGTGGTTTGGCTTTGGCAACTGTTTGATCAAGTCTTTGACTGCTTGCACGCGCAGCTTGGGCTCTTGTTCTGGAAAAGAAGTTACTTGCTATGAATAGTTTCTGCATATATCTGTGTATTACTTTAACATGCAGTGCCCCCAAGTGGAAACGGCCCGCCACTATCAGAACCACTCATACATGCATTATGTACTCATATCATGGTTTCAATGAACACTCAACTGGACCACTCTCTGCAGTACAAAGAGACAGACAGGGATCCCAGCTGAGACACGTATGACGGAGGTTAAGTGGATACTCACTAATGGCATTCACAAAGTCATTAAAGTAGTTGAAGGTGAAGAGCGGCTCAGGCAGTTCTCTAAAGAACATCTTCAGTGCTCCTGTAATGACGTGAATATCTTCCCATTTGCTGTCATTCAAGTCCAGTGTCTCATCTAGCGTGTAATGTAGGAAAACAACATTAGGTAGGTCTGTAATCATTAAAGGGATTCTGTCTTGATTTTTATTATGTCGTTTTTATTTCTAAAATACACTGTTTACACTGCAAATAATTCACTCTACAATATAAAATCTCATTCCTGAACCAGCAAGTGTATTTTTTTAGTTGTAATATTGGTGTGTTTGTGCCATCTCAGGTCATTTTGCCTGGTCATGTGATTTCAGAAAGAGCCAGCACTTTAGGATGGAACTGCTTTCTGACAGGCTGTTGTTTCTCCTACTCAATGTAACTGAATGTGTTGCAGTGGGACCTGGATTATACTACTGAATGTTGTTCTTAGAACTACCAGGCAGCTGTTATCTTGTGTTAGGGAGCTGCTATCTGGTTACCTTCCCATTGTTCTGTTGTTAGGCTGCTGGTGGGGAAAGGGAAGGGGGTGATATCACTCCAATTTGCAGTACAGCAATACAGAGTGACTGAAGATTATCAAAGCATAAGTCACATGACTAGGGGAAGCTGGGAAACTGACAATATGTCTAGTCCCATGTCATATTTTAAAATTAAATATTAAAAAATCAGTTTGCTCTGTTAAGAAATGGATTTCAGTGCAGAATTCTGCTGGAGCAGAACAATTAACTGATGCGTTTCGAAAAAAAAAAAAATGTTTTCCCATGACAGTATACCTTTAAATGCAACACTACAGCACGATTGCTTTTTATTTTGATAATTATATGGAAGTTGACAGCAAGAAAGGAAAAAAAACAAGTTGCAACCGGTTTTATTAAATGAGGTAAGAGTGGGGGATGCACCGAATCCACTATTTTGGATTCGGCAGAACAACAGAATCCTTTGCGAAACATTCTGCCGAATAACGAACCGAATCCTAATTTGCTTATGCAAAACAAGGAAGTTTCAGTTTTCCAGCCTCCCCTAGTCATGTGACTTGTGCTCTGATAAACTTCAGTCACTCTTTACTGCAGTACTTAAAATTGGAGTGATATCACCCCCTCCCTTTCTCCATATGCATATGCAAATTAGGGGTGGGAAGGGGAAAACATTTTTATTCCTTGTTTTGTGACAAAAAGTCATGCGATTTACCTCCTCACCTCAATTTGCATATGCAAATAAGAATTCAGTTCGGCCGGGCTCAAGGATTGAAAAAGGCCGAATCCCAAACCGAGTCCTGGATGGGTAAGTCACATGGGCATTAGCTGTTGCTTATATCAGAATTTACAGTTATTACATGTGAAGAGCTGGATGGGCTTTGCTGCGAGTAGTAAGAGCAGAGGATGTTGCTTTTGTGATGAAAGAATTGTGGGTAATTGATCTGTGCAATCTGTACCTAGCTGACCCTCCATTTACTCCACAGGCTGTTAATGTTAAATGTACAAACTCCACTCCAGCTCAAAGCAGGGAACTTCAAGTACATGATGTTAAATAGGACGCTCACGTACCATGTGTAACAGCAAATCGGAGTTTCTGTATCACAGCAAGGTTTCCACTGACTCTGTACAAGCCATCGATATCCAGCCCTACAACACAAACAGGTATAAGCAATATTGTCTGTAATGTAATGGCTTTGTTTTTGCGCAAACACCTCCAATAAACACAGATTTTTATTTCATTTCACCAAGCGCCGTATCACATACCGTGGGCTTCCACGTGATCAATGCACATCTTGACAAACTTTGGTACTGTAGTGTTTTCTCTTTGGCAGAGGCTTGTAAGAGACGAGCCAAACACAGGATCTGCAAACAAACATGAACTCCCAAGTGATCAAATGGATGCAGAATTCTATTCACTTCTTTAGTCTAGATTTATTAGGCAGAAAAGATGCTTTTTTTTTTTTTTTTGTCTCTGGATCAGTACCTGCTACTGCTCAGTAAAGAAGATACACTGAGACCTGACTTCAATTAACTGTATAGATGGATTACTGCACATCTGTAATGTTAAAACTATTTTTATTTTGTATCAAAGGGCTACATTTTTTTAGTTACAGTAAAATGAACTTCTTTTAGACACAAGCTCATGCAGACTAAGGGGCTCAAATACTGGCTGAACTGCTGCCAAAAATAAATATGTATGATGTTTATTTATAGAGAGTGCTGCTCTATCCTTGTCTGCATATGCAAGAGTTAATCTGCCCCTCGCTGGCATACTGGGACTCATATGTATATTATGGGGCAGATTTACATAGGGTCAAATATCGAGGGTTAATTAAGCCTCGATATTCGACTTCTAAATGTAAATCCTTCGAATATCGAAGTCGAAGGATTTACTGCAAATAGTTCGATCGATTAAATCCTTCAAATCGTTCAATTTGAAGGATTTTAATCCATCGATCGAACGATTTTTCTTCAACCAAAAAAACATTAGAAAGCCTATGGGGACCTTCCCCATAGGCTAACATTGCACTTCGGTAGGTTTTAGGTGGCGAAGTAGGGGGTCGAAGTTTTTTTTAAAGAGACAGTACTTCGTCTATCGAAAGGTTGAATAGTCGAACGATTTTTAGTTCAAATCGTTCGATTCGAAGTCGTAGTAGAAGGTCGAAGTAGCCCAAAAAAATTCGAAATTCAAAGTTTTTTTTATTCTATTCCTTCACTCAAGCTAAGTAAGTGTGTGAACGGTGAGTTCTGATGTCATCAGTTATAAACGGAGAGTTCTGATGTAATTTCTGTCACATGACTCAAATGTGTGTATTATAATAAATAAAGTACCCCCAGTTGCAAAATATGAGGGTATTAGAAGTTACCTTGGAGTTCCATGCCCTGTATATGTATATATGGTCATGAAACTCCTCGGTAACTTATAATATCCTTATATTTTACAAGAGGGGGTACTTTTTTCACTATATTTCACACAAGAGCCATGAAAATGATATCCTTATAAATGGTGATGAATGAGTCATCAGTTAAAAGTGGTGATGGATGATGTCATCAGTTATAAATGGTGAGTAGTGATGTCATATTTGTCACATGACTCACTAAAACTTGTGTATTATAATAAATAATGTACCCCTTGTTGGAAAATATAAGAATATTAGAAGTAACCTCTGAGTTCCATGACCTGTATATATGGAACTCCTCAGTGACTTATAATATCCTTATGTTTTACAATAGGGAGTACTTTATTCACTATATAATTAGTTATGTTCCTCAGTTTGAGAAGATACTATAATAGTATGCCTATGACTTGCATGGGTGATTTCTCCACCCCTTTAGAGGCTGCCAGAGTGATTCAACCCCTCACCTTGTTCCCTGTTAAAGTGATGGATTCTGGGACTGGAAATTCTCTGCTTTAACTAGAATCTGTTCACTGCCCACCATGATCAACTTCAAGTCATAGAATCCGTCACCTCAGCAGGAAACAAGAGGAGGAAAACGTCCAGGGAAACGTTGCATTTTGAAGCTTCACTTGGCTTTTGCCAAAGAAGGGCTGAGATATTGCTTAGTAAATATGCAAACAAACCGAAAAACCACCAAAACATTCTGATTTCAGTGGTGTGTAATTTGTTAATCAGAAATGATTTACTATGGGTATATGCCCTTCGATGCCTATCTTCTTGTTTGCCTGTTGTTTTTAATGCCCCTTCCCTCTTCTATTGGTTAATTAATGTATTGTGGTGATTGGTGGGTTTGGGGTATATATCTGGTATGCCTGTATGCTTCTTGTTCAGCCTATGAATAAGTGCCTACAGGCACGAAATGCATAAGGCTATGTATTAACTTTCTTTGTGGTCTAAAATACAATTCTCATTTTTTTTTTTACAAGCCTGTTTGTGGGATCTGTGAGTGTCTGCCATTTTCTCCTTTGGTTGGATACCTCCATCTTGAGCTGGGGAATGAGCACCCGGACCCCACGTACTACTGGTGAGACTATAAACTTATTGGCTTTACCGCTAGCACTCTTTCCTTGTGCAGTGTACAGATAGGGACCCTACGTGTGTATGGAAGCATTAGAACACATGAGATCCTTACCTTTAATGTAGCCCTTCTCACGTACGGCTTGCATCGTTGGCCGGCGTGTAAGAAACTTCTTCAGCTTGGTTTTTGTCTTCTTCTGCTCAGCATTATCAATACTGCTAGTTGGCTTAATTGCTGTGAAAACAATAACAGAGGACATATTTCGAAAACAGGTTCCCAAATCTGCGGTGCTGCCCTCCATAGCCCAAAGCAATCGCTGGTGAGCCGGACCATAAGGGCCAATTAGAGCAGGATTTGGGGTGAATGGTCATTGGAAGCCCTGAATTTTCTAAACATTTTTTATGGTTTCCTGTTTTAACCAAATGTTGGCCGGCAAAAATTAACCTCTAAACCCAAAACATTTCATTAGCTTTTCATTTGCCCTGCTACACAATTGTTCCACTTAATCTCTGAAATTGCAGCTAGCTAGCCAGGTCATGGGTTTGATTCTAACCAGGGCACTATATGCATGGAAATTAGACTTTTACATCAATGGGTTGGGACAGAGGTAAGTGAAGGAGACTGTGTTATAAAAGTCAGAACTAGAGAAAGAAAACTTACATTTTTAAAATCTAGTAATGCTCATACAGTTACAAGCACATAAAATGGTAGTTCACATATTCTGTCCAAATATGTCTCTGCAAAGTATAAACTCCATAAACGTATTAGCTGCAAGGAATACTGTATATATATATATATATATATATATATATATATATATATATATATATATATATATATATATATATATATATATATATAGACAAATACAAGATTCCTCTGCACTCAACCCATTATCAATATATTTAAGACAGAGACATTTTGTGCATACTGCTACTGAAAAATGCCTTACCCTTTAAACAACACAGGGATTGTTTGTCCATATATTGCAATATATTTAAGCTGGCCAACTACGTCAAAGTCATCCCATATCTGGCCAGTCCTATGCTCAATTTTCATCTGATTCATTAAGAATTCTATGGTTTAATTATACATTTTATAAAAGGGACGAATACGTTTTACCTGCAACTTACTAGCTGCTTTCAAAGTAAAACTCCCAAACTTGGCTGCCCTTTTATTAGACACCAGTGGGATCACCTGACTATAGTTCAGATGAAAATTGAGCATAGGACTGGCCAGATATGGGATGACTTTGACGTAGTTGGCCATCTTAAATATATTGCAATATATGGACAAACAATCCCTGTTTTGTTTAAAGGGTAAGGCATTTTTCAGTAGCAGTATGCACAAAATGTCTCTGTCTTAAATATATTGATAATGGGTTGAGTGCAGAGGAATCTTGTATTTGTCTATATGTATTTTGTGGTCACACCCTCATTGCACCCCCGCCTAATGTTTTTAAAAAACTAGTGGTGAGCACAACTTTCCCTTGTTTGTTATAGTTCTACAAGAGCAGTGACCAGCTCCATGTTGTAGCTCCCACCCCCTCCAACTATAGTCAGGTGATCCCACTGGTGTCTAATAAAAGGGCAGCCAAGTTTGGGAGTTTTACTTTGAAAGCAGCTAGTAAGTTGCAGGTAAAACGTATTCGTCCCTTTTATAAAATGTATAATTAAACCATAGAATTCTTAATGAATCAGATGAAAATTGAGCATAGGACTGGCCAGATATGGGATGACTTTGACGTAGTTGGCCAGCTTAAATATATTGCAATATATGGACAAACAATCCCTGTTTTGTTTAAAGGGTAAGGCATTTTTCAGTAGCAGTATGCACAAAATGTCTCTGTCTTAAATATATTGATAATGGGTTGAGTGCAGAGGAATCTTGTATTTGTCTATATGTATTTTGTGGTCACACCCTCATTGCACCCCCGCCTAATGTTTTAAAAACTAGTGGTGAGCACAACTTTCCCTTGTTTGTTATATATATATATATATATATATATATATATATATATATATATATATATATATATATATATATATATATATATATATTATATATATATACACACACACATACATACATCACTCTCTATATCATACTACAAGTTAACTCAAAGTTGAACAACCCCTTTAGCAAAGCAATGACGGATTCTGCTCCTAACTAAAGTTAAAAGCAGATAAAGGATGTTCTGTGCACACAATAAGTTACTAAACAAACCCTACTTCGACTTTTCTTAGAATCTCTGTCATGGTCCTTCTCTTTGTCAAATTTCTCTTTTCCATGTTTATCTACTGGGGATTCTGGAACATTATCTTCACACGCTTCCTCTGAATCTCCAGGCTGCAAATAAAATGCATGGCATTTAACAAAAGTATGAAATCAAGTTCTGACTTTTGACGTTGCTTTTTTATAAATGTGTGTGTGCATTTATATATACAGTGTATATATAAATTTATATACAATTTTTCACTGCGACAGAAGTCATTTTCTGTGTCAGAACTGAAGATGGATAACTTACTGTAATGCCAGCAGTGCTGCAAAATGCCATATACCAATCTTTAATAACCGTATCACTGTCCGATTGTATCAACAATTCAGTTCCGGAAGTGGTTTTGAGCTGATTAAAAAGATAAAAAAAATAAAAATAAAGGTTAGCATAGACTTAATTAACAAATATGATTGTCATCTACCTATAGTAAACAAATTAGGGAAAAAATGTGTTGGGTCCTGTGGGAAACAAAGGCAAGGCTCTGAGTAGATGTAAAGATTTTTAAAAGATCAGATCGTCATCGTGAGACCACGATTATCTCGAAATGATCGAAGAATTGTCCATCAACTAAAAAGACCAATTTGCCAGGAAAACAAAGGGGAGCTGCCTGCTTGGCCCTGCAAACATAGATAGATTGCACTGGGACCGACAAAGATTTTTTAACCTGGCCGATCAATTTCCTGACAGATGTCGGCCGAAGAATCGTAAAATGCTGGAATCCCACTAACCGCACAATAATTTCGAAGGATTGGTCGGACTTCCCTAAAATCGTTCGGCAAGAGAAATCTTTGCGTCTATGGGGACCTTAACTAAGATTGCCAGTTCCTGGGTAACTAATGAGTGGTGTGTGTGTATATATATATATATATATATATATATATATATATATATATATATATATATATATATATATATATATATATATAAATAAATATATATTTATGTGTACACACTCACACAGAATCTGTTATCCAAAATGCTTGGGGCCTTAATGGATCTTTCCATAATTTGGATCTTCATACCTTAAGTCTACTAGAAAATCATGTAAACCTAATAGACTGGTTTTGTTTCCAATAAGGATTATAGAGAAAAAGGAAATTATTTTTAAAAATCTGGATTATTTGGATAAAATAATCTGGATAATAGATCCCATACCTCTATATATAAATGCATATAAATGCCCCAATAAAGGAATTATTTATAAGTGAACAATTAAAAAAAGAAAGTTCACATACCTCTATAACATTCTTTTTACTGGATTTATCCTTTGAAGCCCAATCAACAGATGCGCCTTTGACATCAACTGTAAATTCTGGTTTGGACTGATTACTGCCAAATTTCTAGATACAGAACAGAAGAAACTGCTTTTAGCAACTCTGTGTCAGGACAGACTGTACTTCTAAGCTGGAAAAGTGGAATCCAAAATACATAAAATAAAAAAAGCCACTAACAACTGAAGTGAGTTGGATCAAGTCTTTCAGAAATAAGTTAATGCATGCCATTTGTTTAATATTAAAATAAAAACCGCAAGGATTATTAAAGCTGGAACAGGATAACCATTTTGAAACATAACAAAAGTGGCGTAATGTAGACACCTTTATTGGCCAACAAAGAAGATAATCACAGCAGAATGTAATTAGCGTGAAAAAGGAAGTAAAAGCTTTTTTTGTGGTTTTCTTATATAACCAGTAACGATACATATATCACCTTTACAGGAACAGTAACATCAAAAAATGAAAGTGTTTTAAAGAACACTTTAATATTTTGGTGTTACTTTTCCTTTAACACTATTCTCCCACTATCAGAGATGAAATTCCAGACAAAAACACTAAGGGTGCCATATTGTTGACTCAGAGTTGGTATCTTACCCAGCCAGCTGCATTTGCTTGTAACAATAAGTTGCTGCCCTTTAACACAGTCCATGAGGACATCCAGTTCTTCCTGCAATGAAAATCTAAAATTAGTAAAACTCATTAGGAAAAAAAAAAAAAAACAACAAAATGATTTTTAAAAAGATGATCGTAGCAACAGTCATCAGCCACTGTTTTTCTATTCTGGGGGTCGCAACTGTGCCCGCAGTTGAATGCAATATCAAAAGCATAGCAGTGTCTAGGTCTTAGTGTTGTAACTTAAATTACAATTCATTTATTTCCTGGCGCATAATAAACCTGTGATAAAAATGAGGGAGGCCTATAGTACAAGTTACTCCTTTTGTAAAAGAGAAAAGGGTTATAAGGAAGCAGTAGAATACTTAAAGGAGAAGGAAAGGTTAAAAGTAAGCTTTATCAGAAAGGTCTATATAAATACACCAGTAAACCCTCAAAGTGATGCTGCTCTGAGTCCTCTGTCAAAAGAAACACAGCATTTCTTTCCTTCTATTGTGTACTCATGGGCTTCTGTATCAGAATTCCTGTTTTCAGCTTAAACCTCCAGGGCTAGGGCTTGAGCATGCTCAGTTTGCTCCTCTCCCCCCATCGCTGCTGTAACCTGAGCCCAGTGCTATGAGTGAACTGGGAAGACTCAGGCAGGAAGTGATGTCACAACAAGCTAATATGGCAGCTGCTATCCTAAACAAACAGAGAGCTTCTAAAGCCTTTTACTCGGGTATGGTAAAACATTATACAGAATAAATATAGCATTCTAGCTTGCACTATTGCAGCTAATCTATTGGCAATAAAATGCCTCTGTAGCTTTCCTTCTCCTTTAATGAATCAGATGAAAGTGAGTGTAGAACTGGCCAGACCAGGGATGATTTTGATGTAGGTGGCCAGCCTAAATATATTGCAATATATGGACAAACAATTTTTAGTAGATTAAGGCACAAATTGTCTTAATTAATATGGGTGAGTGCAGCGGACCTCTTTGCCTCTGTACACATATTGTGGTCACAGCCTATTAGCGCCATCAACTGATGTTTTAAAATTGTTGAGTGGTGACCACAAATTTCCCTTTTTTTGCCTTTTTATTAGACGACATCATACAAAACCAAAAAACACCTACAGAGTTATTTACCAAAATCCGATTTTATTTTATTTATTATTTGAAAAAAAAAAAACATGACCATAACCAATTTTACCTTATTTATTATTTTAAAAGCTCGAATTAACCAGTTCGGTGACAAACGTATGAAAAATCGTATTGTCTTGCGTTTTTTTTCAGGGTTTTGCCGAAATGATCAGATTTTCGGGCTAAACCCAGCACAAACCGCAATGACTTCCAATGAGTCATTGATTTATACACAACCACAGCAGCTCTGAGATGGCGGATTTTCGCATTCAGGCTTTTTGTAGCATAATATAGTGAATAAAGTACCCCCTCTTGTAAATTAAAAGGATATTCTAAGTTACAGAGGAGTTTCATGACCATGAATAGAATATCCTCAAGTTTTAGTGAGTCATGTGACAGAAATGACATCACTACTCACCGTTTATAAGGATATCATTTACAAGATATTCATGGCTTTTGTGTATTATAATTTAATAAATTATTTAATTGAATAAATAAATAAAAAGCTTTAATAAGTCTCAAAAAATTTGAGTTTTGTCCAAAAAAGCTGGACCAGATAAATTTGCAGTTTAGTAAATAACCTCCTTAATGCTTTTGTGGCACCAGATGATTTTGTCACACTTGCCTGGGAACATAATCGTTGGTTTGTGAAAGAAAAGCAAAATGAGTATTCCCATATCAATGTCTCAGTGCTGGTTACGCTTACCTAACTTTCTTCCCATTCTCTGTGATTTTTGTGACAAGTAATACACCATACTTTTCTTGATCCTGTGGATGAAAATAAACAAAACAGACGTGACTATAACTAACCTTACAAGGCAAATCTGTAATCATTTGATCCGATACAGGCCACAGGGAAGTAAAATATTAACTATAGCAAGAAAAAAAACAAAAGGTTCCGGAAATGAACACTTAGTACAGGTATGGGATCTGTTATCCAGAATGCACGGGAACCGGGGTATTCGCACAAGGTGCATTTCCGTAACTTGGATCTCTATGCCTTAAGTTCGAGTTGCGTTTTCAAGGTTTTTTTTTTTGTCAAAATTCCAATTTTCGGGTTAAAAAAAAAAAAAAAACCTCATATAAAACCTATTGAGGTCATGTAGGAGTCAATGGCAGAGGTTCCTTGAACCATGTGAAGATGTTAATGGCCTTCACGATGTTCGAGGTTTTTTGGTGGGTTTCCCCTCGAAAACGCGATCAATATGAGCGATTTTAGTTTTTAAAAAACACGATTAATTCGAATTTCGGGTTTTGCAACTTGAACTTGCGGATTCGTGTTGTTTACCTTTCAAGCTGTGAGTTCATTTGAGGTATAAAAAAAACGTGACTTTTGATAAATAACCCGCTAAATAAACCCAATAGGTTGGTTTTGCTTCCAATAAGGATTAATATATTATAATAATTATATCTTAGTTGGGATCAAATACAAGTTACTGTTTTATTATTACAGAGAAAAGGGAAATCATTTTTAAAAATTGGATGATTTGCTTAAAATGAAATCTGTGGGAGACAGCCTTTCCGTAATTTGTAGCATTCTGGATAATGGATTCTTGGATAATGGATCCCATCGCTGCATAAAGTTGACCCTGTGACTGTTCGGATAGTACTCTTCCGGTCACACAGGAATCCTCCTCCCTGCGAGGTGAACTGGAGAGGATTCAAAAGGGGTTATTGTGCCGTAAGGGTCAGGGCACACGCTCAGATTTGGGGAGATTAGTCGCCCGGCGACAAATCTCCTATTCTTCTGCCTTCCCGCCGGCTAGAATGTAAATTGCACTCGGAGCGCTTCATTTTCCAAAGTTGCCTCACAAGGAAACTTTGGGCGACATCGGAAAACGAATCGCTCTGAGTGCCATCCTGCCGCCGATTTACATTCTAGCCGGCGGGAGGCAGTTTGGGGAGATTAGTCGCCCGAAGAAGAGGCAATTTGTCGCCGAATCTGACCGTGTGTCCTGACCCTAAAGAGTTTGAGCTTAATGGACCAGTGACTTTTCAATCTTATCTACTAGGTTACTTATTACTGCACGGACACTTTCATCATCACAGTTCTCTTGTACTTTGCCATCAATTTGCAATCAATCACTTTTACCACATACAATTTTATTTTTTCAGTCCCCAAATCCTTGGAGAAGCTTAACCTCAAGGTACAGTGGAGGATAATTTGTATCTCTCCAAGTAGAGAGGTGCAGCCAGATGGAATGAGCCACATTGAATACGAATTTGAAGTCTATATGCCTCTACTTTGTTATACTCCTACCAACATTCTTATTAACTCTGTAGCCACAATTTTTGTCTATTCATTAATAAATAGCTATGGTTTTTGGGATTTCTTCAAAATAAAATAAACCCTTGCAGCTTAGAAAAGGGAGGGGTTTGTTTATACAGGGCTCCTTAAAGAGGTGGTTCACATTTAAGTTAACTTTTAGTATGTTACCGAATGGCCAATTTTAGGCAAGTTTTCAATTGGTCGTCATTATTATTTTTTTAATATAGTTATTTCATTATTTGCCTTTTTCTTCTCGTTCCAGCTTTCAAATAGGGGCCACTGACCCCATCTAAAAAACAAATGTTCTGTAAGGCTACAAATGTATTGTTATTGCTAATTTTCATTACTCCTCTTTCTATTCAGGCCCTCTCCTATTCCTATTACAGTCTCTTATTCAAATAAGTGCTTAGTTGCTAGGGTACTTTTGAACCCTAGCAACCAGGTTGCTGAAATGGCAAACTGGAGAGCTGCTGGACAAAAAGCTAAATAACTCAAAAAATAAAAATAATAAAAATTGAAAACCTATTGCAGATTGTCTCGGAATATCACTCTCTAAATCATACTTAAAGTTAACAACCCCGTTAACAAATAACAAAGCTTTGTAAAGAACAAAACACCAATGGAAAATTGTTTTATTAAATTGGCAAACTATTAGGACTTTTAAAAATAAAAGTATAGACAATACAAAACAAATCGTCTCTTCTTAGGGCGACTAATCTCCCTGCAGTGCCTTCCGCCGGCGATTTACATTGTTGGGACTCAGAGTACTTCATTTTCCGAAGTCGCCGAAGGTGCCTCATGAGGAAACTTCGGGCCACTTCGAAAAACTAAGCACTCCGATTGCCATCCCGCCAGCGATTTACATTCTAGCCTGTGGGAAGGCAGTTTGGAGAGATTAGTCGCCCGAAGAAGAGGAGATTTGTTGCCGGCGAATTAATCTCCCCGCGTGTCTCTGCGCTTAAATCACCATTCTCATTTCAAGTCTCTCAAATGCTGTACAGACCATGGGACGGAGCTTCTATGGTATAAGGAAAGGTAAATCAGAGCATGAGGAGAGTAATGCAAAGGGATATACTGACTGTTGATTGTTGCTTTGGAGAAGGTGGAGAGGTCTCGTCCGGTTTGGGTGGAGCTGATGAATCCTGTAAAAAGCGAAGCACAAACATTTCCAATATATTAACAGAAGGGTAATTAAAGGGCAAGATGTCTGGAAAAAGCTTCTGGGTACGTTCCAAATGCACAAGGACAAGGCACAAGCACTGCAATCAGAGAGCTGGATTTGGGCAGGGATTTGCAATGCTGAATATTAGTTTCTGAAGACAAAGCTGCACATGAAGGTGTGATTGAGTTACGCTGGCACAGCCCTGTTTATGTCACACTACTCTGCAACACTGCTAGGAGAATTGGCAGGGGCAACAGTGGGACGTAATTAAAGCTAAATATAAATGCAGGAAAATATATTCTCTGAATAACCCTTAGATATCCATATCAGGCAAAGGCATGTCACCTGCAAAACACTATACTGCCCGCTAAAGAGCAAAAGGGTGACTTGAGACTATACAGTGCCAAAGCTCAAGTACCAAGTCCATACTAACATTTAAAGGGGTCTTTCACCCCACAGCAGGAAATATATGGAGTCAGCAGTCCGGTCACGATGCTGTGAACCTCTATGCTGCTCACATTAGCACAGAAGAGACTGTTTACAGTTTTAAAGGGGTCAAGTCAACTTGTAGTATGTTTTAAAATGGCTAATTTTAAGCAACTTTTCAATTAGTCTTCATTTTTGGTTTTATATAGTGTTTTTTTTTTAATTATTTGCCTTCTTGTAACTCTTTCCAGCTTCCAAATTGGGAAGATCTAAAAACAAATGCTCTGTAAGGCTACAAATGTATTGTTATTGCTACTTTTTACTACTCATCTTTCTATTCAGCCCCTCTCCTATTCACATTCCAGTCTTTTATTAATATCAATGCATGGTTGCTAGGGTAATTTGGACCCTAGAAACCAAATAGCTGAAATTGAAAACCGAGAGAGCTGCTGAATAGAAAGCTAAATAACTAGGGATGCGACGAATCCACTTCGCAAAAGATTTTGTTGAATACCGAACCGAATCCTAATCTGCATATGCAAATTAGGGGTAGGAAGGGCAAAAAAAATTTTACTTCCTTGTTTTGTGACAAAAAGTTACACGATTTCCCTCCCCGACCCTAATTTGCATATGCAAATGAGGATTTGGTCAGGCAGAAGGATTCAGCCGAATCTGAATCCTGCTGAAAAAGGCCGAATCCTGGCCAAATCCAGAACCAAATCCTAGATTCGGTGCATCCCTATAAATAGCTCAAAAAACACTAATAATAAAAAATGAAAACCAATTGCAAATTGTCTCAAAAGATCGCTTTCAACATTATACTAAATGTTAAAGGTGAACAAACCCTTTAACGAAGGCATGTAATCAGCCAATGAAGCTTCTCTCTGGGGGCTTAAAATGGATAAACCCCTCCTTGAGACGATTCTTACAACCAGAGGGCACACATTTTAAGCATTTCACATTGCCTTCTATGACATCTCAAAAGATTTTAGGTGGCACATTTAGGTTTTTTTTTTTCTAATTCATACAAAATTATGGGGGAATAAAAAAGGAAGAAGTGTATTTATTAACATTGCAGATAGCAACCAATCAGCAATTAGATTTGAACAATCGCCTACAAGTACGAAAACAAAAGCAAAGATCCAGTTGGTTGCTATGGGCAACATCACCAGTGATGCTTCTTTTCCATATTAATAAATAGGCAGCCAAGTGTTATAGTTGTTAGTACACACAGAAAAGACCAGTGTGAAGGTTAATGGCTAGACAGCCCCAGAGCATGGCTAGCCACTGGCCATCACAACACTACAGAAGCAGTAAATACAAACAGACAAGCCATCAGCTGCAATATACTTATTTGGTTCTTTATTGTAACTGATCAAATAGAAGCCATGGGGGGGGGGGGGGGGATAATGAATATACCCGCCTTCCATTGGTTATTCCACACTCTCTACAGCTCCAAATTCTATATGAATTAAGAATCAGACTGTATCAGACTTCCTGTTTTCAGCTCAAACCTCCAGGGCTAGGGCTTGAGCATGGTCAGTTTGCTCCTCTCTCCTTATCATCCTTCCTCCTCCCCTCCCTGCTGTAATCTGACCCCGGAGCTACGAGTGAGCAGGGAGAGACTCAGGCAGGAAGTGATGTCACACCAAGCTAATACTGCAGCTGCTATGCTAAACTAACTGAGAGCTTCTAGAGTGGTTTACTCAGATATGGTCAAGCATTCTGCAGAATAAATATAGCATTCTAGCTGACACTATTGTGGTTATCTATTGACAATAAACTGCTTTTCTTCTCCTTTAAAGGGGTGGTTCACCTTTAAGTTAACTTTTAGTATGGAATAGAATGGCCAATTCTAAGCAACTTTTCCATTGGTTTTCATTAATTTATAGTTTTATAATTATTTGCCTTTTTTCTGACTCTTTACAGCTTTTTTAGGGGCGTCGCTGACCCCATCCAAAAAACCAAATGCTGTGCAAGGCTACACACTTATTATTACTGCTACCTTGTATTGCTCATCTTTCTAGTAAGGCCTCTCCTATTCATATTCCAGTCTCTTATTCAAATCAATGCATGGTTGCTAGGGTAATTTGGACCCTAGCTGCCAGATTGTTTATAATGAAAATTGAAGAGATGCTGAATAAAAAGCTAAATAACTCAAAAACCAAAAATAATAAAAAATGAAAACCAATTGCAAATTGTCTCAGAATATTACTCTCTACATCATACTAAAAGTAAATTCTAAGGTGAACAATCCCTTTAATGACCCTTTATCTAATCCATCAACCCAAGCACACAGTAGTGTTTTTAGCAGATATCACACTGTTTTGTGTGTTTCAAGCAATAACTGTAGCCCATAGCACCAATCAAAAAGTCCCATTTTATTATCTGTTATTTATTATACATCGCCAGCATGTTAGGCTGCGCTATACACATCATTGCCAGTCACAATGGAAGGTCTAATAAATCTGTGATGCAGCACAAGGTGCCTGTGTGGGTCGTGACTTGCTGTCAGTGTGTGAGTGTCAGGTAGGCAAGTACATTCATATTTCTCCTTTGCAGAAGAATCTCTGGTATGTGACTGGGCATAGGCAAACAAGCAGGGACAGATCAAACTCCAGTTACTAACTTTCTGTGAATAGGCTGCAATCAAATAACCAAGGTTAGGTGTGACAAAGTCAGAAGAATTACGTTTCTGCTTGAGATGCAACTGCAAAGAAAAAATTAGGGCTTTTGATGAAACTCTCAAAAAATTAGTTCAAATAAAAGCTACTTGCCAGAACCTTGATTAATCCTCCCATTCTTACGAAGCAAATCCTACAGCTTGTTCTCAGCAATATTTTTATTGAAAGGGGTTGCTTACCTTTAAGTTCCCTTTTTGATATGTTATAGAATGGCTAATTCTAAGCAACATTTCAATTGGACTTACATATAGTTTTTTTTTTTTTTTTTTAATTATTTGCCTTCTTTTTCTGACTTACCAGCTTTCAGATGTTCTGTAAGGCTACAAATGTATTGTTATTACTCATCTTTCTATGCAGGCCCTCTCCTATTCCAGTCTCTTATTCAAATCAATGCATGGTTGCTAGGGGAAATTCAGTCTACCAACTCAGATTGTTGAAAATGCAAACTGGAAAGCTGCTGAACAAAAGGCTAAATAACTAATATAAAACCTTAAAGGGGAACTATTGCGAAAATGAAAATTTAATATAAGCTCAGCATACTGAAATAAGAAACTTTCTAAATACAATCAATTAAATATTCTGCATCATTTCTGAAATAATCAAGTTTACGTTCACTATCCCTCTCTCAGCATCTGTTTCTCTTCATTCTGTCTTCATGCAGCAGTTGGGTGTCAGATGAATGATCCAATATATCTTATAGGGGGGCTCCTTTTGCCTAGAAGATGTATTAAAGCTCACTCTAGTAAAATCACCAGACATCATGTCTCTCTACATGCAGAATTTGTGCAAAAGGCAGTTATTTTGTTAGATTTCGTTTGTACTGGAATCAGTTATTTGAGTGAGCTCTAATACATCTGCAAGGAAAGGGAGCGCCCCCCTATAAAATATATTGGATCAGTCATCTGACACCCAACTACTGCATGAAGACAGAATGAAGAGAAACAGATGCTGAGAGAGGAATAGTGAACATAAACAGTACAGAATTTTTTATTGTTTTTAGAAAAAAATTCTTATTTCAGTATGATGAAGCTTATATTAAATTTTCATTTTCGCGATAGTTCCCCTTTAATAATAAAAAATTAAAACCAACTGCAATTTGTCTCAGAAAATCATCATACTAAAAGTTAACGCTTCCTCTTTAAGGAAGTCTGGTGTACATCAATAGTTAATATATATGAATAGGAAGGGTCACTATGGTGTTTATAGTACTCTGTATGCAGAAGGGCAGCACTAACATCTCCTCACGTTAGTTCCACTTGAGTGGAACAGTAAATTCATTCAATAGCACTGATCCAAAACAACGCTACCTTGTCGTTTGTGTCCAGAAGAATTGTGCTGTGTCTCCACTTGGAGAAGACTATGGGTTCCTGGAACTTTCTGTCGAGACTTCGGCTTTTAGTGATCTCCCTCTGGGGCTGTAATGTGGCGTTATACTAAAGGGGACAGAGTAAGGAATTAAATATATATATATATATAAATATATAAATATATATATATATATATATATATATAAATATATATCGTAAATGGCTATGCAACTTTAAGTTCACCACTTAGAGGTCTTGTATGGGTACTTACACACGTTTAACTTGCATATACCGAAAACCCAATGAAAGAAGGATTCTTCCTGTAATTATGGAACAGGCAGACCACAAATATAGCCTTAAAACCTTTCTATTCTTTCTATTGCAACGGCGGCCAGATTGAACTCCATCATTTGGGACGTTCGACCAGCCCGGACAGATTAAAGGAGAAATAAAACCTAAAAACGAATATGGCCAAAAATACCATATTCTGTAAATTGAACTTATTGCACCAGCCTAAATTTTCAGCTTGTCAATAGCAGCAATGTATTCGGCCATTTTCAGCAGGATTCGGACTAATCTTTGTGCCTGGCCAAACCAAATCCAAAAACGATGTGACTTTTTGTCACAAAAGAAGACGTTCTCTTTTTCCCACCCCTTGCTGATTTGCATATACAAATTAGGGTTTCTCATTTGGCCGAATCTTTCACAAAGGACTCGGGGGTTCGCCAAATCCAAAATAGTGGATTTGGTGCATCCCTACTTTAACAGCTGCCTCCTATTCAGTTGGAAGTCCCCACAGTACCACGATCTTATCAAAGATTTTATAGTGAGTCATTTTGGACTAAAAAGCACCAGTACAGGTACTGTCAGGTGTTTCCCGTTCAGTAAAATGGTGATTTCAGGCACTTCTCCGCTGTTAAAATAAGAATCCACCCCACGTGCCCTCAGACTGCTCAGATAAGACAAGGTATCCCAACTGCCAGGTGCTTTACGTGAAACCTTGGATTCAGTTTTATGACAGCAGTCCGTTTACATTCAAGGTTTTAGTTCTATAAAACCAGAGTCAGAAATGACGAACGCCTTTCCTCTGCGCATGAGAAATACTGTTCCATTTATTACCTTTGGCAATTCCCATGCTGAGCGCGCTCCATCTGCACTGTAGTAATATGGTCTGCCTTGATCATCGACGTGTTTTATCCACTGCAATAAAGGAGACAAAAATGTTGAATCAACCTCTAAAATTAGACCTAAATTCACTTTAACGTCACTGGGGGGGGTGAAGCCCCTAAGTCAGCCAATGTCTTTACACAGTACAATTAGATTACATAAAAAAAGGCAGGGAATTATAATATGCAGTTATATTTCTGTCTGAGTAGATGTTAGGTGATTATCAATTCATCTCTCTCTCAATGTCCTTAGCAAAAGGCAATCAATCTTTTGGGCCTACAACTGGATGGAATGATCATTGCTCAAGACTTGCTCCACTGTACAGTTTGTCCTACATGTAAGAGCTTGGTAGGGTTAAACAGGGTTTGTCCTAGTGTTGTATCACTTCAACTTGCAGTACAGCAGTAAAGAGTGAATGAAGTTCACAGGTCACATGACTGTGGGCACCTGGGAAACTGACAATAGGTCTAGCCCCATGTCAGATTTCAAAATTAAATATAAAAAAATCTGTTTGCTCTTTTGAGAAACGAATTTCAGTGCAGAATTCTGCTGGAGCAGCACTATTCACTGATGTGTTTTGAAAAAAAAACCAAAACATGTTTTCCCATGACATTATCCATTTAAACTTGAAGAGAATACCAAGAATGTACCTTTTCATTAGTATGGTCATTTATAAAGGTGGTGTGGCCGTGCTGATCCAGTTCTTCCAACCAGCCCCTCGGAGGAGACCCACACTGACTATCTGATTGGTTGTCACAAGTGCTGTGGCATATATCGTCTGCTGAGAGCTGCTCTCGGAAAGTGGAGTGATTTGTGCAAGCAGAGGCAGGAGTTGATCAGCATCGGAAAGAGGCAATTGCAGAGAGTGTAATTGAAATGTTTCATCAATACAGAGAAGAACCAAATGGAACCAAAGCAAGCAATTACATTTAATTATTAAAGAGGGAACTATGAAAAATGAATATAAGCTTCAGCATATGGAAATGAGAAGTTTTCTAAATATAATCAATTAAAAATTCTGTATTTAGAAACTTTCTAAATACAATCAAATAAATATTCTGTATAGTTTCTGAAATAATCAAGTTTATATTCACTATTCCTCTCTCAGCATCTGTTTCTCTTCATTCTGTCTCATTCAGTAGTTGGGTGTCAGATGAATGATCCAATATATCTTATAGGGGGGCTCCTTTTGCCTAGAAGATGTATTTCATTTCATTCTATTTAAATCACCAGAAATCCTGTCTCTCTACATGCAGGATTTGTTAGATTTTGTTAGTAGTGGAATCAGTTATTTGAGTGAGCTCTAAAGGTGGCCATACACGGGCCGATAAAAGCTGCCGACAGACTGTGTCGGCAGCTTATTGGCCCGTGTATGGGGGCCCCCGACGGGCTTCCCCGATCGAGATCTGGCCGTTTGCCGAATGCTAGGATCCGATCGTTGGGCCCTAGGGCCCACGATCGGATTTGCCCGATATTGCCCACCTCAAGGTGGGCATATCGGAGGGAGATCCGCTCGTTTGGCGACATCGCCAAACGAGCGGATCTATCCATGTATGGCCACCTTAATACATCTGCTAGGAAAGGAAGCCCCCCCTATAAAGATATATTGGATCTAACTGTCAATGAATATCTGACACCCAACTGCTGAATGAAGACAGAATGAAGAGAAACAGATGCTGAGAGAGGGATAGTGAAGTTGAACTTGATTATTTCAGAAACGATACAGAATATTTAATTGATTATATTTAGAAAATTTCTTATTTCAGTATGATGAAGCTTTTATTAATTTCATTTTTGGGATAGTTCCTCTTTAAGAGAAACAACTGATAGTGAGGGTAACCTTTATTTAACATTCAGACAGAAGTCTGACGCAGAAAAAAACCCATAATTTTGCTAGCCGAATGGCTTACTGCTGGGGATAAATAGCACTAGAGGTGCATAATGCTGCAGTAATGATGTGTTGGCTAAACTAGGTAATGAAAATTATTTCTGATTCTCCTAATTGCGAAGTTTCCCAGAGGCAGAGACAAAAGCCTCGTAACAGCATCATCAAAGGGGTGATACTTCATATATAAAAAAAAAAAAAGAGAAACCCAAACCCGTTTCATTGGTGGTAGAAATAACACTGGCAAAGAGTGGATTATAAAGCAAAGAGTGCCGCAAAATAAGGCACAGGGATGATTAAACGTGAATTTTTGTCCTTAATTTGCAAATAATTTTGTCATCGGTCAGTACTCTGCAGAATTGAATTGAAGCAGAAATTATAATTGCATTAAAAAATGCAGTTTAGCTTGTTTGCAAACTGTGGGTTTTGCCATATTCTCTGGCAGCAGTTTTCTATATTTTGCAACAAATGACCGGACTCCGCTGATGAAAATCAGACTCACTGCACAAGGCTACCAATACTTTAACAGGAGCTGTTGCTCAGCCATATCATGAATCTGGAGTAACATTGATCAAAAAGAACCACAGGAAAGCACATCCTTGGCTAGCCCAAAAGCATAACAGCGACCCAGCCACAATGTGGGGAAAAGTTTTGCAGTCAGATGAAAACAAAGCTCAAAGCAAGATGTGTTAAAGGGGTGGTTCTCCTTTAAGTTAACAGTTTGTATGTCATAGAATGGCTATTTCTTTTCTTTTTTTTTTAAAGGTTATAGATTGGATATTTGTAAGCAACTTTTCAATTAGTCTTTATTAATTCTTTTTTTATAGATTTTCTTCTTTTGAATCTTTCCAGCTTTAAAATAGGGGTCACTGGCCCCATCTAAAAACAAGTGTTCTGTCAAGCTACACATTTATTGTTTTTGGTACTTTGTATTACTCATCTGTCTATTCAGCCCCTTTCCTATTCATATTCCAGTCTCTTATCTGGACCCAAGCCACAATGCTGAAACTGCAAACTGGAGAGCTGCTGAATAAAAAGCTAAATAACTCAAAAAACACAAATAATAAAAAAGGAAAAACAATGGCAAATTGTCTCAGAATATCACTCTCTATGTCATACTAAAAGTTAAAGGACCAGTAACATGAAAGATTTTGAAAAAATTTGTTTCTACTTAACATAAAAAAACCACCAAGACAGTTTTAACTTTAAATTCGCAAAGTCTTTATTCCGAAATTACTTATTGATTCTCTGCTTGCGTTCCTCTTCAGAAACGGCGACAGGGCGACGATTCATCGTGCGGCACTCGATTTCTCCTCCCTGGCTATCTCCTATAGAAGGCAGGGAGGAGAAATCAAGTGCCGCACGATGGATCGTCGCCCTGCCGCCGTTTCTAGGAGGAACACAAGCAGAGAATCAGTAAGTAATTTCTTAATAAAAACTTTGCGAATTAGAAGTTAAAATTGTCTTGGTGGTTTTTTTCATTAAGTAGAAACGATTTTTTTTAAAAAAAATGAATGTTACTGGTCTTTTAATTTAAAGGGGAACAATTCCTTTAAACGTTGCCATCGAAGGGCTCCTTTTTATCTGAGTAGGACAAACATAAAGGAGAATGGATGGTGCCAAGTACAGGAAAATGCTGCTTAAAGAAACAGAAGTCTGGGCATTAGGTCACCTTTCAGCAGGACAGTGATGCCCGACTCAAGTCAAACTGAAGAAGAAAAGGATGAATGTCCCACAACGGATCAAAGCCCTGGTCATTCCCTGATGTCATTCCAACGGAGTATATGTGGCACAGTTTTGAAATCTGAAAGATCTGGGGCAAATCTAGTCCAAAACGCTGCTGAAAAGCGTGCAAAGCTGGTACAGGTATGGGACCTGTTATCCAGAAATCTCGGGACCTGGGGTTTTCTGGATAATGGATCTTTCCCTTATTTGAATCTTCATACCTTAAAGGGGAACTATCGCGAAAATGAAAATCCAATATATGCTTCAGCATACTGAAATAAGAAATTTTCTATATATAATCAATTAAAGATCCTGTACCGTTTCTGAAATAATCAAGTTTATCTTCACTATTCCTCTCTCAGCATCTGTTTCTCCTCATTCTGTCTTCATTCAGGAGTTGGGTGTCAGATGAATGATCCAATATATCCTATAGGGGGGCTTCCTTTTGCCTAGAAGGTGTATTAGAGCTCACTCTTTTAAAATCACTAGAAATCTTGTCTCTCTACATGCAGGATTTGTGCAAAAGGCAGTTATTTTGTTAGATTTTGTTTGTCCTGGAATCAAGTTTTTGAGTGAGCTCTAATTCATCTGCTAGGAAAGGAAGCCCCCTATAAGATATATTGGATCTAACTGTCAATGAATATCTGACACCCAACTGCTGCATGAAGACAGAATGAAGAGAAACAGGTGCTGAAAGGGGAATAGTGAAGATAAACTTCATTATTTCTGAAATGATGCAGAATATTGATTGTATTTAAAAAGCTTCTTATTTCAATATGATGAAGCTTATTTAAATTCTCATTTTCGCGATAGTTCACTTTCTACTAGGCTGGTTCTGCTTCCAGTAAGGATTAATTATATCTTAGTTGGGATCAAGTACAAGCTACTGTTTTATTATTACAGAGAAAAACATTTTTCGAAATTTGGATTATTTGAATAAAGTAGAGTCTATGGGAGACAACCATCCATAATTCGGAGCTTTCTGGATAACGGGTCCCATACCTGTACTTATTCCAAAAACTGGGCACTTATCACAACGTAATTGTTTTCCCTAGCAGAGCTGCAGGCTTTTAGAGAAAACAATGTTGGTGCCCAAGCTATATTCATTTTGTACCCCCTATTCTATTACCTTGACCACCAACACAGACAAGTATAAAATGGAGAGCAAAGATCCCGGAACAGACCTCATGGTCAGCATGGCTGAAGGACTCGGATTTGCCAGAGCCTGCTTCCTTTGTTCCCCGCGGAGGCTTCCATGTTCTCTCTTGAGTTGCTTTATTGAAGTAATAGTAACGGCCGCTGTTATCTTTATGAGTCTCCCACTCGCCTGTAACTTGCACCGGAGAAGAGACGGGCTGCGGGGGCAGCGCAGACTGAGAGATTTTCAGCTCTTGCAAATTCGCATATACGGGAGAATCCGATCTTGCCGGCGCCGGTGATACCGAGATCTAGAATGAGGAAAAAAGGCAGCGTATAAAAAACACTAATATACAGTAGAACCCCTATTTTACGTTTTTTCAGGGGACCTGGAAAAAAAATGACGTAAAATCCGGCAAAAATTTAAAATCAGGGAAATGTGTTAAAGGGGTTGTTCACCTTTAAGATAACTTTCAGTATGATGTAGAGGGTGATATTCTGAGATCATTTGCAATTTGTTTTCATTTTTTATTATTGAAGGTTTTTGAGCTATTTAGCTTTTTATTCAGCAGCTCTTCAATTTGCATTTTAGGGATTTGGTAACTAGGGTGTAAATTACCTTAGCAACCATGCACTTGTTGGAACAAGAATAGGAGAGAGTCTGCATAGAAGGATCAGTAATAAAAAATAACAGTAACTGTACATTTCTAGCCTGACAGAGCATTTGCGTTTTAGAAGGGGGTCAGCGACGCCCATTTGAAAGCTGCAAAGAGTCAGAAGACAAATAACTATAGAACTATAAAAAATAAATAATGAAAACCAATTGAAAAAGTTAGAACTGGCTGTTCTATAACATAATAAAAGTTACCTTAAAGGTGAACTGCCCCTTTAAAGTAGCTTTTTCTTCAAACACTGAAAGGATATAAGCACAGGAGTCCGTTTTACTTTTGAGATACAATATTTAGTGTGTTAATAACAAGGGTTAAACATTGCAGCGTTAATGTTACACTATGGGGTAGAGTCCTGCGCGGGTCCATTTTTTGGAACCCGTACCCAACCCGTACACGTAACCAGCATTCTTACCCGCTACCCGACACGCAAGTACCTTATCCGCAACCCGGACCCGAGACCAGCTGACCATCAAGAATCAGGAAGTGCTGTCATTGTAAACTGGAAGTGACATCACCGGAAGTAGGTGTGATCAGAAAAAAAGGAGTAAAACAGGAAGCGCTGCCATTGTAAACCAGAAGTGACATCATCGGAAGTAGACATGATCAGAAAAAAGGAGTAAAAATCGTTATTGAGAAGACCCGAGGCCCGACCCGCAAACCCGCAGAACCGCTGACCAGCGTGTATACCCGCAACCAGAACGTCTACCTGCAAACCGCAGGTTTTTGCGTGCAACCAGCGGGTGCCTGACCCGCTGCAGGACTCTACTATGGGGGGTATGTGCAAGACTCTCTGTCAGACACATACACAACCTAAAGCAATAAGCGATTGGTGCAGGACTGTATAAGGGGCAGACTAATTGCAATTGACCATTTACAGGCAGAACCATCTGGTTAGTATTTTAAACCTCTATTTCACAAATTATAATATTCATAGAGGAAAAAAAAGTTTTTTGGAACATCAGGACAAAATTTTAATTTAAAATCTGGGAAAACATTATTAAAATCAGGGAAATGCACCCACAGAATGCATTATAAATTGGCGGGACCACAAATAAAAAATGTAAAATGCGGCAAAACTTAACACCAAGGTTTCACTGCACACTAAAATAAAGTAATGCTTGTGAATTATAAACATATGCACATAAATCTTCCTATAAACCTGTAATAACTCAGCCCCACTAGATGTCCCCACAGAACTCCCAATTCTGCAACTGTCATGCACCTGCTATGGAAACACTTAGGGACACTTTGCCAATATGGAAAATCCAATTTCACACAAACACACACTTGTCTGTCTTTAGGCTGCTTACATGAACAGCAAATTAAAGGAACAGTAACGCCAAAAAATGTAAGTGTTTTAAAGTAAAGAAAATATAAGGCAGTGTTGCCCTGCACTGGTAAAACTGGTGTGTTTGCTTCAGAAACACTACTATAGTTCATATAAATAAGCTGCTGTGTAGCAATGGGGGCAGCCATTCAGAGCTGAAAAAAGGCACAGGATAGGCAGTAGATAACAGATGCGCTCTGTTAGTATACAATGGGATTCATCAGAACTTATCTGATCTATTGTGTATCCTGTGCTTGAATGGCTGCTCCCATGGCTACCTAGCAGCTTCTTTACATAAACCATAGTTGAGTTTCTGAACCAAACCCACCAATTTTACTAGTGCAGGGCAACAGTACACTATAGTACCATTCCTTTAAAAACTTACATTTTTTGGTGTTATTGTTCCTTTAAGTGTCATTAGAATGTGAAAAATCAGTGGGGACTGGTTTACTCTGAACCAGTGAGAGATTAACATATAACCTGCATACGGTGCAGCATCACATTAGACATTTTTCTTGGTTTCTCAGGACCAGGGGGTTTTCCAGATAAGGGATCTTTCCTTAATTTGGATCTTCATACTTTTGGAGGCACATTTATCAAGGGTCGAATTTCGAATTTTTTTTTAAAACTCCCATAAACCCGAAAATCTAAAATTTATTAATAAAATTGACCCAAAAACTCTGTTCGAGGTTTTTTTCTCAGAAAAAAACCTCGAATATCAGGAAGGCTGCAAACAACTCAAGATCCCTGGACTTCTCCCGTTGCCTTAAACAGCAATTCGGTAGGTTTTAGGTGGCGTATAGTGGAATTCGAAGTTCTTAAAGGGCCAGAGTATGATAAATCTCGGAAATCAAATTTGATCACTCAAATCAAATTTGAAAAACTCCCAAAGTCGAATTTGACAGTTTTGACCATAAAAAAACCTTGAAAATTCGAATTTTCAATTTCACCCTTGATAAATCTGCCCCTTAGTCTAATAGAAAATCATATAAACATTAAATAAACTCAATAGGCTGGTTTTGCTTCCAATAAGGATTAATTATATCTTAGTTGGGATCAGGTACAAGCTACTGTTTTATTATTACAGAGAAAAGGAAATCATTTTAAAAAATTTGGATTATTTGGATAAGATGGAGTCATGGGAGATGGCCTTCTTGGAGCTTTCTGAATAATGGGTTTCCGGATCTCGAGAAATTTGCATTGTAAAAACCAGCAGATTCCAAGTACTCAAAGTCCAATGCCATGTCAGCCATCTCTTAAGCTGTCCATACATGAAGAGATCTGCTCGTCTGGCGACATCGCCGAACGAGCGGATCTTTCACCGATATGCCCAGCAACGGCAGGGCTATATCGGGGTAATCCGAACATTCAACCCTAGGGCCGAAGGATAGGATTACAATGAGGAGCAATGGGCTCCGACAAGGTCGGTAGGCAGAAAAATTAAACCTTCCCCATTAATATTGTGGCCAGATATCAATCGGGAAGACTCGTCGGAAGCCCCCATATATGGGCAGATAAATTGCCAAATTGGTCTTAAGGGCCGATATCGGCAACTTTATCTGCCCGTGTAGGGCCTCCTTTAGTAGATTTGTGGACAAAAGATAAATCATGATTTAGCTATAGATTCTGAGCTGATAACTAGAGAACCACCACAGCACAGTGTTGCCCACTCCACAATACCAGACATTTTTCAGATTTATAAAAAAAAATAGAGTTCAATGTTGGGTGTTAGTCACTCAGAACAATGTGTGGAATACCTGTAATAGGGTTTTTTTTTTTTTTAAATTTGAGCCCTTGTTTGAGGTCCAATATTTAGTCAGGGGTAAATAACAGATATCTGAAAACGTTGCCATTCAGCTGAATTAATGGCCACCTCCACTCTTCAAGCCAGGTATTTCTGGAGTATTTAAAGGGAAACGCCACAAAAACATAACTTAAGCTTTTTGAAATGTAAACATAATTTCAAGCAACTTTGCAATATACATCGATTAAAAAATATGCAGACTTTTCATGATTTTTAATGGTTTCTAACAGTTCCCTAAGCCTAGCCCCCTGCTCTCCTGCTGATCTGTCTGACTACTTTGCTGAGCTGGCTGACTACTGTAACTTTGTATCAACAGACAGCTGTCCTCAGCCTGCATCCTCCAAACCCCACAATTCCCTGCACACGTGATTTCAATAAGGAACGGAACATTACAGTGCAATGCATTGTGGGTTATGTAGTTCATGCATGCTGTCTGTAAGCTGTGGAGGAGTTGTTACAATGTGTAACATCAGTGTTACCAGGAATTTAAATGATGCAGAAAGAAGAACAGTTAAACAGCATAGAAAATGGCATTTATTCATACTTTTTGAAGAAACGGGTAACTGTGATGGGTATATTAGGGGTTTCTGTTATGTTGGCTTCTTTATCAAATTTTGGTTTGAAAGCCGGAGTTCCCCTTTACGTTTGCAACAAAAGAAAAAAAAAAAACATGGCCAACAGCAGAATATTAGAAATAAGGCGAATGTGAGAATTGTCTCTTTAAATACTTCCCATTCTGAATTCTATATATCCTGCTCCTCTGTATGGGTTAGTTTGCCTTTATTTAAACAATATTCTGTTTTCATAAACAGACGCTAATCTTAAAAGTGGATAAGAAAAAAGACCTATTAGTGGTGAGGAAGCCACAAAGGTAGCAATGGGCAACACCAATGTAAACAAGATGGCCCGGATGATCCATAGCCGCTCAAATGGATAAAGCATTGAAATAATCCACTAAACCACAGAATACTTAGCTTCAACTATGACTCACAATACACTTCCTTCTCCTCCTCCGGATTAGGGACAGCTATCCCTCTCTGGCTCCGCACCAATGAAAACCAAAAGACGTCAGTCCATAACAATAACCCGTTTCAATAAAATAAAGACATGTGCAGTAAGCAACCAAGCATACATTAAAGAATGGAGAAAAACACACTAACAGACTAACATACATCACAACAAGATAAAGTCATACAAAAACAAATATGAAATAAGCGTTGAACCCAAATGGCAATTATGGGCCTAAAATGTTCAGATTTGTGATCAGAATCAGATTAGAATCAAGCATAGCCCCTACTTATACATGCAGAAGGAATGACTTAGCAATAGGGGTTTCCATCTCCAAAGCAAACAAACTGACTAATGCTCATATGCACAGAAGAAAATATCTTACAGTAATTAGGGCAGCACACATTACCCAATACAATGCAACTTCTTTCCGAGGATTCATTTGCTCACCACAAACTTTGCCTTAACTTGTGCCGGATGCATCATTCCTGCTGCACATTTGTAGGGTATTTAAATGGATTCGGTCATGATTTTTATGGATTACTTTTTATTTCTAAAGTACACTGTTTACATTGCAAATAATTCACTTTACCAATTAGAATTTTATTACTGAACCAACAGTTCTGTAGCTGTAATATTGGTGTGGAGGAGCGATCTCAGTGTATTGTGCCTGATTCTGAGCTTTGAGAAGGAGCCAGCACTTCAGGGTGGAACTGCTTGGAGACAGCTATTGTTTCTCCCATTGCCATTGTATTTTACCCCGACCTAGGTCATGTTCGATAGCCCCACCTAGTGATAGACATGAGAATAGCACCAAGCAGGGTTTTCCCGCTTTGGTGCTATTCTCATGTCTACCACTAGGGAGCACCTTTAGCAATGCAAGCAAACCCTTCAATAGCGGTGTCAGGTAGCTGCTATCTGGTTAGCTACCCATTGTTCTGTTCATCGGTTGCCGATGGGCTGCTGGGGAGGGAAGGGAGGGGGTGATATTACTTGCAGAATAGCAGTAAAAAGTGACTGAAATTTACCAGAGCACAAGTTACATGGCCTGAGGGCACCTGGGAAACTGACAATATGTCTAATCCCATGCCAATTTTCAAAATGAAATATAAAAAATCTGTTGAAGCAACACTATTGAAAAAACAGGTTTTCCCACGACAGTATACCTTTAATAACCTTTGCAGGCACTGCAGCAAGCCAACTGAAGTGGGAGCACCTATATAAATGCAACATGCAAAGGAAGCCCTGTATATGCTCAAGAAAGGTGCAATGCAATAGGCTAGATTTATTTTCCACCTGTTAAAGGTGTTAAAGTTGAAGGTATGCAAAGTTGTGTGATCTAGATAGGGAGACACCGAATCCACTATTTTGGATTCGGCCTAACCCCCGAATCCTTCACAAAAGATTCGGCAGAATACCGAACCGAATCCTATGCAAATTAGGGGTGGGAAGGGAAAAACATTTTTTACTTCCTTGTTTTGTGACAAAAAGTCATGTCATTTCCCTCCTGCCCCTAATTTGCATTTGCAAATTAGTATTCGGTTCAGCCAAGCAAAATGATTTGGCGGAATCCTGGATTTGGTGCATCCCTAGATCTAGAACATTCCACCATTGTAGTAGGCAAATACGATAAAGTGGTGAGCATATTGGTAGCCAATCAAATAAACGGAAGAGTAAAAAGAGACAAATGGTATGTATGCACCTTCCCATTTACAACAGATTATACGAAGTTAGATAAATTTAGCTCTTAGAGCAGAGACACACAGGCAGATCCAGGGAGATTAGTCGCCCGGCGACAAATCTCCTCTTCTTCCGGGCGACTAATCTCCCCCAACTGCCTTCTCCTGCCTGTCTTGCTGCAGATGGTGTATCTGTACATCGTTGTACAATTCAGCGCAATTTGCACAAAGAACATCTGTATGGCAGGGGGATGAGAAAGAAGCACTTTCTGCGCCACAAACAGAGTCACTTGTTGTATGTAAAAGCTCATTTATACAAGTCACAGTCATTTTGGAACAAAGTGCTTTGGACTGATGAGACAAAAATTGAGTTATTTGGTCATAACAAAAAGTGCTTTGCATGGTGGAAGAAGAACATCGCATTCCAAGAAAAACACCTGCTACCTACTGTCAAATTTGGTGGAGGTTCCATCACGCTGTGGGGCTGTGTGACTAGTTCAGGGACTGGGGCCCTTGTTAAAGTCGAGGGTCGGATGAATTAAACCCAATATCAACAAATTCTTCAGGAGAATGTTCAAGCATCAGTCACAAAGTTGAAGTTAAGAAGGGGTTGGATATTCCAAAAAGACCATGACCCTAAACACACTTGGAATCTACAAAGTCATTTATGCAGAGGGAGAAGTACAATATTCTGGAATGGCCGCCACAGTCCCCCGACTTGAATATCACTGAAAATCTATGGGATGATTTGAAACAGTCTGTCCATGCTCAGCAGCCATCAAATTTAACTGAACTGGAGAGATTTTGTATGGACGAATGGTCAAAAATACCCCCATCCAGAATCCAGACACTCATCAAAGGCTATAGGAGGCGTCTAGAGGCCGTTACATCTGCAAAAGGAGGCTCAACTAAGTATTGATGTAATATCTCTATTGGGGTGCCCAAATTTATGCACCGGTCTAATTTTGTTATGATGCATATTTTCTGTTAATCCAATAAACTTTATGTCACTGCTGAAATACTACTGTTTCATAAGGCGTGTTATATATTAGATGGAAGTTGCTACTTTGAAAGCTCAGCCAACGATAAACAAAACTCCAAAAGAATTGAGAGGTTCCCAAACTTTTTCATACGACTGTATATTATAATTATTTATTTATATAAACAATAGAAGTGTTTCTGAAGCAAACACATCAGTTTTACCAGTGCAGGGCAACACTGCATTATATTGGTATTACTTTAAAAAAATTTAATTTTTTGATGTTACTGGTCGTTTAACCATAAAGCAAATGTTGAAGAAGAATAGAAACTTTTCAAAAAGAGCAGCCAGTTATGTAGGATTAATAACTAGTACCTTTGCTATAGAAGGATTATGGCACAAGGATTTGCAGAGTAATTCATGTCAGATGACGTTAAAGGGCATGTAAAGGCAAAAATATAAAATCCCATTTTTACTTTCTTTAATGAAAAATAAATCTATCTCCAATATACTTTAATTAAAAGATGTCTACAGTTTTTATCATAAACCTGACTGTATGCAGTGCAATTCCCCCTTCTTTTACTGCTGTTGATAGGAATTGTCAGATGGTCCCCAACTGCTGTGCAGGTAAACGATCATACTTTCAAATGGCAGGGGGAGCCCCCCACCTTTCAAATGGCAGGGGGAGCCCCCCCACCTTACTTCCCAGAACTCGAGCAGCATTGTTGGATTCCCTGTAGAGATTTGTATCCAGAGACGCAGTGCAGTCTCTATATTATGATTATTAATCAGTCTTGCTGTATTGGCTTCTATGGCAGATATTATTTGACTTGTGCTGTTTTGATAATTTATGACGATCCCTAAGCTTAACCTCCCAACTGAAGCCCAGACCACACTGAGCATGTGCGAGTCTTGATATTGCAGAAATGTCTAACAAAGTTACAAGATGACAGCCCCCTGCGCCAACTTTGAAAGCATAAATCATTTGTCTTATTAGGCTGCTGGTGCAGTAAGTTCATGTTTATATTTAGTATACATAATACAGCATTTCTAACATTATTCTATTTTAGACTTTAGTTGCCCTTTAAGCTTCAACACAACTGGGGCTAAAGTCAAATACTCTGTCCCGGTTTCCTAATTCTATTACAGCTAAAAATGAAGACAATTTGTAGCTTGAGCAGCAGGATATGTACGGTGTGCTCCTGCACCTATTTATCAATCATGGTACAGCAATGGGACCTGTTATCCAGAATTCTCAGGACCTGGGGTTTTTCCGGATAATAGATCTTCCCATAATTTGGATCTTCATACCTTAAGTCTACTAGAAAATCATATAAACATTAAATAAACCCAATAGGCTGGTTTTGCTTCCAATAAGGATTAATTATATCTTAGTTGGGAACAAGTACAAGGTCCTGTTTTATTATTACAGAGAAAAAGGAAATCATTTTTAAAAATATGGATTATTTAGGGAAGCACCGAATACACTATTTTGGATTCGGCCGAACCCCCGAATCCTTCGCAAAAGATTTGGCCGAATACCGAACCGAATTTGCATATGCAAATTAGGGGTGGGAAGGGGAAACATTTTTTACTTCCTTGTTTTGTGACAAAGTCACGTAATTTCCCTGCCGACCCTAATTTGCATATGCAAATTAGGATTGGGTTCAGCCGGGCAGAAGGATTTTCCCGAATCCGAATACTGTTTAAAAAGGCCGAATCCTGAACCGAATGCTGGATTCGGTGCATCCCTAGGTAAAATGTAATATATGGGAGACAGCCTTTCTGTAATTCAGAGCTTTCTGGATAATGGGTTTCCTGATAACGGATCCCATAAGAATGACTTTACATGTTGATCTGGACCAGCACCTCAACATCAAACACATGATGAAAATCTGTGAAACCACTACAGATCAATGTGACCGAAGACTATGAAATGCCGTGGAATTCAGGAAGAGGCGTGTGTATGAATCCAAAACGCAGGAAAGGTATCGCTGTTTTGTGCTGAGAGAGCGGCCTGCACTAATCTGGAGCTTGTCCATTCATTAGAACAACCCCTCCCCTCCCATAGTGTTCAAATATAATTCCGGATCAGCATTCAGAGGATCAGTTAGAAACACCGGCATTTTTAGAACATTCTCATCGACACCAATGTGTGGGAACATTAAAGGGCATGTAAAGTCTAAAATAGAATAAGGCTAGAAATGCTGTATTTTATATACCAGTACTAAATATAAACATGAACTTACTGCACCACAAGCCTAATCAAACAAATAATTTATGCTTTCAAAGTGGCTACAGGGGTCACCATCTTGTAACTTTGTTATACATCTTTGCAAGACTAAGACTGTGCACATGCTCAGTGTGGTCTGGGCCGCTTAGGGATCGTCATAAACAAAGCTGCTTGAGTTCTGCATGGCTAGGAAGTAAGGCGGGGGCTCCCCCTGCTGTTCATAAGTATGATTGTTTCCCTGCTCAGCAGTTAGGGACCGTCTGACAATTCCTATCCACAGCAGTAAATGAAGGGAGAATTTCACTGCATACAGTCAGGTTTCTTATAAAAACGGTACACATTTTTTAATTAAAGTATATTGGAGATAGGTTTCCTTTTCATTAAAGAAAGTAAAAATGGGATTTTATTTTTTTGCCTTTACATGCCCTTTAACAGCAAGCGCAGCCTCTTCTTACTCTTTCCAACTGTCTAATGGGAGTGAAGAAGTCAAAAAAAAAAAAAAAAAAAAGATTGCTCTGTGAGGCTACAATTATATTGTAATTCTTACTTTATAATGTGTATATTTTGATGTAGGCTCTCCTCTATTCACATTTCTTTCACTCATTCAAACCACTGTCTGGGTGCTAGGTTAAATTTGACCCTAGCAACCAGGCAAACTGGAAAGCTGCTGGGAAAAAATCGAAAGAATTCAAAGACCGAAAATAATAATAAATGAAAACCAAGTGCGATCTTTCTCTGAATATCAATCCACAACATACTAAAAGTTAAATCTAAATCTAAAGGTGAACAACCCGTTTAATTGAGGTTGTATAGGATCCGTTATCCAGAAAGCTCCAGATTATGGAAAGACCGTCTCCCATAGACTCCATTTTATCCAAATAATCCAAATCTTTAAAAATGATTTCCTTTTTCTCTGTAATAATAAAACAGTCACTTTTACTTGATCCCAACTAAGATATAATTAATCCTTATTGGAAGCAAAACCAGCCTATTGGGTTTATTTAATGTTTATATGATTTTCTAGTAGACAAAGGGGAGGTTCACCTTTAAGGTAACTTGTATTATGTTATAGAATGGCCAATTCTAAGCACTATTTATTTTTTATAGTTTTATAGGTAGTTGCCTTTTTCTTCTGACTCTTTGCATCTTTCAAATGGGCATTGCTGACTCCCTTCTAAAAAAGGCTACAAATGTATTTAGTGCTACATTTTATTACTGATTCTTCTATTCAGGCCTCTCCTATTCATATTCCAGTCTCTTATTTAAATCAATGCATGGTTGCTAGGGTAAATTGGACCCTAGTTACCAGATTGGTTAATAGGCAAATTGAAGAGCTGCCGAATAAAAAGCTAAATAACTCAAAAACCACAAATAATAGAAAATGAAAATAAATTACAAATTGTCTCAGAATATCACTCTCTACATCATACTAAAAATTATCTCAAAGGTAAACAACCCCTTTGAGGTATGAAGATCCAAATTACGGAAAGATCCTGGAAAACCCCAGGTCCAGAGCATTCTGGATAACAGGTCCCATACCTAGGTATAGGACCTGTTATCCAGAATGCTCAGGACCTGGGGTTTTACGGATAACGGCTCTTTCTGTAATTTGGATCTTCATACATTAAGGGGCATATTTCAAATTTTTTTTTATGGTCAAAACTTTCAAATTTGACTAGGGAATTATCCAAATTTGATTCCAGTTTTTTTTAAAAAAAAAAAATTTGAATTTGATTTTCTTTATTTATCATACTCTGACCCTTTAAGAATTCAAACTTGACTATTTCCCCACCTTAAACCTGCAAAATTACTAAAAGTAAATGGGAGAGGTCTAGGGGTCAATTTGGAGTGGTTTGTAGTAGGGATGCACTGAATCCACTATTTAGATTCGGCCGAACCCCCAAATCCTTTTGTGAAAGATTCGGCCGAATAACGAACTGAATCCTAATTTGCATCTGCAAATTAGGGGTGGGAAGGGGAAAACATATTTTACTTTCTTGTTTTGTGACAAAAAGTCACGCGATTTCCCTCCCAGATCCTAATTTGATTTGGTACGGCCGGGAGAAGGATTCGGCCGAATCCTGCTTAAAAAAGGCCAAATCCTAGCTGAATCCCGAACCGAATCCTGGATTCGGTGCATCCCTAGTTTGTAGCCTTCAAGTTTTTTTTTCAGGAGAAAAACTCAAGTCGTACAAACGGAATACGAATCGAGTTTGATCAAATTCAAATTGAATTTGATTCAAGTTTTCGGGCCGTTTAAATTGGTTCAACTGTTACAAATTCGATTTTTTTTTTTTTTTTTAAATAAATCTCCCCAAGTCAAATTTTGAAATTCAACCCTTCATAAATGTGCCTCTAAGTCTACTGGAAAATCAGTAAACATTAAATAACCCCAAATAGGCTGGTTTTGCTTCCAATAAGGATTAATTATATCTTTGTTGGGATCAAGAATAAGCTACTGTTTTATTATTACAGAGAAAGGAGAATTAATTTAAAAAAAATTGGATTATTTGGATAAAATGACGAGTCTGGTTCTCCAACATGCTGGAAATGTTCATCTGCTGATGCAGCAAATCTCCCAGTGTAGGGCGCATTGGCAGATTAAGTTTAGAGGTGCTGCAATCCTCTTTACTGTCTTCTGTTCCAGTCATTCCGGATGTCGGCCCAAATGAAAGGAAAATATAAAGCTGACAAGTAAAGCTTCACACACAACTGGAGCTAAAGTAAATTGCTCAGCTCCTTTTCCCTTATACCATTAGAGCTAAAAATGAAGGTAAATTGTAGCACAGGCAGCAGGATTTTGTACTAAATGCGAAACTTCATAGACCATTGTCCTTTTTTCAACCCAAATTAATTATATCTGCTCCTGCAACACTAGCAATTTAGGCTCAAACAGGGCTCAGTGAAATTCTACAATTAGCTTAGCCTCAGCAAATCTCTAAAGAAAATAAGGTCACATTTTATTCTGAAGACTTCCTGAAACATTTACTTATATACAGGTATGGGGTCCGTTGTCCAGAAAGCTCCGAATTACAGAAATGCCGTCTCCCATGGACTCCATTTTATCCAAATAATCGAACTGTTCCAACTCCAAAATAATGGATTCGGTGCATCCCTAATTTTATCTAAATAATCCATATTTTTAAAAACAATTTCCTTTTTTTTCTCTGTAATCATAAAACAGTAGCTTGTACTTGATCCCAACTAAGATATAATTAATCCTTATTGGAAGCAAAACCAGCCTGTTGGGTTTATTTAATGTTTACATGATTTTCTAGTAGACTTAAGGTATGAAGAAATTACAGTAATACCAGTTATCCAGAAAACCCCAGGTCCTGGGCTGTAATTGTGAGGTTACAAATATAAACGGCTGAAAAACGAGTAATCTTTAGTTAATTAGATTCATTTTATATTTGTTTTTCTAGCTGCAGAAAGAAATATATACCGTATTTTAATTCCTTTAAGACAAGGGATTCTGGCAAAGCACATAGTTTGGCATTATCAATTATGTTCTTAAATAAATCTCTAACAATTGCTTTAAAGGCTGTGCTGATAAGGCAAAGATATAGTACAGTTATGGGATCCGTTATCTGGAAACAAGTTATCCAGAAAGCTCCGAATTACAGAAAGGCCATCTCCCATAGACTCCATTATCCGGAAAACCCCAGATACACTGGTTTTCATTTTTTATTATTTGTAGATTTTGAGTTATTTCGTTTTTTATTCAGCAGCTTTCCAGTTTGCAATTTCAGCAATCTAGTTGCTAGGATCCAAATGGCCGTAGCAACAATGCATTCATTTGAATAAAAGACGGATATGAATAGGAGAGGACCTGAATAGATAGACGAGTAAAAAAAAGTAGCAAGAACATTAGAAGCCTTACAGAGCATTTGTTTATTAGATGGGGTCAGTGACCCCCATTTGAAAGCTGGAAAGATTCAGAAGGCAAACAGTTTAAAAAAGAACATACAAAATAAAAAATGAAGGCCCATTGAAAAGTTGTTTAGAATAAGTCAGTCGATAACATACTAAAAGTTAACGTAACGTTGAACCAGACGTTTAAGTAGATAATGGGGACCCCTGGACAAAAGGTGTTCTCTGGGCCTCTATTTAATCTAATGATTTGGCTTTAAACATCGTGAAATGTAGAACTCTGTATAAACTATATATAAAATAAAAATATATGTATCATTTCTAGCAGGATGTATATTCAGGCCACTGCACATTAAAATTCTGAATACTGTATGGCTATTTCAGCTGCATCCAGGAAGCAGAGTGCTTAGTTGCTGCTGTTGTAAAACATTGTGAATGATCATGTGTAAATAAATATACCAGTGCTAATCTTTAGGGACTTGCCTAGTAATCCTATCTCAGGGCTGTCACAGGAAAGAAACCTGTGAGAAAGGACAGCACCGCAGGGAACAAGTCAGTTGCAATTTACCTGGATGAAAACAAACTGCTGCTCGTGCCGAGAGTCTCCATAGACTTCTTTTAATTAGATCATCATCTTTAAATAAATTACCCGGAAATATGTTACATATTTGGGTTACTAAATGAAAACCGGTTCGACAACCTTGCTCTTAAAAGACAGGGGCCTGAGCTGGATGCCATTATCTGCAAAAACAAGGAATGCACCGAATCCAGGATTTGGCAAAGATTCCGCCTTTTCAGCAGGATTCGGCTCAATCCAAATGCCAGGCCAGACTGAACCCGAATCCAAAACATCATGTGACTTTTCATCACACCAACAAGGAAGTCAAAATTGTTTTACCATGTGCAGTTCTCTCTCCCCCTCGTTTCCCTAATTTACATATGCAGATTAGGGTTTGGATTCGGGTTTGGCATTTGCCCGAATCTTTCAAAAAGGATTTGGCCAAGTCCTAAAATAGTGGATTCGATGGACCCTTAGCAAAAACTGTAAGTACATTCTAGTGATTTTTGACATGTACCACCCCCAACCCAACTAACCTGTCCTGAAGCTGAGAAGGGACTTAAAGGAGATCGAAAGTCTGTTTGCACTTGGGGGTGCCAAATGTTAGGCACCCCTAAGTGATTGTACTGATTTACCTGAAACCCAGGGGCGGTGCTCCTATCAGCAGAAAACTGCACCGGCCCGCGGTTATACCAGCGAGCACCATGTAGCGATCCTCTTCTGTCTTCGACCTTCTTCTCGTGGCTGCGCATGCGCAGTAGAACGAAAAGCCGAACTTTAACAAAAGATCAGTTATTTCATTAAATTGTGCATGCATTTGCCCAGGGTAATTTGTAGAAAGAAGAAGACGGAAGTGGATCCGGGCCGGTGCAGTTTTCTGCTGATAGGAGCACCGGCCCGGGGTTTCAGGTAAGTCAGTACAATCACTTGGGGTGCCTAACATTTGCCACCACCAAATGTACGATGCCTTTCCTTTTCCTTTAAAGGGACAAACCCAATCTGTCCCCTTAGCAGTCTTTAGAGATGATGTTAAAAGGTAGACAGAGCTCCATAAACACCATCCCACCAATGAAGGAGGACTATTTAGGGTCCAGCCAAAGCACATAAAGTAAAACTGGCCGTAAACTGCCAGGCCTGATTGATTGGCGAGGTCCCCACCCAAGCACAGGACAAAATCACATTGTTGGGACTAGTATAATCTGCTTGGGTTTCCTCATAACCTGCAGGCTCCTAAAAAAACGATCATGGCCAGTGTGAAGATGATAAACAGACACCATAGTCTCCATAGTAAGATCAATAAAAGACTGTTGTGAATGTTGTATAATTACTAAAACATGCTGTGGAATATATTGTAATATATATATATATATTGGTGCTATATGCTAAAGTATAAAAGCTAATAATAAATGGAGCCTTCTGCATGGCCTTACTGGTCTTAAAGGAGAACTAAACCCTAAAAATGAATATGGCTAAAGATGGAATATTTTATATAGTGAACTTATTGCACCAGCCTTAAGTTTCAGCTTGTCAATAGCAGCAAAGATCCAGGACTTCAAACTTGTCACAGGGGATCACCATCTTGGAAAGTGTCTGTGACACTCACATGCTCAGTGGGCTCTGAGCAGCTGTTGAGAAGCTAAGCTTAGGGCTCGTCACTAATTATCCAGCAGAAAATGAGGTTGGCCTGTAATATAAGCTGATGCTACAGGGCTGATTATTAAATTCTGATGCTAATTGCACTGGTTTCTGTGCTGTCATGTAGTAATTATCTGTATTAATTACTAATCAGCCTTATATTGTGACATTTCTATTCTATGTGTACTGTATATTGTGAGTGGGTCCCTAAGCTCAGTAAGTGACAGCAGCACAGAGTATGTGCAGTGAATCAGCAGAAAAGAAGATGGGGAGCTACTGGGGCATCTTTGGAGACACAGATCTTTACTGCTAAAGGGCTGTGGTTGCCTTGGGCTGGTACAGAAGCCCAAAACATTTCTAGCTACTTCTTTATTTATGCTTTAGTTTACCTTTAAACATTCCCACAGGTTTGTTTGAGTGGAAGGAGTTTAAAAGTTCAAGAGTGCAGTAAATGAAAGGATGGAAGAAGGAATGCAGCCACAGTCTGGAACAGGCTAAGTGCCGCTGCACCAAGTGCAACTGCCACCAAGTCGCTGTATTCACTGGTTTCTCTTGTGCCACCAAGTTCTGCGGCACGATGCTGTAACACGCTATTATTTCATGTTCTGCTTACTGTAAAGGCAGGAAAATTAGAAGCTGCAAAATTAGAACAAAGAAGTGGTTTTTATGCTGACTTTGCATTTTCTTTTCTGGAACTGAAAGGATGTCTGTTTTTTTTAACCATCTTAAATGCCCCATCATTTGAATAAAATTTTATTGTGGGGGGAAGCAAAAAAGATTTTCCACTATACTTAAAATAAAATTAGGGAAACTGTCCCTTGCTACTATGGCTAATCCAAGAGTTAGTTGGGCAATGTCCGCAATGTCCTACAAACAAAAGGCTTATTAAAATTTATATGATACACAAAAGCCATGAATATCTTGTAAATTATATCCTTATGAACTGTGAGTTCTGATGTCATCAGTTATAAACGGTGGGTAGTGATGTCATTTCTGTCACGACTCACTGAATCTTGTGTATTATAATAAATAAATTGCCCCCTGTTGCAAAATATGAGGATATTAGAAGTTACCGAGGAGTTTCATGACCTGTATAAAAAAAACACTCGGCCTTATGTTTTTATATGATCATGAAACCCCTCGGTAACAGGAGGGGGTACTTTATTCAATATATCTACGGATGTGTTGGTCTGTTGCAGTACAGCACGGCATGCCTGGTGGGGATGTGTTGGAAATCAAATGTTCCATAAGGCTGAATATCCGTTATCCCCGTACAGGGTACGGTCAATGAGAAGCTGTCCCAGATGTCCTATAGATTAAAGAAGCAGCAAAGCTCAATTTTCAGCGTTCGTTTACAAAACAGGTTAGGTAGTGAATATATTATGTCTATTGTATGTGTGGCTTGTTATTTCTTGCACTAAACAGGCTGAAACTGAAAGCCAAGGCATATGCGATGTCCTGTTCAAAAATAAATGACAGGCAAACGGAGAAGCCCTGTGTATAATAAGCTGCTCTTTATCTCAAAGCCTAACAGACTGCATCTTGGGGAAAGGGGGATAATGCTTCTTTAATATAAATACACAGGGCAGCACGGTAGTTCAGTAGTTGGCACTTCCTTAGTTTCCTTGCACAATTCAAAACATACTCAGGGTCATTTATCAACACTGGGCAAATTTGCCCATGGGCAGTAACCCATGGCATTCATTGTTCTACTTGTAGCTGGCTTTAAAAAGCAATTCATTGATTGGTTGCTATGGGTAACTGCCCATGGGCAAAAAATACCCAGTGTTGATAAATGAGCCCCAGTGAAACTTAGCTGGCTCCTGATAACACTGACCCTAGTGTGTGTGAACCTTAGATTGTAAGCTCCACTGAAGCAGTCATCTGTGAATAATGTAAAGTGTCTGTAAAGTGCTATTATTATTATTATTATAATAAAATCTTTATAACAAAATGTTGTATACATCAGACATACAAATCCTGGTCCAATCAGCAGGCAAACAGGGGTACCTGCTCATTAAGAGCTTACAATCTAAAATATAAATGAATAATACCAGCCCTAAGGGTCAGGCCTAACCCACGTGTCATCTACAGTGATGCCACAAGTTTTTTGAGGAGCAAGCAGTTTTAACGTGTAACACGACCATTTTTCTAACACGGAAGTTTTTAAAGTTAATTTTTTCACCTTCTTATGTCTTTCCAAAGAAGCTCGGGGGGGAGGGGGGGGTCCTGGATCTATAACTGTTCTAAATTGATACATTTCTTATCTTTGGCCCTGCAAAGCAGAATTGTTCAAGGGGTTGTTTACCTTTACATTAACTTTTAGTATGATGTAGAAAGTGATATTCTGAGACAATTTGCAATTGGGTTTCATTGTTTTATCTGTGGTTTTTGAGTTATTTAGCGGCTCTCCAGTTTGCAATTTCAGCAATCTGGTTGCTATGGCCCAAATTACCATAGCAACCATGCATTGATTTGAATAAGAGACTGGAATATGAATAGGAGAGGCCTGAATAGAAAGTGGAGTAAAAAAAAGTAGCAATACCAATAAAGTTGTAGCGTTACAAAGCATTTGTTTTTTAGATGGGGATTTTTTTTTTTTAATTGTGGTTTTTGAGTTATTCAGCAGCTCTCCAGTTTGCAATTTCAGCAATCTTGTTGCTAGGGCCCAAATTACCCTAGCAACCATGCACTGATTTAAATAAGAGACTGGAATATGATTAGGAGAGGCCTGAATAGAAAAAGGAGTAAAAAAAAAAGAAGTTTTAACAATAAATGTGTAGCATTTGTTTTTTTAGGTGGGGTCAGTGACCCCATTTGAAAGCTGAAAAGAGTCAGAAGAAGGCAAACATTAAAAACAACTATAAAAAGTAAATAATGACCAATAGGAAAGTTGACTAGAATGGGTAATTATAAAGTTAACTCAAAGGTGAACCACGTGAAAAGCGTGAGGTTTGGCCAGTCAATGAGCCTCTGGGCCATTACCATGGAAGCCCTGGTTGGTTTGTTTTAGCCACTATAGGTCCATTTCCAGTTTGAGTGTTCCGTTCCCATTTGAAAACAAATAGCATACATAGTTATTTTTACAAATATTACAGTTATTTAATTTTTAGTCCCTGCATCAGTGGTTACATATTTGCTAAAATTGACTTAGCCAGTGAATGAGCCAATCAGGAGCCGTGCCAAGATTCATTTCATGTGTGAGTAGCAGAAAGCAAAGAGCAACACTGAGAGCTCTGTCTGAAGCATATAACACGACTATAGCCCAGAGTCTAAAGAAATGCAATTAGTGACCAGGCATTTCAGCAGCAGCAGCTCTGTGAAATTGAAAATAGGCTTCTTTGTTGCTGGTGCTGAAACCACAAAAGCCAAAGAGAAGCCAAGATGTATGAAAAGGTGAAGAGAAAATACTGAGAGTAACGCTGACTGCGGTGATCCACAAACCCTAATAACTGAAGTGCACCCCAACGTCATGCCGGCTGTCTTATCATGAATTGATTACTGACTAAATAAAGTTTGTATCATAATTGTATGGATTGGACCTGCTATCAAGAATGCCCGGGACCTGAGGTTTTCCGGATGACAGATCTTTCCGTAATTTGAATCTTCTCCTGGAAAATCATGTAAACATGAAATAAACCCAATAGACTGGTTTTGCTTCCAATAAGGATTAATTCTATTTTAGTTGGGATCAATTAGAAGCTACTGTTTTATTATTACAGATAAAAGGGAAATACTTTTTTTTAAATAAAATTGGATTATCTGGAAAAAAAAGGAGTCTATGGGAGACAGCCTTTCCTTAATTTGAAGCTTTTAGGATAACAGGTTTCCGGGAGACAGATCCCATACCTGTACACGAAATGTGAAATTAGAAGTTATTAGGTATGCACCGAATCCAGGATTCAGCCTTTTTTTAGCAGGATTCGGCAGAACCAAATCCGAATCCTAATTAGGGGCGGGGAAGGAAATTGAGGGACTTTTTGTCACAAAACGAGAAAATAAAAAAATGTTTTTCCCTTCCCACCCCTAAATTGCATTTGTAAATTAAAATTCGGTTCGCTATTCGGCCGAATCTTTCGCAAAGGATTCGGGGGTTCAGCCGAATTCAAAATAGTGGATTCGGTGCATCCCTAGAAGTTATAAGCATCCCCTAGGGATTTGGGGGGCGTATGCCTAGGTTGTCACACTTTCACTTGATACTTGCACGGCTACTAAATGAAATGGACAAGCTCCTGCAGTTAAAAAGATGACTTTATCAATAATATTCCAAACATAATTCAAGGACTGTGCATGACAGCTCACAAAACCTGGTTATCTTAAATGATAGACATCCCTCAGCAGCACATTGCCATCTTCATCCCAGCTCCTCTTTACAGTCTACCATTTGGCACCCCTCAATCATTATACCTTTCATTCTACTTTAAAGGGATTCTGTTATGATTTAAATGATGTCGTTTTTATTTCTAAATTACACTTTTTACACTGCAAATAATTCACTCTACAATATAAAATGTAATTCCTGAACCAGCAAGTGTATTTTTTTAGTTATAATATTGATGTGTAGGTGCATCTCAGGTCATTTTGCCTGGTCATCTGCTTTCAGAAAGAGCCAGCACTTTAGGATGGAACTGCTTTCTGGCAGGCTGTTGTTTCTCCTACTCAATGTAACTGAATGTGTCGCAGTAGGACCTGGATTTTACTATTGAATGTTGTTCTTAGATCTACCAGGGAGCTGTTATCTTGTGTTAGGGAGCTGCTATCTGGTTACCTTCCCATTGTTCTGTTGTTAGGCTGCTGGGGAGGAAAGGGAGGGTGATATCACTCCAATTTGCAGTACAGCAGTAAAGAGTGACTGAAGTTTATCAGAGCACAAGTCACGTGACTGGGGGCAGCTGGAAAACTGACAATATGTCTAGCCCCATGTCAGATAATAAAAAAAAAAAAAAAGGTTGCTCTTTTGAAAAACAGATTTCAGTGCAGAATTCTGCTGGAGCAGAACTATTAACTGGTGTGTTTTGAAGAAAAAAAAAACATTTTTCCCATGACAGTATCCCTTAAAACTGGGCATACAATGTATGATCCACTCATTTGGCAAGGTCTCCCAGATGATCAGATCTTTACCTGATTTGCCCACCAACGAACTAGGCCAAATCGGGATGACAGATGTTTGACTTTCAGTCTATCGATCGGATCTTAATGGGGGCCTGGGGAGACCAGTCAGGAAGGAATCACATCACTGCCAATGTAGATCTCATCTGATGCTATTTTATAACCTGCCTCACAAATAAGTGTGATCTAAGATTTTCAGAAGACGGAAAAAAAAAACTGTGACCCTTATTAAATATATATCAAAAGTAGGCATGCACCGTATTCGAGATTCGGTGTTTTTAAGCAGGATTCGGATTCGCTGAATCCAAATGCCTGGTCGAACCAAATCCGAATAATCATGTGACTTTTCAGCAGACAAACAAGGAAGTCAACACATTTTTAACCACGTTACACGTGCGGTTGTCTTTCCCTCTTGTTTCCCTAATTTACATATGCAAATTAGGATTCGGATTCAGTTTCGTATTTGGCAGAATCTTTTGCAAAGGATTCAGGGTTCGGCCACATCCCTCTGTGTATCCCTAATCAAAAGTGACTATATTTGTAGCTCTATCAGAGTCAGAATTTAAGGGGTGGTTAACCTTCAGGTTAACATTTAGTATGTTATAGAATGGATAATTCTTAGCAACTTTTCAATTGGCCTTCATTTTCTCTTTTTTATGTTTTTTTTAATTATTTGCCTTCTTATTCTGACTCTTCTTAGCTTTCAAAAGGGGGTCACTGACACCATCTATAAAACAAATGCTCTGTACAAAAGTATCACTACTTTTCATTATTCAGACCTCTCCTATTCATATTCTAGCCTCTTTTTCAAATCAATGCATGGTTGCTAGGGTAATTTGGACCCTAGCAACCAGATGGCTGAAATTGCAAAGTGGAGAACTGCCGAATAAAAAGCTTAATAACTAAAAAAAAACTCAAATAATGAAAACGAATTGCAAATTGTCTCAGAATATCACTCTCTATATCCTACTAAAAGTTAATTTAAAGGTGAACAACCCCTTTAAGTCTTTTAAATGATCTAAACCCTTATATCCTGGAAGTACCCTGAAGCGGAGTTTGAACTACATACTCATCAAATTCCACTAGGTAAATCGTGGTCATAGTTGTATTATTTGCAGCAGTATAAACTGTATTATTTGCAGCAGTATAAGATGTATTATTTGCAGCAGTATAAGATGTATTATTTGCAGCAGTATAAGATGTATTATTTGCAGCAGTATAAACTGTATTATTTGCAGCAGTATAAGTTTTGGAGTTCTGCTGCTGGATGCGGATTACAAACACAGCAGTGTGATTTTCAAGCGGAATCTCAACGCCTTGCAATTAATGAAACCAGGACAGGCTTCCTTGTAATCCACGTGCATCAGAGCTGAAGCAATGGTGAAGCCACTTAAGAGGATAGAAGGCTAAGTCTTTGCAAATAGGCCACAGCCTACACACTGACAAGCGTATAAATGGATGGGAAAATAATGCCTTGTTACGAGGAGGAATGCTGCAACTGTAAATATGAAAAACTAAGATCATAACTAAAACTTTAATAAGCTCATGGCCAAAATTGCTTGTTCAAAGTATAATATAAATATATATATATATATATATATATATATATATATATATATATATATATATATATATATATATATATATATATATATATATATATATATATATATATATATATATATATATATATATATAAAAAGAAAAAAAAAAAATATATATATATATATATATATATATAAATAAATTAGAGGTCACTCAAATAACTGATTCCAGTACAAATAAAATCTAAAAAAATAACTGCCTTTTGCACAAATCCTGCATGTAGAGAGATGTGATGTCTGGTGATTTTACTAGAGTGAGCTCTAATACATCTTCTAGGCAAAAGGAGCCCCCCTATAAGATATATTGGATCATTCATCTGACACCCAACTGCTGCATGAAGACAGAATGAGGAGAAACAGATGCTGAGAGAGGAATAGCGACGATAAACTTGATTAGTTCAGAAATGGTACAGAATTAAATGGATTGTATTTGGAAAGTTTCTTATTTCAATATGCTGAAGCTAATATTACATTTTCATTTTCGCAATAGTTCCCCTTTAAGTCTACTAGAAAACCATGTAAACATTAAATAAACCCAATATGCTGGTTTTGCTTCCAACAAGGAGTTAATTATGTCTTAAGGTGGCCATACACGGAGAGATCCGCTCATTTGGTGATGTCGCCAAACTAGCGGATCCCTCCCCGATATGCTCACCTTGAGGTGGGCAATATCGGGCTGATCCGATTGTGGGCCCTAGGGCCCAACGATCAGATCCCAACGGTGGCTTTACGGGCGGTCGGATCGCGGGACCGCATCAACGAACAGATGCGGCCGCGATCCGACGGGATTTTTAGTCCCATCCGATCAAGATCTGGCCGAAGCCCGACTCGGTCTGTCGGCAGCTTTTATTGGCCCGTGTATGGCCACCTTTAGTTGGGATCAAGTACAAGATACTGTTTTATTATTATTAGAGAAAAAGGAAATCATTTTTATAATATGGATTATTTGGATGAAATGGGAGATGGTCAACCCGTAATTTGGAGCTTTCTGGATAACAGGTTTCCCGGATAACAGATCCCATACCTGTACTGGAACATGGGCCAGGTTCAAATCCATATTGTTGCATGTTTAAAGCAAGGGAAGATGTCTTGGAGATCCCTACAACCACTTACTTTGTAGTGTCCTCCTTTAGCACGTGCAATATAAACGGAAACGCACAGAAAACCACTGTAAGTAAATCAAGGATGAAGGGATGTTTGATTATCATTTGGAAAGGCAGCCATATTGAACTCATCTCTGGACGATCGGCATGGGGGTGCACAGCCAGTGAACTAAGCAGGTTAACAGGAGAGGTTGGGATAATTGGTGGGAGGGGATATCTTATTACAAAAATTTATTTTCCTTATAAAATATTAGGGATGCACCGAATCCAGGATTCGGGCAAGATTTGGCCTTTTTCAGCAGGATTCGGTCAAATCCTTCTGCCCGTCCAAATGCAAATTAGGATTCAGATTTGGTTCAGTATTCGGCCAAATCTTTCGCGAAGGATTCGGGCCAAATCCATAATAGTGGGTTCGGTGCATACCTATTAAATATTCTGTCTTATATTGGAAATCAAATACATGTTATGCCTTTTGTGATTGGGGAAAGTCAATGAAAGTGTGTAGACCAGACCCATCCTCACTATGCAAAGATTTATTTATAATTACAATAACATAACATGTTTGCTTTGTAGTTTATTGTGGTGCAAATAAAAACTTTTTATTTTTATTTTTTTTAAAATGGGTTTTCACCTTCCAAACACTATTTTCTGTTCAATTGTTTTCAGATTGCTCTCCAGAAAAATACTTTTTCAATTGCTTTCCGTTTTTTATCTTTTACCGTTTTTCCCAAAATCAAAGTTTAAAGTTGAATGTCCCTGTCTCTGGTGTTTGAGTCTGGCAGCTCAGTAATTTAGGTGCAGATTCTGAACTGTTACAATTATGCTCCATTTAGTTGATACATTTCTCAGCAGCATCTCTGGAGTATTAGCAACTATTGTATCAATTCTAACAGCTGCCTGTAATGAAACCCAGAGATTCTGCTCAGTAGGGACAAAGATAAAAAATGTATCAACTAAATGTACTAATTTAGAACAGTTTAGAGAGTCAGCAACTCCCCCCCCCAGAGATGTTTAGAAAGGTGAAAAATTACAATATATCCTTCAATATTATAAAAATCATTGGAAAAAGTCGTTATTTCTTGTGAACTATCTGAAACCAACAGAACTGAAAAAGTGTTGGAAGGTGAACAACACCTTTTAAAGGAAAACCAATTCCTAAACATGAATACGGCCAAAAATGCCATATTCTATATTTTGAACATTTGGCACCAGCCTAAAGTTTCAGCTTGTCAATAGCAGCAATGATCCAGGACTTCAAACTTGTCACAGGGGGTCACCATCTTGGAAAGTGTCTGTGACACTCACATGCTCAGTGGGCTCTGAGCAGCTGTTGAGAAGTTAAGCTTAGGGGTCGTCACTAATTATCCAGCAGAAAATGAGCTTCCTCTGTAATATAAACTGATGCTACAGGGCTGATTATTAAATGCTGATGCTAATTGCACTGGTTTCTGTGCTGCCATGTAGTAATTATCTGTATTAATTACTAATCAGACTTATATTGTGACATTTCTATTCTATGTGTACTGTATATTGTGAGTGGGTCCCTAAGCTCAGTAAGTGACAGCAGCACAGAGTATGTGCAGTGATTCAGCAGAAAAGAAGATGGGGAGCTACTGGGGCATCTTTGGAGACACAGATCTTTACTGCTAAAGGGCTGTGGTTGCCTTGGGCTGGTACAGAAGCACAAAACATAATGTACAACATTTCTAGCTACTTCTTTAGTTAAGCTTTAGTTCTCCTTTAAACAGGCTAGCAATGTGGTCAATACGGAGGCTTTTCCGGAACACAATCTGTTGCCTTTGTATGCAGTTAGCAGACAGCCCCACTCAGTATGTTAAGTATACGTAAGTCCTGGCAGTCAGCTGGGGTCAGCACTATGCCCATGTGTTTGCTGTTCCATATGGAAGCAGATACGACACACACACACACACACACACACACACATCACCTGTGTACATATATCCTTTACGATTTCAGAAATACCACTTCGTTCCATAACCTGGGGCTCAGTATTTTTAGTCTCTTATAATGGTAATACACCGCACTCAGCAATCGAATATCACAAGTGCTCATTACATGGGACTTGCCGGGCCCTAACAACAGTATTCTTTCTGCACACTCCAAGGCTCTCGGAGACGGACAGACTGACATTTCAGGATAGCACCACACTTTACATTATTATTTTTGTATATACATTTGTATTTGTATACAGTTATGGAAACTCTACTGATTACTCATAGTATGTAACATCAAAACGTTAAAGCGTATTAAAGTAATTACCAATATAAAGTACTATTGTCCTGCATTGGTAAAGGGTATGTGTTTGCTTTAGAAAGACTATTATAGTTTATACAAATAGGCTGCTGTGAACCCCCCATTGCTACACAACACCTTGTTTATATAAACTATAGTTTCTGAAGCAAACACACCAGATGTAACAGTGCAGAGCAACAGTACATTATATTTTAATCACTTTAAAACACTTTGATTTTTTTGGTGTTACTGTTCCTTTAAATACACTTGTCACCAAATTCCTTGAAGGCTACAAAGATGGCGTCGCAGTAAAATCCCTGGGACCAGTGCAAATGTTACTTAAAGGACTTTGGAATGTTCTATCACTTCAGTTGTTTTCAAATAGTTCACCAGAAATAAAGACTTTTTTCAATGACTTTCTGTTTTCTATTTGTGACCATTTTTCTAACACGGACGTTTTTAAAGTTAATTTTTTCACCTTCTTATGTCTTTCCAAAGAAGCTCGGGGGGGGGGGGTCCCGGATCTATAACTGTTCTAAATTGATACATTTCTTATCTTTGGCCCTGCAAAGCAGAATCGTTCAAGGGGTTGTGCGCCTTTAAATTAACTTTTAGTATGATGTAGAAAAAGATCTTCTGAGACAATTTGCGATCGGTTTTGATTTTGTATTATTTGTGTTTTTTGAGTTATTTAGCTTTTTATTCAGCAAGTCTCCAGTTTGCAATTGCAGGGTCGGAATTACCCTAGCAACTATTTGCATTGATTTGAATAAGAGACTGGAATATGTATAGTAGAGGGCCAGAAAAGAAAGAGGAGTAATAAAAAGCAGCAGTAATAATACATGTGAAGGCTAATAAAGCATTTGGTTTTAGAAGAGGTCAGTGACCTCTCCCCCCCCCCCTATTTTTGAAAGCTGGAAAGAGCCAGAAGAAGGCAAATAGTTAAAAAACTATAATAATAATTAAAAGAAATAATGAAGACCAATTGAAAGATTGCTTAGAATTAGCCATTCTACAACAGGGGTCCCTAGAACCGGCCGCGGACAGTACTAAAGCGGCCCACCGAACAATTATCGCAGTTCGCCGAAATGGACGCAGGCGTGCCGAATTGAACGCGACCCCCCCCCTTGCAAAAAAATTTGTCTCTTCTTTGGTCCCTGGGCCAAAAAAGGTTGGTGACCCCTGTTCTACAACATAGTAAAGGTGATTATTACAGGCAGCTGTTAGAATGAATTCAATAGTTGCTAATATTCCCCAGATGTAGGTTTGGGCAAATTTGACCCATTTTGTTTCACCAAGAATTTCGTCGCCGGCAAAATGACGCCGACGCCCATTAAAGTGTCAAAAAATGTTTTTGCCGCGCACCATGTTTATTGTAACGCACAAAGCCATACAAATCTATGGGAGTCATTTCTGCGGCTAAAAAAATTTGCTCGTCCCTTCCCAGATGCTGTTGAAAAATCTAAGGGGCATATTTATCGAAGGTCGAGGTGAATTTTCGAATGAAAAAAATTTGAATTTCAAGCTATGGTTTGTGTACTTCGACTAGGGAATAGTCTAAATTCGATTCGAATTTTAAAAAAAATGTGAACATCGAAATTTATCATGTACGGTCTCTTTAAAAATTAAACTTTGATCATGTGCCATCTAAAACCTGCAGAATTGCTGTTTTAGCCTATGGGGGACCTCCTAGAACCTATTTGGAGTCAACTGGTGGACTTTGAAAAATCAAAGTTTTTTTGGGGGGAAATCGATTTTGATCGAATGCACTATTCCTTCGATTCGTTCAATTCGAATTTGGCTGAATACGGACCTATTCGACCAAAAATAAATAAATAAATAAAAAGACAATTTCAGTTGGTCTTTTTTAATTAGAATTTAGACGCTTTTTCAATTCGAAATACGACCCTTGATAAATATGCCCCTAAATGTAGCAAACTGTAACAATTTTATAGTGATTGATAAAATTGTGCTGTGCCAGTGGCCCTACCCAGTTTATTAACTTTTCCTTGTCCCTTAAAGCAACCTGTATAATTGAAGGTACGGTACACAGAATACCACTTTATTTAGCTGGCTGGCTGCAGATCTTACACAAAGCATATTATGGTTCCTTTCACCAAAAGTAAGACAGAAACTAAATAATTTTATTCCTTCCTCCTACAATAAACCTTTAGAGTTGAGTCACAATGACGATTATGATCAAAGCGCTGTGTTTAATATACACCTACTATACATAAACACACCTTTGTTGAACTTGAGGACTTGTGTTTTCTGCCCAATTTTTTCTTATTATAAAAGCACAAACAGATCATTGGGGTTTTTTTTCCCATGTTATCTGCCCATGTAATCTGGACAGTTTAAATACAGATCATTAAGTGTGGAATGCGCCAAAATAAGGAATAATAATACAAATAAATTCTCCTGAGATCAGAGGGATCTGCCATAGTTACATTCGTTGCACTGTTAGGATTCCAGAAGCCAACGGCTATATTTTTATTTGCACAAATTTCAGTCCCAAAGGAGCCAAAGTATGACAACGATATAACCGTTCCAAAGTCCTTGGACTACTTAGGTAGCAAGCAGGAAGATCACACCTTGTTAAGTGTGATTTCACCAACACACCCACACAGTACAACACAAACAATTCCTTTTCAGACAGTATTTTTCAGATACTCAGACTGCTTTTATGCTTTATACAGTATTACATTGCCTACAGGCAGAAAACTCAAAGAAGTAAACTATGCAAGATCGAGCATGGTGATAGATATATATATATATATATATATATATATATATATATATATATATACGCGTTGTTCACCTTTAAATTAACTTTTAGCATGATGTGGATTGGTTTTCATTTTTATTATTTGTGGTTTTTTGAATATTTAGCTTTTTATTCAGCAGTTAGCCAGTTTGCAACTTCAGCAATCCGGTTGCTAGGGTGCATATTAGCCTAGTAACCATGCACGGATTTGAATAAGAGACTATAAAATGAATAGGAAAGGGCTTCAATAGAAAGATGATTAATAAATAGTAGCAATAACCATATATTTGTAGCCATACAGAGCATTTGTTTTTAGATGGGGGTCAGTGACCCCCATGGAAAGAGTCAGAAGAGGGGAAATAATTAAAAAAACTATAAATAAATAAAAAAAAAAAATAATGAAAGCCAATTGAAAAGTTGCTTAGAATTGGCCATTCTATAACATACTAAAATTTAATTTAAAGGCAGGCCTGGACTGGCAATCTGTGAGTTGAGGGGCTGCTATAAGGTGCCAAAGAAAGTCTGTATTTACTGGCTGGTGGGAGCTGTTTGGGCTTCTAGGTGGGCTGATTGGGCCTCTGTGTGCCTGAAATGCTGGGGCCTATTTTAATTCTAAGTCCGGACCTGCTTGAAGGTGAACTGCCCCTTTAAAGGCAGCTGTTATAACCGATACAAATAGTTGCCAATATCCCCCAGATGCTACTGAAAAATGTAGTCAGAAGAAGAAGGCAAATAAATTATTCAAAAACTGAAAAAAGGAAAAATGACTGTCACTTGCTTAGTTGCTTAGAATTAGCCATTCTATAACATACAAAAAGTTAACTTAATGGTGAACCACCCTTTAAAGCTGGACATATATGGGCAGATTTAAAGCTAAATTGGCCTGCTGAAATATATGAGCTCTTGTGGCATTAGCCTCAATGAGTTGCCGATTTGGCCACTACAGACCATGTCAGCAGCTTATCTGCTCATGCATGAGCCCTTACCGACTTCCTAACGGACATATCAGCAGGAAACTGGACAGGTATCTATAGGGCAGATTTAAACCCCTGCCAGCCTTGGCTTCCATTATCCAAAGATGAGCCAGAGTCTTGCACATTGGTGGTCATGTTAAAGGGATACTGTCATCGGAAAACATGTTTTTTTCAAAACAAATCGGTTAATAGTGCTGCTCCAGAAAAATTCTGCACTGAAATCCATTTTTCAAAAGAGCAAACAGATTTTTTTATATTCAATTTTGAAATATGACATGGGACTAGACATATTGGCAGTTTCCCAGCTGCCCCCAGTCATGTGATTTGTGCTCTGATAAACTTCAGTCACTGTACTGCAAGTTGGAGTGAAATCACCCCCCCCCAGCAGCCTAACAACAGAACAATGGGAAGGTAACCACATAGCAGCTTCCTAACACAATATAACAGCTCCCTGGTAGATTTAAGAACAACACTCAATAGTAAAAGCCAAGTCCTACTGAGACTGATTAAGTTACATTAAGTAGGAGAAATAAAAGCCTGCCAGAAAGTAGTTCCATCCAGTAGTTGACATGACTGGGGGCAGCTGGGAAACTGACAATATGTCTAGCCCCATGTCAGATTTCAAAATTGAATATAAAAAAAAGTCTTTTGCTCTTTTGAGAATTGGATTTCAGTGTAGAAGTCTGCTGGAGCAGCACTATTAACTGATGCGTTTTGAAACAACCATGTTTTCCCATGATATTATCCGTTTAACATTCCATTAGATAAAAAGCAAGACCTGACTGATAGAAATCCCTTGAAGCTCAGCCACAAACAACACACACAGTACAGAGCAGAAGAAAGAAGACAACAGTCACAATGGTGTCTCACCTGTAGTTGTTCCGTTGAGCTACTGCTGAGTTCATCTCCAGATTCAGAATCTAGAAGAATTCTCTCAGAACTATCACCAGCAGAATCCCCCGAATGCTCGTTGGAGAAGCTCGTCTTTTCTACTTCCATCAACTCTGTGCCTGGAAAGTGATTGCCAGACGGACTCCGGCTAGTGCCTTTAGGTGAATGTGAATCACATTTCAGCTTGCCATTGTTGTGCACAAGGTCTAGAGTCAGTGCTCTAGTCTGCCCAGGACTACTGCTGGGTCCCACGTTCTGGTTGGCATCGCGGAAGGATGAGGTTTTTCCAAAGCTGGAAAGTTCCGGAGATTTATTGCTGTTCTCTGTGGAATGATGGGCAACTTTGAGTGGGCTGTTGGGCAGCAAGTTCTGCGGTTTGACAGGGGGCATCAAAGCTTTTCTTGCAACTTCTTTAACGTATTGCGCAGGTACATAGAGAGGTTTGGCGTTTTCATCCTTTTTTACTTGCCACCAGTCTTCATTTGACTTTTTCAGCAGAATATATTTTTCCCCTTGTTTTATGACAATCTTTTTGCTCTTGTATTCATATTCATAATCATATTCCACCTCGATGTACACCAGTCCCGGCTTGCCACTTTTATCCGCCATTTTTTTTTTCTTCTTGCAGAACTCTTCACCTATTCAGATAAAGGCTAAGCAACATCATGGCAGCTTTACTGGAGTCCTAAATGCAGCAGGAGGAGGAAAACAAAGACATTATACAAGAGAAATCTGCCACAGATTTTGTATATTACAACACTGAAACACACAACACCATGCAACCCCACAAAAGTGGAAGCAACGCGGTTTCATTGTTGAAAGGTTTTCATTATATTTACGAAAAATACCAGATAAAGAAGTGTGAATGCTGAAGTGCATGGAGAGATGTTGCGCAATGTAAACTTTGCCAAGCTGTGATTTTCAGAACTGCAGCTCTCAGCAGCTGACTATCTATTCTGGGGGAGTATGCAGGGAGATACAGTTCTGCTACCACTGCAATGACACGTCATTTCTGTTCTATACTCCAGCAACAGATAATTATTCTTATCAACATGTATTTATAAAGCGCCAACATATGCCACAGCACTGTACTATAAATAAATGAATGTATATATATTGAACATACAAGAAAACATAAGCAAAAACAAAATTAGCAAAACAAGAGGACCTGCACAAAAGAACTTACAATCCACACATGGCAACGGATGCCTATTTCTCTGCTTGCTTGTATATATAGATTTAGTGGGAGCTGCCATACTGGTGAGTATCATTATCCAAACACTTGGTTAATAGTGGGAAGAATTCTGCGCCAGTGGATTGGTTAGTACATGAGTGGGTGCCGACTCTGAGCCAGATATCGATCAGGAAAGCCCACTGGAGGGCCCAACACACGAGCAAATAAGCTGCCGACTATCTGTCGGCAGCTTTTATCGGCCCGTGTATGGCCACCTTTGGGTAGGTACAGACAGTACAGCTTTAGGGGAACAGGGGAAACCACAGGTTACAGGGCCCTGGAGCTGTGCTTCTACAACCAATTTTCACCAGTACGTCGCCAAAACATTCAAGCCCAACTCACTTGGTATATCTGGGGATATTGGTTGCTGCCCACGTTGTGCTCTACAAACAGGTATAATAAACCAGACATCTTCAGTGTTGTTTGACAGTCAGGCTTGAAAGTTCAGGCAATAATAGAGCAAAATATAGTGTTTTTTGGGGGGTAAATCCATAATGCTCTGTAGGGGAGTTAAATGTATGAACTGATCAGTATGGTCAATAATTAGTAAAAATATCAGGCCATGCTTGGCAGCTATTTGGCTGTTGATGCAACACTGGAAGTCTCCTTATAATTTGCCAGCTCTATACATCCTGTATCAGTCAATATCTGTATATTTGTATGTAACACACAAGAGCCATGAACATCCTGTAAAAAAAAATATCCTTATAAACGGTGCCTAGTGATGTCATTGGTTATAATCGGTGCTTAGTGATGTCATTTGTCACATGACTCACTGAAATTTGCAAAATATGAGGATATTAGAAGTTACCTTGGAGTTCCATGACCTGTATAAAAGTGTTTGGCCTTGAGTTTTTATATGGTCATGGAACTCCTAGGTAACTTAGAATATCCTTATATTTTACAACAGGGGGGACTTTATTCATACCTCCCTGAAGGACAGTTCCTCTTTTGATAGCTCAACTCGTAGTCCCTCGTTTGTACTGGAAAGTCCTGTTTTTCTCAGCACTGAACGAACAGCCTGAAAAATGTTGGGAGGTATGCTTTATTCACTATATAAACCCATCTGCTGTACTGGAGAATATGTTTACAAATGCATAAGAAAATAAAAAGTTGTAGTTCTACAATATTGGAAAGGTTCCAGGTTGCACAATCCTACTCAACTCAGAACAAACATGGTTTCTTTAATCACGATCAGTACTGTTTATTTCCAGAAGGAGCAGCCGTTACCAACCCCCAAAAAATTTAGCAGTAGGCTTGACACGGACTACCCAATACAAGGCTGTAAATGGGTTTATTCCGGTACTGAAAATGGAAAGGTCCTGCTTTCGACAAATGTACACTGGTCTTTGCTTTGCTTGTAATACGCTTCCCATATCTACAAATATATATACAGGTATAGGATCCCTTATCCAGAAACCCGATATCAAGAAAGCTCCGAATTACAGAATGGCTGTCTCCCATAGACTACATTTTATCTAAATAATCCAAATTTTTAAAAATGATTTCCTTTTTCTCTGTAATAATAAAACAGTAGCTTGTACTTGATCCCAACTAAGATATAATTAATCCTTATTGGAAGCAAAACCAGCCTATTGTGTTTATTTAATGTTTAAATGAACTTCTAGCAGACTTAAGGCATGAAGACCCGAATTACGGAAAGATCCATTATCCGGAAAACCCCAGGTCCCGAGCATTCTGGATAACAGGTCCCATACCTATATATATATATATATATATATATATATATATATATATATATATATATATATATATATATATATATATATATATATATATATATATATATATATATATGGAAATTAAACTCTATCGCTATATTTGTTTGTGACAGCTTTAAAAGCAATACTCGGTGGGGATATAGCTGTTCTCTTCAGCGCTGTGAATGTTGCTCAGTTTCACAATGAAAAACGAGCGTACTTGAAACCCACTGATCCGAGCACTAATGACTACACGTCCCTCTCACCACATGCTGTTCAAGGCTTTGCATGCAGCCTACACCAGACTGTTACAGCAAATCACTGCATATTAGGCGGAAACAAGTTCTTACTGCTTTACAGATGCAGACAAATAATCAGAATGAATGCAAAAAGTTTAATATAAATTATTATCAGGGCAAGCAACTGTACAGGCCCCTTTGTACCATAAAGCAGAGTAAAACCAACAACAACAACAACAAAAACATGCTTCCCATTAGCGAGGGAGCAAACACAATCCCTTCATCCTATTAATTGCATGTTTTAGCTATAATGCAGCTTATACACCCAGGCAGTTAGCTACTCAGGCTTATTGGCCTGGTCATGTTCCCACGTTATACAATAATCAATAACAATTCCAAACCCCCCACCCCACTCTCTGGCTTTTAAACCAGTATCTTCTCCTCACTGAAGGCACTCGAGTTATTTGCGCTTGGGGTTCACCGCCGAAAAGCCAAAAACTGCTGCCGTTCAAGGAAACAGATGGTCAAACACTGAAATGGAAAAATAAAGTGGAACAGGGCGTCCGAAGAGAAGCGGCTAGTTACATGAATAACTCTTGTTTAATAAGGGATGTAAAGAAAGCCAGCTTTGCAAAACTGCATTCCTGACTGCAGTACAGGCACAACAAATCGGCAGCAAGCGGAAACAAAACATAAAGGGACATAAACCGTTTTAATTATTCAGAATCAAAAAGGTTATTCTCGCCAATGCCCCTGACCATTACTGTCAATGCCAACACAATGCGTATTACAATGATGCAACAACATCTAGGTGCACAGAAATATTTGTTTTTAACAAAAGCTAATTGATTGGTAGTGGATGGCGTGCAATTCCAGGTTTTGCAATTCGGTCAGGATTCTGCCTTTTTCAACAGGATTCGGTTTCGGCCAAATGCTTCTGCCGGCCGAACTGAATCCGCATCCTAATTTGCCTACACAAATTAGTGACGGGGAGGGAAAACGTGTGACTTTTTGTCATAAAACAAGGAAGTAAAAAAGGTTAACCCTCTCCCGCCCTCTAATTTGCATATGCAAATTAGGATTCAGTTCGGTATTCGCCCAAATCTGTCGCAAAGGATTCGGGGGTTCGGCTGAATTGAAAATAGTTGATTCGGTGCATCCCTAGTTAGGATACAGGTATGGGGCCTCTTATCAAGAATGCTGGGGACCTGAGGTTTTCCAGATAAGGAGTCTTTCCGTAATGTGGGTCTCCATTCTTTAAATCTACTAAAAAATCTTTTATACATTAAATAAACCCAACATGATTGCCTCCAAAACAGAAGCATTATATCTCAGTAAGGATCAAGTACAAGATTTTGCTTTATTATTACAGAGAAAAAAGGTAATTGCTTTTAAAAAATGTGAATTCTTTGTATAATATATAGTCTATGGGAGACAGCCTTCCCATAAATTTGGACCTTTCTGCATAACTGGTTTTCGGAAAACAGATCCCATACCTGTACAATGAACTTGAACGGATCACAAGTTTAAAAGGGTCGTTCACCTTTTAGTTAACTTTTAGTATGATGTAGAGAGTGATATTCTGAGACAATTTGCAATTGGTTTTCATTATTTTATTTGAGGTTTTTGAGTTCTTAAGCTTTTTATTCAGCGGCTCTCCAGTTTGCAGTTTAAGCAGTCTGGTTGCTAGAGTTCTAATTACTCTAGCAACCATGCATTGATTTAAATACAAGACTGGAATATGAATAGGAGAGGCCAGAATAGAAAGAGGAGTAATAAAAAATAGCAATAACAACATGCATTAGTTTTTAGATGGGGTCAGTGACCCACATTTAAAATCTGGAAAGAGTCAGAAAAAGGCAAATAATTAAAAAACTAAAAAATACAATTATAAAGACCAATTGAAAAAGTTGCTTAGAATTGGTCATTCTAGAACACACTAAGGGTCAGGCCACACTGGACGTTTTGGGGAGATTTGGTCGCCTGGCGATTAATCGTTTTTGCGGCGACCAATCTCCCCAAACGCCTTCCCTCACTCTGCGCCAGCAAAAAATGAAAAAAAAAACGTTTTCCGAAGTCGCCCGAAGTTGCCTCATGAGGCCAGTGTGGCCTGACCAAGTTAATTTAAAGGTGAACCACCCCTTTAATCTCTCCAGCTCAGATCTACTGAAATCTATAGGAACTGGATATTCTGGTAATTAAGGTAAATAGATAACCGAATAAATGTGTTCCTCATAAACCTGTACTGTATATTCAAGTTGTTATGAGTTGCTAAAAAGCCTGAGACCACATGCAGGGATTTGCGAAAATTACCAAGAACATCTGTGTATAATCTATTCTTCTGAACTTGAATACGCAAGATAATTTAGGGAATGCGCCAGAATAGGGATATGGCTGTTTCTGAACCTTTTTCAGCAGGATTAAGAAATATACATGTGCACGGCCAAAACAAATCCGAGCTTTAAAAATCTTAAAATTGCCTGGGATTTTGCAATGTGCAAATTAGGATTTGATTCAGGATTCAGCCAAAGTTTAGAACCAAGCACCATGTGATAGATTTTTGGGGTGCCCCTCACCTCAGGCTGCCTGTCTGTATGAGAACACTAGGTTATGATCACGGCATAATAAATAACTATAAATGAACAAGCAAGGTCATACAAATAGGCCTGGGAAGCCTATTAATGACTTAATGAATCTGAGCATATTACGTTCACGCATATATTTTGCACCTCGGCCCACACTAGGATTAAACAGCAACACAGACAAATACAGGCCAATATAAAAGGGGCAGAGGTGCTATTAACTAGCCCAGCACTTCCAAACTATAAGAATGGAAACAAGAGACCACCAAGGAGTGGGTTGAGCACAGTTGACAGCCGGGAAAAAGGAGATATGTGCTTTTAGATAGTTGAAGTTCAACCTTGCTTTTGTCCTGCAATGAATTATTAATTTTTACCCTGGTGAAAAGCAAGTGTCAGAACATTCCCCAGGCACCTACTTAAGGGAAAGGCCAGACGTGGCGTTTTTACCTTGCGCTTTTAAAAAAGAACAGCCAGGCGTAAATACGCATAAACTGCACTACCACTGAAACTAATGGAAAACGCACTATGTCACCATAGTATTGGCGTTTTTTTAGCAGAAACGCCAATACGTCAAGAAACTACCAAATCAGTAGACTGTATGGGATCTGCATGTTTGAAACCACATTTTGCGTAAATACGCAGCATATTTTAAATATGGCATCCAAATTCTCAATGAGAACAATGAGAAGTGCATGTTGGGGAAAGAATCCTACGTGCTGAAAAACGCATGTTGACGGTCGCATGTGGTTTCAGTGGCGTATTTACACCTGGCTGTTCTTTTTTAAAAACGCAACGTAAAAACGCCGCAAAAACGCCATGCCTGGCCTTGCCCTAAGCATTCCAGCATGGCACTGGTAATCAGAACGAAATGACACAGCGATTAGGTTAATATTAACTCCTCATGTGTCAAACAGATGTATCTGCTCTGCTGTACCAAAACCAGGGAAGGGGATGAGACTAGATAATACAGCCCCTCAGGGGGAAATCACGTCTGCTTTATCCTACTGACAGTGGAGGACAACAGGGGGGGGGGGAGAATGAAAGAAAACAAAGGGGGAGGTCATGAGATGTTAACATGAGCAAGCTCCATATCAGTGATGGTTAACAGTTCCCAGCAACTGGTTGTAGTTCTGAAACCGCAAAAGCGCTTCTATTTATCAACCACTGCCCAATAGAAACAATGCTCCGAGGAGCAGAGGTGTCACCACCCCATACAGCTGATAACAAAACTGGGGTAAAAGGAACAATGAAGCTTGCAGGGTGCAGGCGAAACTACTTTCAACACGCTTGAAAGATTTTAAGGCTGTTAGTAAACAACAAGCTTCTTAAAAAAGGTAGTGAAGAATGCTGGGAGATGTAGTTTAAGCCAGGAGTGCCCATATTTTACGAATGCAAGGTCTACTTTATGTGATGATGACCCGTTATGATCTATATCCATAAAAGCATTGTTAGCATTCTGTTCCATGGAAAATATGACTTAAATATTATATTGATGTACGAGAGAATTTCTATTGCTATATTTAACAAACAACTATTTCTTATGTAACCTTTACATAATAAATATCTGAATGAAAATCATGAAACAAGGAGGATTTAGACAATCTGTTTGCTGACAGTGTCTTGAGGTCTACTGATCACCAGCTAAAGGTCTACTGGTAGATCCCAATCTGTCTTTTGGGCAGCCCTGGTTTAAAGGAGACATATAGGATAAATGAAAAAAAGTCCTATTTTGTAGGCAATTATGAGTAATATGTGGTGTTGCTTTTACATGCTGCTAAAAAATGAACATTATCTTTAAAAATAGCCCCGTTATTGGAGCTCCTGATAGATGTTCTTTGATCCCTGTCCGTGTTTCAAATGAAAGCACAGTAGGAGGGGGACAGCCAATCACAGCCCTGCAGTCACACAAGCACAGATAGGCTTCAGTTCTCTATCAGGTCCTGTTAGCTGCCGATTGGTTCCTGTCCTACAGTGCAGTGAGCTGAGTGCAACGGCTCCCCTGCACAGCCTGGGAATTCAGGGAAGTGGAAGAGAAGGGAGGGATTATTAGGGTTTTTGCAGAAATATTCAATAAATCAGCATGAAATTTTAAGCACAATTCTTCTATATCTAAATGAGTATAATGCACTGGTACGTTATTTTTTTTCATAAAATGTCTCCTTTAAGAGCTAGAGGCAGGGCAGATATGGATTACGAGACGGAAAACTGACACACGTGTAGGAACGGGGCGACGTTAAGAGGAATGCTGGGGGACACATATAAGTGGGGACACGTCGGACCTGCTTCATTTACAACTGTTCTTCACTACAACTGCCAGTATCCCTCTGACAGCTGGATGTTGTGGAGCTGATGGGCAGTACGATGCAATAGCTTGGATACCTTGCACCGCTGGGGTCCTGATGTTGACTTCAGCCCGGCTACTCTCCGCATGGAGTTCTTATGTTCTTACCGTGCACTTTGCTTTCCTCCCACATTCCAAAAGCATACAGGTAGGTTCCTCCTGGCACTGGGGTTGCCACCTGGCCGGTAAAAATGATGGTTGATCCCAATGTTATTAATAGGGAAAAAAAGAGAAATATATAGGAAAAGGTGGCAACCCTACCGGACACCCGTAGACTAAGCGCCACTGGGGCAAGGACTGATGTGAACGGTGTATAATCTCAATTACAGGGAAGCTATAAAGTCATATATTATAAAACACGACCGTTGTAATTTTATCTGCCACCTCCCTGCCAAAAAAAAGGGATCTCCTGAAAAGCTGGGCAACAAATACACATGCCCTGTGCCAATTGATAAGGAAGAATTATGGGCAGGGAGTGGCTGATGGGGTGTCTCCCTTCCAGGTACCCCACAAGTACAAATACACAAGGGCTGGACAAAGTCTCTGTATCACAACTGGCCAATCAGCAGAGGACAGAGCATGCTGGGAATTGTAGTTGCAAGACCAGCAGCCCATAGAAGCAGGTATAAGGTGCTTACATTACATTACATCCCCGCATTCCTCCACGCCACAGTGCTGCTGGGAAATGTAGTTCAGGAACAGCTGGCAAGTAGCAGGTTGCGGAGGGAGGAAGTTTTCTACCAGTCTCACCCCTGTGAGTTGAATAAGGTACGAGGCAGCAGGGACACACCGCAGTACTGAACTGTAACACAGCGATCACAATCTCCCACGCCAACCCACCGTGTCTCCCACCCCGGCCGCTCCCCACTTACCTAGTACCTGGCACAAGCCGAGAGCTATTTCCCAGCTCAGCACCCTGCCTTGTGGTCACAGCGGCCGCCCTCCCGCCACAGAGACCACTTTGAGGAAGTAAAAGACTCACAGCCGCCCCTCAGCGCTGAGCTTGCTGGCAACTCCGCCTCCCGTGTCACTCACTATAGACTCCGCCCTCCCTTCTGTGTCACACTCTTTAGGGAGGAGAGGACAAGCAAAAGCCGAAACCTTCAAGCATTGGGAACAGAGAATACCCCTCTGCCGTGGCTCGGCCAATCGGGGGGTGAAACGTCACCGCGCTTCTGTCACATGATCGGGAGTTATGAGTTGTGTTGCTGGCTGCTGTAGCGCTGTACAGTTGATTGTAGGGTTGCCAGGTTGGCGGGTTTCCAGCCAAATTGGGCTAGTAATTTATATCCTAGGCGGGATTTGAAAGTACAAACTAGCCAAGGTACGGATTTGGGACTTTGGCTGGTTTTTACTTTTTTCTAGCCAAGCCTGCGTCTCCCAGAGCATGTTGGGTAATGTAGTATTTGTTTAACAATTTTCCCACTGCCAAGTTTAATGTAAGACTACAATAGTCCATACCTCCCGACTGTCCCTTTTTCGGAGGGACAGTCCCTCTTTTGACAGCTCAACCCGCAGTCCCTCATTTGTACTGGAAAGTCCCTCTTTTCTCTGCACTGAACAGCCAGAAAAAGAAACAAAGTTTCTCACTTAATTGGCTTTTAGCAGAGAGCCCAGAACAGCTAACAGGTGCAAATAAGATACTTTGTAACAATTTGAGACACAAAAACACAGTTTAGTTAAGGAGAAATATTTTCAAACTTCCATATCCTGCCAAATTTTGTAAAACAACCATGGTAATGAGGGGGTGTGGTCACAGAAAGGGGTGTGGTCAAAAAATTGCTGCGCTACATGAGGAAAAAACATTTTTGTCCCTCTTTTTACTTCCAAAATGTTGGGAGGTATGCAATACCCAGCATGCAATGGGACTGACTTGTGTAGAAGTCGGGCGTTACTAGATTTTGGGCTCTGTACCCCGGTCTCCAGTCACGCATTAGCTTGTTTTCCCGTGACTTTCCTCAATTTTAGACAATTTTGAGTCACAAATCTGCTGGCCACCAACATGTCTAGAGGTTGAGCTGTTTCACCAATGTTTATTGAAATTGTATATGAATTATTTCCTCATGGGGCCCCTATATCTCCTACGCCCCTGCTGAAGAGGGCAAATCTTTCCCATTTTGCTTCATTGAAAAATGTGCTAATCATTAAATATTGAAAAAGGAATATTTTCACATCTATTCATTTATTTTTAAGATTTTTTTTTCACTGCACATATTGAGCTATTTGTGGGCTACTTTTGAAGTGCCCCTTGGCTAGTTTTCAGCTGTTTTTGTAGCTGACTTTGGCTGGTTTTGAACCCTGGTTGAATGGGAAGGGAGAGTAGTGCAAGAATGGTACAGGCTGCTGAGTGCTAAATCTTATATCCAGCTGGGCTAGCAAAACTCATCTTTAGGATTGCGATAAATTAGTGGGGCCGAGGAATCAATTTTATGGTGTTTTTGTATGAGGGGGCAGCGGGGCCCTAACTAATAAGCATTAACATGACAAGTGTCCTATGGCCAAAGTTTATGGTACCCTAAAATGATATTGCTGTGGGGCCTGTTTAATATGAAGACAAGTAGTCTGTGTTTTGGAATCTGGAAACCCCAGAAAATATGGGGAGACTGTGAACTCCATGTTGACCTGGCCCTCTGGTTTTTTTTTACAGGTTTGTTATCACAGGGTTACTAATATATTCTTCAGCACCTTCACTACTAATGGGTTTTGTAGAGATATAGATTGAGATATCCGTCACAAGAAACAAACCAACATGAGGCCATCAAAGACATATAAAGAAACAGAAATTAAAAATATAAAGGGGAAAAATCACTTGTAATATAAAAAGAGGTTATCAGTAACTCAGGCTGCATTTATAGTCCTCTCGGGATCCCCAGACCATTGTAACCCCACAGCTGCCGCACAGTCACTGGCCGAACAAGCACCCACCCTTCCTCATTCATTGTTACAGCCCAGAGATGCCGCCTCAGCCAGTGAGTGGAGAAATGACGGTGCCCTCCCTCTGAATTGGACGACAGCCACTGGGCTCTGACTAGTATTTTACTAGCCTGGCCAATGATGGTTCATCCCAATGTTATTAATAGGGAAAAAAAGATAAATATATAGGAGGGTTGGTATTTTTTTTTCCAGAAAAGGTGGCAACTCTAGCGCTGACCATTGTGTGTATCAGTTGCAACAGACACAGCAGCACTTTCAGTAGGGATGGCAGTAAGCCTGAAAGGGTAATAACTAAACAATATGGCCCCCCATCTGTTATCCATGTTTACCCTGAGTCTAGTCCAAGTCATTTAAAAAACACCATTGTATGCAGCAGTTCAGCCAAAGAAACTAGATTGCAGTGGTGCTTCAGATAATGCTGTTATCCTGAGCACATTCACATCACTTGAGGATTGTATCATATCAATTGCAAGGCTCAATTTTGACTAGACCACATGTTGGCTGGCATACCAAAGGGGTCTCTGTGGCTAGGTGCGTAAATGGTGACTACCTATCCCTTCCTCTCAGCTGCTGGCTACTGCTGAACTGCCTGTTCACCTTTCTGCTTTCTTTTAAGTTCCATTGGCCCAAACATTTCATGGCACATTCCGGTCCCCAAGCAGTTTGTGACACACTGTGGCCCTATGCATTTCATGACACGCTGTGACGCTCAAGCCTTTCATAATCCTGAGATCACCAAGCATTTTATACCAGAAACAGTGACAGCCCCATCTCACCCTAAGCCTTGGACAGGCTTTAATATCAGCATATAGACCTCAGTTCCAGGTGACTGCGGCTGCAATTTATGTAACGTGGGGATGACTGGGAGAGACTGGGACCAGCACAAAGGAGAGGGGCAGCTGGCACTGGGAGGCATGTCACTGTGTGTGGCCATTAGAAACCATGGGGCCCCGTACAACATCGCAGTTAAAAGACCACACAGACATCAGCGCTAAAAAAGTAACCCCCCCCACACACACACACAAGTTATAAAAAGCTATTAATGGTCAGGGCCCCCTTATAAGTTAAAAGAAATATTGGTGCCAGGGCCCCCCATATAAGTTAAAAAAATTGGGGCCCCAAAAAATATTTTTTAAAACAACATTGGTGCCAGGGCCCCCCTTACAGGTTAAAAAAATTGGGGCCCCAAAAATATTTTTTATAAAAACATTGGTGGCAGGGGCCTATATAATATTAAAATAATACATTGGTGGCCAGGGGATTAAAAACAAAAACACAAATTGGTGTTCATTAGAATTGAACTCATGGCTTCAGGACTTCAACTTCGCCTCCTTTCGTGAATTTGGGTCTTTTAGCCACTTCGGGACTTCAATTTCGGCTGTTTTCGTGACTTCGGGTCTCTTCGTTGCTTCAGGACTTCAATTTCGACACTTTTCGCGACTTCAGGTCTTTTCGCCGACTCGGAATTCGGCTATTTTCATAGCTTCGGGTCTTTTCGCCTCTTTGGGAGTTCGGCTTTGGCTGTTTTCATGGCTTCGGGTCCTTCGGCTGTTCGTATGGGGGGCCCAGCTCTTTCAAAAATGCAACACTGCCGGGCCCCCCTTCATGCCCGGGCCCAGGACACTTGTCCCCCCTGTTTCCCCTAATGGCGGCCTGTGTGTGGAGGGTCCATTTGGGCCCAACAGGTTCAAATCCTGCAGCTTACTGGCCGGTGTATGTGGCCTGCCTGACCGATAATCTTTTGGTCAGGTTAAAAAGCAGCAGTAGATAAGGGCCATATTGATGCAGTCCTCTCCCAGTGGGTGTGCATAGAGCCACAGTATGATTAAATCATTGGCCCAGGGGCCCCTACATACATGTTGCTCTGACCATGGAATTTTTTGGAGGCTTTTCTTTTTAATGCTCCCTCAACTTAATTTTGCTACAGTGCTATTAAAACAGCAGTGATTTATAAACAACATAATTTATGCCAGGCATATAAATGGTATAAATAGAAGGATGGCATTCATTCATTCATTTGTTTAATATACAACAAACAAACACACACCATCTGTTTTACAAACCGTTTATTCTGTACAGAGATTTATGAAGCCGGGTTGTGAAATCCCTCCATTGTTGCACTGTACTTGTAGGACTCCCGCTGGCTTATGTTCCTCCCTGCAGCATTTTAAACGACTGAAATTGTGGGTGATTTTGATGGGTTAATGCTTGCATTTCCAACTCTATACACGTACAGCACAGTTAGGAACATGAAGTCGACTTGCTTACATTACTTGCAGGATTTAATGCTAAATGTTGTATAGAGTCTATTCTATTTATGGGTCTGTCGTTGTATTAATGGCAGCCACAGAAGTCAGTTTATAAAACATATATTTATACTGGTTTCTATCTTCCACCTATTACCATGTTATAAAACGGCCCCTAACTTGGATTACCCAATGGTCAGTATTTCCAGTGTCAAGGACAAAAGTAGTGGGAGTATGTAAACGTGACCTGCCATTGGAATCTTGTGTACCCGGAGTCATTATGTGTTTTCATAAAACAAACATCTGCATTTATTTTCCTAAAGGAGGATTCTGTGGAATTTACTGGCAAGCATATGTTTCTTCAGTCACACCGAGGGGCCTATTTATTATTCTGTGTAAAACAAAAGTAGCTTAAAAAAACGGTTTTAAAAGCTGTGTAAAATAAATGGCGAATTTATCAAGCTGCTTTATTTTACGCAATGTGAATGCCAGATTTGCCGCTGTTATTTTATACTGCATCAGACCTTTGTAAGTAAGTTCTGCTCAAAGAAAAAGCGTGTAAAAAATGATGGTTTTTTACATGGCGATGTGTGGCAAATTTTTCTGCCGTTTTACACATCATGAATATGCCCCTGAGTGTATGGTCAGGTTACGTAGACATTTTAGCAGTAGCGATCCTAGAGGGGGGCGGGCCCTGGTGCGTGACGCGCAGCCGGGCCCCGCCCCCCTCCGTACGGCAGGATTTGTATGTGGTGCACGGACTGCTGGGGGGCCCTGAGGGGGTGCGGGCCCTGGCCCGCTCGCACCCCCTGCTCCCCCGGTAGTTCCACCACTGCATTTTAGTCTGAATTGAGTTGGGTGTCATGCAGTCCCATTGGATTACAGTTGATCAGTGGGGAATTAAAATCCAGACTGATGTCTGGGCCAAATGTAGAAGGTATAAGGACCAGGGCAATGCAGGTAGCCAGGTCTCCCCATCTTGTGACAGAACAGAATATGTGGTGTATCATAATTATGGCGCATCTGTACCATGGCCAAAAATGTATAGTAATTTATATCAAAATAATTATCCAACACATGGTCATGACCCAGGGCACTGCCTTTCCCTACATCCAGTCCAACAAATGATTATGGATCCACCCATGCTTAATCAGAGTTTTAGGGAAGATGCAATATCAACATCCTTCCCACCTTTTGTGTAGTGTATACTCAAGTCAAGATATGAATTGTGGTGTTAGAGCAGGGGTCCCCAACCTGTTTTTACTCGTGAGCCACATTTAAATGTAAAAAATAGTTACACAAACATGATTGGCTGTTTGGTAGCCCCTATATGAACTGGTAGCATATAGGAGACTCTGTTTGGCAATACACCTTTTTTATGCAACCAAAACTTGCCTCTAAGCCGGAAATTCAACCTGCTTTGAGACTTCTAGGAGCAACATCCAAGGGGCTGGTGAATGTTGCTCACGAGCTACTGGTTGGTGACCACTGAGTTAGAGACTCACCCATCAAATCAGTGCTTAACATATCATTGTGTGTATTGTGGTAATAACAGATAAATGGTGCCTATATTGTTGGCAATTCCTTAGAATAATAAGAGAGGCCAGAAGTTATTTTGCATTCTAAGTAAGGTTCTATAAAGGCACAAGTCCATCAAGTCTTCCAAAAACACTTTCCAAGTTGATCCAGCGGAAGGGATTGTGATATTGTTCACCTTACTTGATCACAACGGGTGGGAAACCTACATCTGACCCAAGAGAACCTACAATGCAGAACATTTAATGGAGTCTTCCTCAATGCTAATAAGCTTCTTCATTATCAATACTGAATCTATTCTAACCTTATCTAAAACGTTTTGCCATTGATGGGGTAGGGGGGTGGAGTTTGATCTTTTTTTTATAGTCTTGTTTAGAAGTCCCAGCTTTGTGAAAGTAAAGAGCAGATTATCGCAGGCTTCCATAAGTTTGCTGGTGACCTAATGAGCAAGTTCACTCCTGTCGCATGGCTGTCAGATTTGCATTCGTTTCAAGATTTCTTGTTTCTCCCACGCTGTTCTTTTAATTCTATTAATACTTTTCAGAATCTTGCAAACAATAAAAATCCCAGTATCCTTGCTCTTTCCCTGTGGGCTTTTATATAAAACTCATTTGGTGTAGCTGGCTGGAGTGCTCCTCAACATTTACACGTGACTAAATTGCTTTTATATTTATTAATTGCATTAGTCCTTGAGACAAACATAGCATGAAGGGTGCTGGCAGGGGTGTAGGGGGGTAGAAGCAGTTGCTACTCGCAGGCAGTAGAAAGTAGTACAAAGCGTTAGGTCTAAAAAGAAAAAACTTTGTAATCATGATAGATCTCATTGGTAAGGAGTGATGGTCTTGTACACAAATCTCAGTGGGCCTGCTTGTATGAGTGGGTTCCGATGCATTTCACACACCTTTTGACGCATAAAATGTTGATAGACTCCAGGCCCTCAGTTCAGTGCAAGGTGATCATCACAGATCATCAAATTATTTTGACTCAACTTCTGGATTTGAATTTTGGTTGCCTTTTGACTCCTCCTTGTCTGACTCCTCTGTTTTTAGATTTTGGCTCTACTCCATGTTGATTCTTCCAGCTTCTGACCTCGGCTATATCTATCTAGAGTAGTCCTTGGTCTGTTTTCTCAGCCTAGTTATTTGGTTTGTGCCTGAACTGTTTGTGACTGAACTGTTGTTTATTTCTGAGCTTCAAATGCTCAGAGAGAGGTACAGGGGAGGCTTTTTACTAATGGAGTCAACAAGGAATCTGACAGTTGGTAATCCAGAGGTGATTTGGGAGCAAGAAGGAGAGAGCTAGAGATGCACTTTTGCACGCAGTCTGTGGGCTAGTAGCTGAGGTTGATTAGCCACACACTCAATGATGAAGACCACCAGTTTTCTAGCAAGTGTACCCAAGTTTCTAGTCTGATCTTCCAAAATGATTGGTTGGAGGGCACAGACAGAGGTGTGTCAGTTCAGTTGAACACAAGAATAGACTGGTACTTCCAGGACAAGAACTACATATAAAATGTTTATCCCCCATTTGATAAGACTCACTTTGTGTAGTGCAAAAGTTTCTCCCAGCAGCAGAGTTCTGCATTTGTGGACTAGGCACCAATATGGTTGATAAATAGAAATTTCCTACTTTTTTTAACTTTTTGCAGACAAATATTTCAGCCATTTTTATAATGTGAATACAGTACTTCCTATTGTAAAATATAAGGATGTTATAAGTCACCAAGGAGTTCGATGACCACATAAGAACATGAATCCAAAGGCCGAGTGCTTTGATAAAGGACATGGAACTCCAAGGTGACTTAAAGGAAAACTATACCCCCCAAACAATGTAGGTCTCTATTAAAAGATACTGAGTAAAACAGCTCATGTGTAAAACCCTGCTTCATGTAAATGAACCATTATCATAATAATATACTTTTTTAGTAGTATGTGCCATTGGGTAATCATAAATAGAAAAGTGCCAGTTTAAAAAATAAGGGCCGTCCCCTGAGATCTTAAGATTCACTGTGCACACATACAAACCACATGTAAGGTCACATGAGCCAATTAACAGACAGAGTTCTGCCTTTTGCTTCCTCACTTCTTCCTGTTACAGTTAGTGTTGTAGTATTTCTGGTCAGGTGATCTCTGAGGCAGCACAGATAGAGTCACAAAATGGTGGTTCAAGGCAAGAGATGTAAAAGGGCAATATTTATGTAAATATATATTCCAGTTTGGTAAGATTCTTTAATATGTCATTCAATTTGATATAAACTATCTGTTGCTTAAGTATTCATTTTGGGGGTATAGTTTTCCTTTAATATCCTCAAATTTTACAGGGGGCATTTTATTTATTATAATACACACGTTTTAGTGATTCATGTGACAGAAATGACATCACTGATTATTAGTATATACTTTACAGGATATTCATGGCTCTTGTGTATATAATAATTAAGTGTGTGAGTTTACAGTGCATTGCTATTTAAATAATGTTCTTTGGGTGAACTGGTGCAACCACTGTGCAAACTATAGTGAATTTCTGAGCAATACTCCCTGATAATTATATTGAATATTTCTATAAATTGTAATGTAGGACTTTACACGTTCACATAGCAGGTACATTGACGAGGGATGGTTACCTAATTTGTTGGACAAGTCCTGAATTAAATCATGCAGTGCTAATTGTACTTGTATAACGTGCAGCAGGTACACTTGGTGCAATGTGATGCCAAGATTAGTTGCCTAGGAAACATATTCATGATTCACATAGACCCTGCAAACTTCCCATTTCCATAGCAGCACACATTTTCAGCAAATCATATATTAACAGTCATGTTTATTTCTATAAACATTTTCCCATCTTGGCAAAACTTAAAGGTCATCTAGTGAAATCATAAAATCAGGAAGAGGACTCCAGAAGTATTACTACAAGTGGATTTTCATGAGTAGTGGGTACACAACATGCTTGTGGTTATGCCCTTTATCAAGTGTACAAAAACCATAGGGTGTGGTCCTTTTAAGGCCATTGAAAAGTCCAAAGCACACAGTGGAAATCCATTAAAACAATGTGCAAGATTGCATAGGCATCAACAATACTAGCCACTCTGGATTTAGGATTCCGCTCACAGGCAGTATAAATAAACAACCCAACTAACATCACCTTGGTGGCTTGTGCCCATAGCTATAATTGATTTACAGCAAGTGAATCAGATACTTTATTAGTGTTCGCTATTTTAAGATAGAATTTTGAGAAAGTGATATATTGTCCGCTAAAAGCGTGACACTTGAATTTGGCATTTTGCATATGGTGTTCGGTACATAAATGAGCTATGTAGCTCCTTAGATAAGCCCTTGTGCTTACATTCATGTCCTACTGACTTCTCAATTTAGTGCTATAGGGCCTGGTGTGAAGTGCAGATCCTGAGCTCAAAGCTTAGAGGGTGGCCACTTAAGACAAAGTTGCATAGAGCCATAGGGGGAAATCTACTAAGCGCCGAAAATTCGCTAGTGACGGCTTCACAGGCGAATATTCGCTCACACGCTAATTCACTAACATGCGAAGTTGCGTCCAGACACAAAAATTGGAGCGCTCACCTCCCAAACAAACACTTTTGAAGTCCCAGGTGCTGAACTAGAAGACCCAATCCTGTCCTCGGGTCGCATCAATACATGGACAAAATCAGCAGCACACTGTTAAATTGCAAAAGTGCTCAAATGTATAATTTATTTAGCCCATAGCATACAAAGGCAACGTTTCGAGCCAACCAGGCCCTTTATCAAGCCCCGTGTTACACCATCAACAATCCTTTTAAAGTGAGGGGTTGGGGCGTGTACATGTGCTCCACCCCCATCCCACAATTAATCAATCAAATAGATTACATATTGAATACTGACCCTTCAACCCCAATAATTTAAAGTCCAATTGTGATAAAACAGTGTTAATAAAAAGTTAAGAATGTTCCAAATATAGAATAAAATGTCCAGCATGGATTCCAAAAAAATGGGTTTCATCAATTGAGTCCGTTGGTTTTCCAAAAATTCCATTAGTGATCACAAAACCTCATACTTTGATGCTCAAATCAATTTAAAACATACAACAATTATTGCACATTGATAAGGTGATTTTGCATAGCTGAGACGCCCATATGACAAACATACTCAGCACTTCTCTGAGATACTCCAAGATATGCTAGATGTTATGCCGGCACTCAGGGGGTTCTATGCAGGTCACCAAGTAATACTTCTAATACCCTAAAAAATGAATGAACATGCGAAGTTGCGTCCAGGGCACCAAACGATGGCGAAGTTCGGCAAGCAGAGCGAAGTTGCGCTAGCGTTGGCTAATTTGCATACAGCGGGAAGTTAAAGTTGAATGGACGTATATGTTGCAGCAAATACATTACATTACACAAGTCCAGGGAACCTTAATAAAAAAAAAAAGAGTTGTTACAATGCCCTACACATGAGCCCAGTGTATAGTTTATGTGCCATATGGTAGGAAATGTATGGGGGAGCGTGGGCACCCGAAAAAAAATTACGGACTTTTGCAGCCAATCACCCTGAAATAGGGAAAAGACACTAGCGTTTTTTGGGACTTTTCAACAAAATATTGAGGAAGCCCTATGCACTCCATTGCACTTCACCTAGTCTGAGGTGGCGAAGGCAAGTCTGGCGGAACAGGTAACGTTCAGTAAAATCCGCATCTTAGTGAATTTACGTGTTACGTCCATTCGCCAGAGTGCAAATTCGCCAGGCGTAAGAGAGCGAACTAACGCTAGAAATTTATAAATTCATATACAAAATGTTTAGTGCTAAATCTGGTTCTGTTAGCATATACTTAACAGAGGTGAACACCGATAATTTAAGCACCAAAAAACTTTATACTGGGCCTATGCTATATAGTGCATACTTCATCTCTAGCGGACATTTTCAAAAGTTCACATTAAAACAGCTCACCCAAAAAAGGTGGTGACCCGGGTGTATAAACCCCAGGTCCCGCTCCTTGGTTCACTTATGCCTGAAACAGTATCACGGGAAATATGCAAGAAGGAACTCACCAGATCAGACGGGTGGCCCGGGTGCATCGCCCCAAGCCCGTAGCTATAGGTGAGTCACAGTCAGTAGAAAAGATTTGACGAGCACTCCATTCACCTGTTGAATTAAAAGAAGTAAATGTTTATTTCAGCATATTAAAAGCATCCATTCCCTGACCCGTTTCGTATCCAACTATACGTAGTCATACTTCTATACCTATGACTAAGTATCGGTGCATCTGAAACGCGTCAGGAAATGAAAGCCTTTCAGATAAATAAAATAATTGATCCAGTCTCATGACTTGCAAATGCACTAGTACCAAGTGTAAAGTATATCTAGATTCCCTGCAATGAAGACCTTTACCTAAGACTCTACTTGTGTAGGGACCCATAGGGTTACTACTCCACTATAGCTTTAAATCCCCACAGTTTCTTATTCTCTAGTTGCTGGGCAAAATCTCATGTATCTAGTTTGGGTCATTAGCATAATGTATAAAGTGTATCATTGGCCCAGAGGCTGATGACCTTCCTCTAAGGCTCTTCCTCTTTTGTGTTCCACCTGAACAACAGGGTGGATGTTGCTGGAAGCCTTGGACTTAGGCTCAGCAAAGAAATTGGGGATACAGGAACCCTGTAAATGAAGTGTAGTCAGGACAGGGTAGTTCTCTGTAATAGCACTTTCTAGGAAAGTGAGGCAAATATAACTAACTAGCAAGAGCAGTCTGAATTTAGGGTTGCCACCTTTCAATAAAATTTGCACTGGGCGGTGCTGGGGGTGGTAAAAATGGGCAGGGCTTGACGGCAAAGGGGGCCGGATGTGACGTCAAATGGGGTGGGTGTGATATCAAAGGGGGCGGACCGCGGTGTGCGATTGGCCAGGCGGCGAAAAAAAGGTGTATTATGAGCAGAATGGGCCTGGCCAAGGGCTTTAGTTAGGGATATTACAAATTTGTAATACCAGCCCAGGCCTTTACTGGCTAGGCCGGTAAAATACCGGCCGGGTGGCAACACTATCTCTACTCCAACTAGGATGGATAGCAAAGGGGGTTCCTCTCCCCCCAGGCAATACTGGCCTGTAGTATAGGGATTACTAAAATTAACAGAGATTAGGTTCCCTCATCTAATATGTGGGGATCCAGGCCATTTCCCAAAGATCCTGAGAGTGCACCTATGTAACAATAACTAAGAAATGTCCAGGTCATAATTTAGGGCCCTAAAAGTCACAATGCAAGAACTGCTATGGAACCCCAAAGCCAGGAAGATCAAATATGACATGGAGGAGAAACATTTAGGAAGATGCAAGGAAGGAGGGAAAAACTTGAGGAGAACTGTGCTAAAGCATTTGATACAGTGCCACACAAAAGGTTACTGGTTAAATGAAGGAATGTTGGCCTGGAACATAGTATTTGTACCTGGATAGAGAACTGGCTAAAAGATAGACTACAAAGAGTGGTGGTAAATGGAACATTTTCTAATTGAACCAGTGTTGTTAGTGGAGTACCGCAGGGCTCTGTACTAGGTCCCTTGCTTTTCAACTTGTTTATTAATGACCTGGAGGTGGGCATTGAAAGTACTGTTTCTATTTTTGCAGATGAGACTAAATTGTGCAGAACTATAGGTTCCATGCAGGATGCTGCCACTTTGCACAGTGATTTGTCTAAACTGGAAAACTGGGCAGCAAACTGGAAAATGAGGTTCAATGTTGATAAATGCAGGTTATGCACTTTGGCAAAAATAATATAAATGCAAGTTATACACTAAATGGCAGTGTGTTGGGGGTTTCCTTAAATGAGAAGGATCTAGGGGTCTTTGTAGATAACGCGTTGTCTTATTCTGGGCAGTGTCATTCTGTGGCTACTAAAGCAAATAAAGTTCTGTCTTGCATAAAAAAGGGCATTAACTCAACTCAAACATAATTATGCCTCTTTATAGGTCCCTGGTAAGGCCTCATCTGGAGTATGCAGTGCAGTTTTGGACTCCAGTCCTTAAGAGGGATATAAATGAGCTGGAGAGAGTGCAGAGACTAAGTGCAACTTAAGGTGGCCATAGACACACAGATCGGATCGTACGAATCGAGGATTCGTACGATTTTCGGATCGTGTGTGGCGTGTGCCGACATCTTTCGCCCGGCGGAGATCGGTCGTTTGGTCGATCGGTCAGGTTTGATTTTGACCCCACCGATCCCGCCGGAGCTCATGGCACATCGTAATCTGATCGTTCGGCCATACGGCCGAACAATCAGATTACCCCCGATATAGCCATGCCTGTTAATGGCATATCGGGGAAGGATCCGCTCGTTTGGCAACATCGCCAAACGAGCGGATCTTTGCATCTATGGCCACCTTAAACTGGTTAGAGGGAGGGAAGACTTAAATTATGAGGGTAGACTGTCATGGTTGGGGTTGTTTTCTCTTGAAAAAAGGCGCTTGCGAGGGGACATGATTACACTTTACAAGTACATTAGAGGACATTATAGACAAATAGCAGGGGACCTTTTTACCCATAAAGTGGATCACCGTACCAGAGGCCTCCCCTTTAGACTAGAAGAAAAGAACTTTCATTTGAAGCAACGTAGGGGGTTCTTCACATTCAGGACAGTGAGGTTGTGGAATGCACTGCCGGGTGATGTTGTGATTCAGTTAATGACTATAAGAATGGCTTGGATGATTTTTTGGACAGACATAATATCAAAGGCTATTGTGATACTAAGCTCTATAGTTAGTATAGATATGGGTATATAGAATTTAATTAAAAGTAGGGAGGGGTGTATGTATGGTGCTGGGTTTTCATTTGGAGGGGTTGAACTTGATGGACTTTGTCTTTTTTCAACCCAAGTTAACTATGTAACTATGTAACTGAGCTCCTCTCCTAGTGGTGCCACTTCATTCATGCCCTTTGCTCTGACTAAAAACAGAAGAAAAGGTCAAGTCCAGAAAGTCAAGGATCTTAACTGTAGAAGGCCTGTTTTACTGCATGAATAAGGAACCATATTTCTAGTGCAACCTTTGTGTAAGCTATAGCTGTCCCTCCACATACAGATACTGCCCCAGTGGTGCCCCATGTGTGGTGCAAGATACCCCTCCTTGACCACCCCATAGAAGTTACTTTCATAAAAATACTGAATATTTTGTACAAAACCCAATTATTTTCACATTAGTATTTAATATAAGTGTTCAGTGTTTGCTTTGGAAGCGACATAAGAACATTTAATCCCAAAAGGAAGCGACTTTCATATGTAAAGTATGTGGAAAAAAATGTGTCTGAGCATCTCTCTAAACAAGGGCCAACTCTAAACCCTTTCAACTCAATAAAGTGCTATTGCCTTGGCAGTTAGTGAACATGTGCCGTCCTGCACAGACAAGTTCCATCTTACACCCCGTCCACTGTAAACACTGTCCAGGGATCCTGAACTCCGGAATAAACTGACGAGCTCTTTCCCAAAACAATGCTGGTATTTTAATGAATTAATTAGGTGAAAACAAAGTCAGATATGTAAATAGAGCTCAGCTTCCTTATCTGCACTCAGATGACTATTTTATTTGAGTTACTGTGTTTATTAGGGAAAGACTTTCTGAATATCAGGGGTAGTAAGGATGGGAAGTTGAGGCTTGGAAATGATTAAGACCATGCAGACGTCCAGCTTTTAATGTTGAAGGGTCACAGCAAATGAGAAATGTTCTTTGAATCTTCTATGGGCGTTGGTTTATATCAAGAAAATATTTTAACAAATAATAGTACATTGCAGAAAAAAAACATTTTCCTCTGGAAAAAAACAGGTAACATTTTAGAATTTGTTTTTATTGAATATGAGTATTCATGTGCAAATTAGGGGCGGGGAGGGAAATCACATGACTTTTTGTCACAAAACAAGGAAGTAAAATAATGTTTTCCCCTTCCCACCCATAATTTGCATATGCAAGAACTGCTGTGGAACCCACAAAGCATATGCAAATTAGGATTTGGATTTGGTTCGATATTCATCCGAATCTTTTGCGAAGGATTCGGAGGTTCGACCGAATCCAAAATACTGGATTTGGTGCATTCCCTAATGAGTATTACTGAGTATAGAATGGCTATCCGCAAGAAGCAAAATAACTAGGAAACGTTCAGAGAAGGCCATCAAGTTTGAAGAACGATTGCTCAAACATAAAGTGAATTATTTTAATTAATTAGGCTATGATCAAGGACAAGTTTATGCACCTGTATAAAATGTATCTACAGTACTTGCCCCTATATGTAATAAAAGGCACTAAGTTTGCACTGGGGCAGTAACCCATAGCAACAAATAAGATGTTTACTTTCAAACAGGTGATCAGTAAATGCTACCTGCTCATTGGTTGCTATGGGTTACTGCTCTTTGGCAAATGTAGTGCCTTTCATTACATAACCCCTTTGGCGTGAAGGAGGTTTCACCATCGGCAAAGCTACAGTTTCATATGTTTCTGAACAATTGTTGAAATGACTGGGGATTTGGGTTTCATATGTTGTTATGGCAGTCAGCCTTAAGGGAACATGTCCGATATATATATATATATATATATATATATATATATATATATATATATATATATATATATATATATATATATATAGATATGATGTGTGTATAGTTAGGAATTGTTGAACCATCAGTAGTATTTGATACAGGGAAAAATACAGCTAGCACTTTAGGGTCAGATTTACTTTGGGAGGATTAGAATTGCTTCATAAATTTAAAAAACTCATTGCTGCACAGGGTCCCCCTACAAGTTAAAAAAAATTGGTGACCAGGGCCCCTCGCCATAAAAGTTTTTGAAAAGAATTGGTGGACAGGGGTTTAAAAAAAAAAATCATTAGTGTTCAGTGGAACTTTGGCGGCTTCCTCTTCAGTTCCCTTAGGCAGCTTTGGCTCCCTTAGCCAGCTTCGGTGACTTCGCCGTATCAGCTCCCCTCGGTGGCTTTGCTGCTTCGGCTCCCTTCAGTGGCTTTGCCGCTTCTGCTCCTTTTGGTGGCTTTGCCGCTTCTGCTCCCTTCCTGACTACTTTGGTAGCTTTTCTTCAGCAGATTCTCTTTGGCTCCCTTCCGCGACTTCAATTTGGCTCTCTTTGGCAGCTTCTTTTTGGCTAATTTGAGCGGCTTCTCTTCAGCTCCCTTTGGCAGCTTCCTGAGTGGCCCACTTAAATCTGGCATTTGCCCGAACAGATTGCCAGCCCGGGCCTGCAACCAAGGATGGCTAGTATTGAGAGCAGGGTTGTGTCTTCTATATAGGCATCCATTCCTAGGATAGTAGCTGCAGGTGGGTGGCCCTCGTGTGCATAGATAGAAAAAATCTCTTAAAGTTCCTACCCATCTTACTGCTGGACATTTGCATCCAAATCGGGGAGTGTTGCTGAGACTTTCTTCTGCGATCAGCGATTGTGCAGACTGTACTGGACAAGTGGCGGTCAGAGGTCAGCTAATTACCACCTAAAACAAGGTTCTCATCCAAGAGCCCATTCAGACAAACTGCCAGTGAACTGGCTGATCATTGGGTGGCCTATTTGATTGAGTTAGTTTCCTTTGTTCACGTCACTACTACCCCTGTGCTAGAAATGGCCTCCCACCATGAAATGAACCCTATTTATTATTTCCTGCCAGTTTAGGGGTTTGTTTCGCTGACCTTCTTCCTATTCACAGAGATGCCATATTACGACGAAATAGTGCCTGTAATTCCTCATATGAATTCCCACACTCTCAGCCCTGACCTAAAGGGGCTCATTATCATTCCGCTGTGCTTTTAGTAGGGCGTCTCCCTCAGGAAGAGTCCCAGAAATGGTGAGAGATTTACAGTAAGGTTTCCCTGCATCTCCTCTCTCCCACAGATATAAGGCAGAGCTGGCATCGTATCCAGACAGGTGACATTTCTCTATAAACAGCAATTTGTGTACTCAAAAAAAAAATCATAACTAATTATATGAGCTATAAAAATCTATACAGCTGTAACATACAATGGTTTATGGCATCAATCAGTGCGTAGATCTCACTATGAAAGGACAACAAATACTGACAACTAAATGACTCTCTTTCTCTACAGCTTGCCTGTAAAGTGAGAGCAATCGGGATAATAACCACATACTTGTTATATTAATTAGCTTTTTCTGGTTATTTAAAGATAAATTATTAAATGGTAATTGAGGTTGAAGAAAGACAACATTTCCGTCAAGTTCATTCCTGACTCCATTAACAATAAAAGCAGTCCCTGAATCATGGATGCGCTATAAGGGTTAATGACTTATCAGGAGGAGTGTTAAAGTGCAATTGGATGGGGTTTTTATTTCATTAGCATTTTTGTAGAGATGGTTGCATTGCTTCCAGTGCAAGGCTTTAAATGTTGTCTGTGTGAATCTAAATAAATATATATATATATATATATATATATATATATATAAATACGTTGTAGATGGGTGCACACCAGGAACGTTTAAAGTCAAATTACTTAAAGATTAAAACATACTTTATTGAAAATTTTTTTTTTTTTTTTTTTTTTTTTTTTTTAAAACAGGCCAACGTTTCGGTCTCCTTCTCAGACCATTATCAAGACCCGAATAATCATAGGGAAACAGCTTAATATAGATAAAATGCATAGGCACTCACCCAATCACGTGTATGGAGACAAATCATGTGACAGAACCCAATCACCTGAATAGACCAAACATGTGAAAACGAAAAAGGGAGAACACCTGGACCAGAGATAGACAGGAAGTAGAAAAAGAAACATGATTAAAAACATACATAACAATGTTTCAAAAGGCCACTGATAAGCAGAAAAATTGTAGCAACAAGTCAGGTTATATATACACAACTATAAATAGCATAAAAAAAGGGGACAGCCTATAAAATATAGTGTTACCTCAACTGAATTATAATGCACATAGTCATACTTCACCTTTGATTCAAAAAGCACATAAAAGAACAATGTTCATTTAACCCTAAAGGGGCCATCGTATTTAGTTTTTTTATCCAAAAAACTTCTCGCTGAAGTAGGATTTTTGATCTATCACCACCCCGTTTCAGGGGCGGTACATGATCTATGGCAATATATTTAAAAGTGGGTAACCTATGTCCCTGTTCAAGAAAATGCTTGGCAACTGGTTTAACAGATACACCATCCCTAAATGCTACGCTAATTGCTGAGCGATGGGCATCCATTCTCAGTCTCAGGGTAAGATCTGTCTTGCCAACATAGGGCAGGCCACAGGGGCATGTGATCAGGTATATGACATGGCTCGTATTACAGGTAATGTGGTGTCTAATCAAAAATCGCTTACCCGATTGCGGGTGTAAGAATGAGTTGCCCGGTGTCATGTACCTACACGAAGTGCAGTTAGGGCAGCGGAAACATCCTAATTTAGTGCCAGACAACCAAGTCCGTGTAACTTTAGTGTAACATTGTACAGGATCCGTTTTGACCAACAGGTCACGCAAATTTGTGCCTCGTCTGTAACATATCTTAGGCGGCTCTCTTCCTATCTCACAATTTTGTAGAGTGTTACGCAATAACTCTGACCCCTCAGTCTGCATGCAACAAATATCGGACATGTGGACACGCTTTAAAGAAAGGGGCTACCCTGATAGACTTTTATCACAATCCTTGGAGATAGCGAAAAAACGCTGCAGTGAGAGCACTACACCTGACAGAGGACAAACAGGAATAGTTTTCAGTACAAAATTCAATGCGTGCACAAAAAACTTAGGGCAGCTTGTTAGGAAACAGTGGAACATTGTACAGGCCGATAAGGATTTGGCCAGAGTACTTCCAGAGCCGCCTAAGATATGTTACAGACGAGGCACAAATTTGCGTGACCTGTTGGTCAAAACGGATCCTGTACAATGTTACACTAAAGTTACACGGACTTGGTTGTCTGGCACTAAATTAGGATGTTTCCGCTGCCCTAACTGCACTTCGTGTAGGTACATGACACCGGGCAACTCATTCTTACACCCGCAATCGGGTAAGCGATTTTTGATTAGACACCACATTACCTGTAATACGAGCCATGTCATATACCTGATCACATGCCCCTGTGGCCTGCCCTATGTTGGCAAGACAGATCTTACCCTGAGACTGAGAATGGATGCCCATCGCTCAGCAATTAGCGTAGCATTTAGGGATGGTGTATCTGTTAAACCAGTTGCCAAGCATTTTCTTGAACAGGGACATAGGTTACCCACTTTTAAATATATTGCCATAGATCATGTACCGCCCCTGAAACGGGGTGGTGATAGATCAAAAATCCTACTTCAGCGAGAAGTTTTTTGGATAAAAAAACTAAATACGATGGCCCCTTTAGGGTTAAATGAACATTGTTCTTTTATGTGCTTTTTGAATCAAAGGTGAAGTATGACTATGTGCATTATAATTCAGTTGAGGTAACACTATATTTTATAGGCTGTCCCCTTTTTTTATGCTATTTATAGTTGTGTATATATAACCTGACTTGTTGCTACAATTTTTCTGCTTATCAGTGGCCTTTTGAAACATTGTTATGTATGTTTTTAATCATGTTTCTTTTTCTACTTCCTGTCTATCTCTGGTCCAGGTGTTCTCCCTTTTTCGTTTCACATGTTTGGTCTATTCAGGTGATTGGGTTCTGTCACATGATTTGTCTCCATACACGTGATTGGGTGAGTGCCTATGCATTTTATCTATATTAAGCTGTTTCCCTATGATTATTCGGGTCTTGATAATGGTCTGAGAAGGAGACCGAAACGTTGGCCTGTTTTAAAAAAAAAAAAAAAAATTTTCAATAAAGTATGTTTTAATCTTTAAGTAATTTGACTTTAAACATTCCTGGTGTGCACCCATCTACAACGTATTTATCTATTCCATTACGGGTAGCACCTGGGTCACTTACTGCTGTTTGGAGTGCGGAGAAAACACAAGGACTTTATATATATATATATATATATATATATATATATAGTTCTTTATTCGGATAAGCACAAGCCCTGTTCATACAGTGCTAACTGTTGCACATAGAGAGCCGATGTTAGCATGGAATAAGTGATTCCAAGCAATGTAGTGTGGATTAGCACACCCACCTTCTAGATCAACAAAGATATGCCTGGTGCACGTGGGTGGAGGCTTGACAAAGGGGGTGACCCCGAAACGTTGCTGTGCACTCCGCTTCAATAAATCACTGAAAACTTCATGCAGACCTGTGTGCCATGAGGTTCTTTCTACACTACAGCATGGAATAAGTGCCCACTACTTGCCAAACAATATGGCAGCCCCAGATGGATCCTATTTAAGGACTTTGAAACCTACATACCTATTGAGATAATACTCCAATGAGAATTCCACTGTGGCCTATCTAAACTGATTTTTCTTCTTCCTTTTCCCGTCTACCACGTTCCTCTCCCTCTCCTACTTCTTTCTCACCCCACTGATCCCGTTCTCTACCCTCTCCCCTTTCCAATGTATGACCGTAACAGGTCTGACTATGAGTCAAAATAATCCCTGGCATTTCAGGTACCCACAGGGTCGGACTGGGGGGCCCAGGACCCGTCAGGGTCGCTAATTTGGGGTGTTTCCCCATGCCCCTTCCACAATGGAGAAGACACAGAAACCTCAGTCCCGTCCCAGCCACAATCCCCCTGCTCCTACCTTTTTTTCTCATGGGGGCTGGGAGGGAGGTCAGGAGGTGGCGCTAACAGCTGGTCTGGGCCAGCGGGGTCCACTAGGTATTTTCCTGGTGTCCTGCCGGCCCAGTCCGACAGTGGGTACACAGAGGCCCAAACAGCCCCCACCAGGTCAATAGGGAATTTCTATGGCCTCTCACAGCATCCCCTCACAACTCACAGGGCCTGGGTCTGGACCCTAAGGACCACCGACATCCAAACATGACCAGAACACCGCAGTATAGGATGTCATATCATTGGAAATGATGTAACCATGTTGATGATCTATTCTTGTACTACCTGTTCTATAAACTTAAAAAATCAGAATTTAAAAAAAATGGCAGCTCCCGTTCACGTATAGAATTTATATATTTCGAAAATAGAATGTTCCAGGCAGTTACTGAGCTACTCTCATACTACAAAAGAAATTGTATGGGATTCAGTTCAAGATAAGTCTTCAACACATATGCGTAATTTATGATCTATAATGGAACATATTTATATTACCTGAGCGAGATTTAGATTTATCAATTTAGAGAGGTGCAATAATCCAACCAGATCTGTAGCCCCTGGATAATCACTGTGCCCTTTGCTCAAGCCTCTAGTTACCCTCCTACTTGCACCTCTATCTTATATATAGAGTACATCCTTCAGTCATGGCTTCCTAAGATGCCCATACAGGTGGCTTATACAAGTCAGCAGCTGATTGGCCTGTGTATGATGCACTCAGGGCTGCTTGCCCTACAGGGTAACTATGTTTGTTATCCCAAATTTAAATTACTTGGCATATATATTTTATTGCCTACACTAGCGGTCTCCAACATTTGGTAGCAACATCCAAGGGGTTGGTGAACAACTGCTTGAGGATCACTGACATATAAGTGATTGTTAAAAATGGCATATCCCCCTTTAATTGTTTTAGGATGAAATACATTTTCCATCCCTTTAAATTTAGGAAAGAGTGTTGACAGGATTCCATACCATCTAGCAGGGAATAAAGTGGGGATGAGTGATGGGAGGCTGCACAATGGAACATCGAGAGGAAAGAATAAATAAACCCATAAGCAGCCGGTGGAAATGTTAACAGCTTATTGTTATTTTCCATTGTTTATGTTTATACTTTGTGTCTACCTGCCATATGTCAGGAGGCGCCACGTTCATGAATTGTGCACGTGTTGGTTTAGGCAGGAAAGACACGGATAAGAGACATTTACACTCAAATAAGTTGTCATGAGGCCGCAGGTGGCACATAAATCATATTATACACCATTGCTTTCTACTGCCAATTCTTAAAATACATCTGCAATACATTAAAGGAGAAAGAAATGTAAAAAAAACACTTTGCCCCCTAGTGATACCTTTTATCACTTCTTCAAAAACTGCTTCAGCGCAGGGTACTTTTGAAGTGCTGCTCCGCCATCTTCTTCTGGTCTTCCAGGCATCCCCTGTTGGGCTTGGATGAGCATATAGTACTTTTCCCCAGATTTTTGTACTGCACATGCACCCTCCTAGGATTGGGGACACTTAGGAGAACAAGCAGTGTTGGACTGGCCCACAGGAATACCAGGAAAACTCCCGGTGGGCCCAGGTGTCAGTGGGCCCTCATGCTGCTAAACATTTAGCCTTTTTTATGGCCATTCCCTATTTCTATGAGAACAAAGAGACTAAATAGATGGAATAATAGATTATAGTATGTAAAGAATAGAGACTAGGAGAATAGAGGTTGAGTGAGGAGAGGAAGAATAATAGCGTTTATAATAGTGGACCCCTGGTCTAAGATTAATTGGTGGGCCCCTGGTCAAAGGTTTTTGGGTGGGCCCCTGGTGTCCCAGTCCAACACTGAGAACAAGTAGATGTGAGCGATGCTGAGCAGTCAGTACCAATGGGCACAGAGCGTGGGAGAGGCCACAGTTGGCAGATGGCATAAGCAGAACTGGCAGTTATTTCTCAGTCAGAGCTGTATTTCTATTCTCAGAACTCTTATTCCTGACCCAGTACAATATGTCAGTGATGAACTGTCTATTTCTCGGTCTCGCTAAACAGATGAGGCTAGGAATGGGTTTGTGTTATTGTGCTGCTGTTTCCCTCATCTTGTTGGACAATGTTCCTGCTTTACTGGCACAGATAGAGAACATTCTGTCATTATTGACATGGATCCTGCAAGGGGGCGCAGGGTACAGGAGCCAGACGAATAAATGTCAGCTGTAGTGTCACAATAATGTACACAGTCACAATATTTCCACTGTGATATATATTTGATATGATTTTTATGTTACCAAGGGTAAGTGAAGGGGTATATAGAAAACAGGGCACAGAAACCATGTTAAAGGGGTGGTTCACCTTCCAAATAACTTTTAGCATGATGTATAGTGATATTCTGAGACAATTTGCAATGGTTTTAATTATTTAAGGTTTTTGAGCTATTTGGCTTTTTATTCAGCGGCTCTTCAATTTGCATTTTAAGCAATCTGGTAGCTAGGGTACCAGTTACCCTAGCAACTGATTTGAATAAGATACTGGAATATGTATAGGAGAGTAGTAATAAAAAGTAGCAATAACAATTAATGTGTAGCCTTACAGAGCATTTGAAAGTTGCAAAGAGTCAGAAGAAAAAGGCAAATAACTATAAAAAATTAAATCCAATTGAAAAGTTGCTTAGAATTGGCCATTCTATAACATACTAAACGTTTCCTTAAAGGTGAACCACCCCTTATAATATTTTGCAAATGGAAGTGTAGTCATCCATATGTAACTTCTGTTCTTTGTCCTGCCTGTGCTGACTCAAAAAGACCAGAACTAAGGGTAGACAGCAGGGACACCTGCCTAGGACGCAACATATTTTTGAAGTGGGGGGGTCTTGGTTGCAGAAACAATGTTTATTGTGTTATGCACAGCAGCACACATTTCAGTGGTTCACCATTAGAAGCTCCTTGTATTAACTGTCCTTTCCTGTATCAGCTGGTCCTCCTCCACCACTAAAGGTGCCAATGCTTGGCTTCACCCAGGGGCACCTGCTTTGTTGGGGAAGTTTGGCCTCCATTCCTTTCTTCATTTGGTTCAGGAGCTCCTCTTTCTACACCCTGCTGCAAATATTAGTATTTCCGTTTTCAAATCTCCGCAGGGGTCACATGTAGAAGTTTGCTTCAGCTATCACTAGTTTCCCTTTGAGACCTCTACATGCCCGAATGCAGCTTCTTCCTTCTTTATGGATGACACAAACCCCCTAAACCCAACCTTCATTACATTGATTCTTCAGCTGTATGTCTGTGAAGGTTCTCATTCATCCAAGCCATTGTATAGCTATAAATCAATTGGACTTGCTGTATATTTGTTTTTCCTTGAAGACATTTTGCTAGTCATCCGACTGGCTTTCTCAATTCAGAATGAAATGTATGGCCTTTTATTATTGGAATTCTTCATATACATTATCCTCAGACAACCAGCATTCCTAGGCATCAGGGCCGCCATCAGGGGGGCACAGGGGTACAAGTGCACCGGTCCCAGGCCTGAAGGGGGGCCCTGCAGTGCTGAACTTTTTGAAAGAACAGGGCCCCCCTTGACAGCGCTAAAGTTGTGCCGGCTTTCCGAAGTCCCGAACAGCCAAAAAGAACCACCTTAGGTAGATTGTTGAACATGCTACAGCAGTGATCTGGCTCCGAGCAACATGTTGCTCACCAACCCCATGGATGGTGCTCCCAGTGGCCTCAAAGCTGGTGCTTATTTTTGAATTCCTGGCTTGGAGGCAAGTTTTGGTTGCATAAAAACCAGATGTACCGCCAAACTGAATCTCCTGTAGGCTGCCAAATACCCAATCACAGCACTTTTTTGGTATCCCCTGGAACATTTTTCATGCTTGTGTTGCTCCACAACACTTTTTACAATTGAATGTGGCTCATGGGAAAAAAATATTGGTGACCCCTGCTCTACAGGGGTTTAAAACATTAACCTTGTAAGTTAATGTTTTTAATTCACTTTTCCAATTTCAGAATGAGGTAGTAAGAACCCCATCTCAGCTAACTACCAATGGTTTTGTTAAAGGAATTGTTTAGTATAAAAATAAAAAACTGGGTGAATAGATAGGCTCTCATGGTAGCTCTCTCGGTTTCCATTGATTGGTTACCAGTCAGTAACCAATCAGTGACTTGAGGGGGGCCAAACGAGTCATAACTGTTGCTTTTGAATCTGAGCTGAATGCTGAGGATCAATTGCAAACTCACTGAACAGTTATGTCCCATGTGGCCCCCCTTCAAGTCAATGACTAACTCAGAGTTAGAGAACTGAAAAGCAGGAAGTAGTGTTCTGGCTATTATGTTAGACACCCAGTCACTCCAGCCTTTGTGCATTTCATTTTTGGCTAACTAACTATATTAGAAACATTTTTTATTTTGCGCAGCCTATTTACCCAGTTTTCATTTTAACACTGAACTATTCCTTTAAGGGTCATCAAGGCCCAGTTTTGGCTGGTGATAAAGCTGAGCCGAGGAACCCAAGTAATTGTTGAATTAAGTGCTGCTAGGGATGGAGTAATGAGCAATGCAATGTCCTTGGTGATAAGACTTAAAACGTACCAGTCAAAAAGCAGCAGATGATGGGGATAGGAGTTATTATTTTTTTACTTTCAAAAATACCTTTTATTGAATGTTTCTATATGTTTTTCAATCTTCTTTAATCAAAATTGAATCTATAACAGTTCTTATTCTCGTTTTGCTTCTGCTTTTCCCAAAAAAGGCAACAACGATCAGAGCGCATAGAGAATGACTTTATGGAGAGGCAGAACTTAATGGAGTGACCCTCATTTCTCATGGCCAGGTTAATAATTTCCCTTGTTTGTACAATAGCAAGACTGGGATTCAAAATAGGTCCTGGCATTTCAAATAAATAGAGGCCAAAACTGCCTCTCATCAGCCCACTTAATAGTAACTGTCTATGGCAATGTAAAATAACAAATCTGGTGTTCGCGTGACTTAAAATTACACACACCTTGATAAATTAGCCATTTATTTTACACAGCTTTTTACACCGTTTTCTCTGCGTATTTTGTTTGACACAGCATAATATATATGCCCTATAATCTTTACAATATTACAGACAGACCCCAAATGATAATGTTCTTTTACATAGGGATTACAGTATAATTCTACATTATTCTTATATGCCAACAATTGTTAGAGCACCTCATCCATGTGACATTAAGGCGCAGATTGATCAAGAATCAATCTTCAATAATTGAAAATTTGAAGTAAAAAAAATTCTAATTTCAAGCTATTTTTGTGTACTTCGACTAAGGAATAGTCCAAATTCTATTCGAATTTGGACAAAAATTAGAATATCAAAATTTATCGTGTACTGTTTTTTTAAAACTTCGACTTTGACCGTTCTCCATCTAAAACCTGCCAAATTGCTGTTTTAGCCTATGGGAGACCTCCTAGAACAGTGATCCCAAACCAGTAGCTCGCGAGCAACATGTTGCTCACCAACCCCTTGGATGTTGCTCCCAGTGGCCCCAAAGCAAGTGTTTATTTTAGAATTTTGGGTTTGGAGGCAAGTTTTAGTTGCATAAAAACCAGGTGTACTGCCAAACAGAGTCTCCTGTAGGCTGACGATCCACATAGAGACTACCAATAGCCAATCACAGCCCATAACTGCAACTCTCAGGAGTTTGTTACATGCTTGTGTTGCTCTCCAGCTTATTTTACATTTGAATGTGGCTCACGGGTAAAAAAGGTTGGGGATCCCTGTCCTAGAACCTATCTGGAGATAATTGGTGGGCTTTTTTTTTAATCGAGTTCAATCATACTTCGGTTCAATCGAATACAGCCTATTCACCTGCAAAAAAAACTTTTTTTTAATAAATTTCGGTTGGTCTTTTTTTTATTCAAATTTGTTATGAGAGTTCATAAAAACTGCCATTACTTCGACCCTTGATAAATCTGCCCCTAGCTAGTCTACTGAAAATCATTTTAACATGAAATAAACCCAATAGGCTGGTTTTGCTTCCAATAAGGATTAATTATATCTTAGTTGGGATCAAGTACAAACTACAGTTTTATTTAAAAATATGAATTATTTTTTTAAATGGAGCCTGTAGGAGACAGCCTTCCCGTAATTCAGAATTAATCAAGTTTTTGAGCTCAAACCACCAAAAAAAACCCAAAGTCAAGAAAGCTAAAAACATCTTCAAATGGTTCAAGGGGGCTCTTCTATTGACCAAGTTTTTTTTAACCCGAAAAATTCGAGTTTTTACTGAAACTACACTAGAAAAACTCAGATTTTTCGGAAAAACACACTTCAACCATAAATGATTAATCACCCTAAAAGTCTGTCTTTTGGAAGCAATTGCACAGTTTTGCAAAGGAACAGAGAAACAGTACCTTTATTTTTATATGCACGTAAAGCCCTTTCTAATTTTTGGTGTCTTTAATTTAGCCTTTTTAAAAAAAAAAAAAAAGTGAAACATTCTGAAAACTTCATGATAAATATCTTGCTTAGATGTTCGTAATTTATTATAATATATGTTGCTAATGGGTTCTTCAAAGGGAAAAAACTGTAACTCCCTAGATGCCCGGCTCTGTTTTTCTTTGTATAATTGCACTCCGTAAATGTATTTAATATGGACGCGGCCTTTAAACTCTCACTTCAAAGGAATTGCTGTGTACGATGGCGTTTCCCTGGGTTATAATAATATTTTTTTCTTGATTGAAGAAGGAGATGTTGAATAATTAATCTAATTAGGGTTGGGGAGAAAGGGAATCTGCAGGTGGTGGGTCCCCAGTATCTTAGCGGCTCCAAATGGAGAAAAAGAGCAATGACATAGTTGTTATATTCTGTACATACATATACATAAGGGATGTCCAGCCTGCTGCCCACTAGTGATTGTTGAGCCACTAAATTCTAGGATCATGCTTTCCTGCATTGCTGACCCTTTTCTCTAACTACTAAACTATTTTGTAACTAATAGAAAATGAATTCTGTTGCAGATAAAAGGGTAAAATTGAAACCAGAAAGTTGCAGTTATCAACTGATCCATTCAGGTCGGATGCTTTATTTGCAGTTTATTGTTGTTTTTGTCTGCGTCCTTGTTCTAGAAAACCAGCAGCCTGTAATTAGCTCACATGGATTTGGATTGTTTCATAATACCTTCTTCAAACAAAGCCCCGCTGAACAATAATACTGTACGTGCACTGATACAAAAGCATAGAATTTATCCTTTATACGTGGGAATAAAACCAGTTTGGTGGCTCAGTGTGGAACCTACTGTTGGGAACTGGATTTGACATACAAATCACCCTTTTAGTCTGTATGTTACCCCCCCATGCAGTAAATGTAGCCAAGGCTTATAAAGTATGTGGCACCCCTATTATTGGAATTGCCTATTTTAGCTAATGGTGACAATCCCATGCTGCAGGTTGGCCCTTTCCTCTTTCAGCAGGAAAATAACCCCATGCACAAAGCGAGGTCCATACAGAATGGGTTTGATGAGTTGGGAGTGGAAAAGGGTCTGCTCAGAGCCCTGATCTCAACCCAACTAATCAAGTTGGAACATCTATGCAAGCCTGTCTTGATCTCCAACATCAGCTCCCAATTCCTTAAAGGGGAAGGAAACCACGTCGGCGCTAACCCCCCTCCCCCCCTCCCGTGTATTGCCCCCCCTCCCTCCTCCCCCCTGGCCTACCCCTCCCGCTGGGCAAATGCCCCTAACTTGTTACTTACCCTTCTGCGCAGGTCCAGTCCAGGGAGTTCACAGGCGACATCTTCTTCCACGCGATCTTCTTCTTCCTTTGACCGGCGCATGCGCAGTAGGATCGTTTCGCCGGTACGATCTACTGCGCATGCGCGTGACTTTTGGCGCATGCGCAGTAGATCCGTACCGGCGAAACGATCCTACTGCGCATGCGCCAAAACGCCGGTCAAAGGAGGAAGAAGATCGCGTGGAAGAAGATGTCGCCTGTGAACTCCCTGGACTGGACCTGCGCAGAAGGGTAAGTAACAAGTTAGGGGCATTTGCCCAGCGGGAGGGGTAGGCCAGGGGGGAGGAGGGAGGGGGGGCAATACACGGGAGGGGGGAGGGGGGTTAGCGCCGACGAGGTTTCCTTCCCCTTTAAAGGAGAACGAAAGTCGTTTCACACTTTCCCCAAGTGAATGTATTTACTTACCTGAAACCCCGGGCTGGTGTTCCTATCAGCAGAAAACTTCACCGGGGTTATTCCAGTGAGCACCACAGAGCGAACATCTTCCGGCTTCTTGCTTTTCACTGCTGAGCATGCGCATTAGAGTGAAAAGACAATCTTTATCTTTAAAAGCCAGTTATTTCATTCTACTGAGCATGCATCTGCCCCGGGAAATTTGAAGAAAGAAGAAGCCGGAAGAGGATCGCTCCGTGGCGCTCCTGGATATCTTTAGCCAAAGAATAGTTCTGCGCCTATTTAAAGGGATCCTGTCATCGGAAAACATCAAAACGCATCAGTTAATAGTGCTACTCCAGCAGAATTCTGCACTGAAATCCATTTCTCAAAAGAGCAAACAGATTTTTTTATATTCAATTTTGAAATCTGACATGGGTCTAGACATTTTCTCAATTTCCCAGCTGCCCCTGGTCATGTGACTTGTGCCTGCACTTTAGGAGAGAAATGCTTTCTGGCAGGCTGCTGTTTTTCCTTCTCGATGTAACTGAATGTGTCTCAGTGGGACATGAGTTTTTACTATTGAGTGTTGTTCTTAGATCTACCAGGCAGCTGTTATCTTGTGTTAGGGAGCTGTTATCTGGTTACCTTCCCATTGTTCTTTTGTTTGGCTGCTGGGGGGAAAGGGAGGGGTTGATATCACTCCAACTTGCAGTACAGCAGTAAAGAGTGATTGAAGTTTTTCAGAGCACAAGTCACATGACTTGGGGCAGCTGGGAAATTGACAATATGTCTAGCCCCATGTCAGATTTCAAAATTGAATATAAAAAAATCTGTTTGCTCTTTTGAGAAATTGATTTCAGCGCAGAATTCTGCTGGAGCAGCACTGTTAATTGATTCATTATGAAAAAAAATGTTTATCCCATGACAGTATCCCTTTAAAGGCCATAAAGATTGTAGGAGCTTCTGCATAGATGATGGAACATTATCACACACACTCATGGATCTTTGTAGGGAAGGGCAAAAGGGAAATCTGCCCTGGGCCTCCAGCATCAGAGCAGCCCCGTAGATAGAAGGTCAAAGTAGAAAGGAAATATCACTATTTTTTTTATTAATGTTTCTGCAGATACATCAGCAGTGTCCATCCAACCTGAAGCCCTCTAACTGGCTGAGATTCTGGAGACTGGAGTTTTTCTCATGTTGTGGCCCCCAACTATCATTGTCTAAGGTCTCCCTTTAGCTGTGCCTTAAGTTGTTGAACAACAGCTTCAGGTTGGACATCCCTGGTTTATATGATTTGTTTCTCCCATCAAGTCCCAGCCTTCTTGCATTGCTAGCAGCCACTGAGCAATCCATGTTGATGCATTTGTACTTATTGTTGTACTTACCTTATTAACAAAACAAACAGAACTGTAGTGCAATACACCTGCCTGTATTGTCTGTACTGCAGTTGGTTCAGTTAGAAAAACAATTTTGCCGTTCTGCACCTGCACATGATTATGGTGTTGGACTAATAAAGAATATTTAGTGAACACAAATACTTAGAGCTGCAAGTCATTTCTTCTTGGCGTTGGATTCCGCAGCTTCAATGGCAGAACTGATTCGCTGGTTAGATTTTTGTATCCCAGAGACCAGTTGGCTCATTATCTTCCCTCCCACATGCCAAAAATGAACAAAAACATGTGTGAGATTGGACATTCTTTGGGAGGTTTTAGACAAAGCTAGAACTTGGAGCTGCCTTGATAGATTTCTGTACAATAAAGTCACTTGCTATTAAAGGTCTCATGCATAAAATAATATTTATATAAGTATATTAAACAGCTATTGTGATGGACCATTATGATCATTATCATGATCATTATAATAAAGAATATTGCGGAAATTCCATATTCAGTATGCCTAAATCCTGCCCTACTGATCATATAGATGTGCCCTGGGTCTGTGTCTTCTGCTCCACTTGCAGCAATATTATTGATCATGATGTTCTTAAATCTAATTTATCATTTGAAATTAAATACCGAAGAAAAGTGAGAAAAGCTTTCTGCTATTTGAGACTTATACCTCTCCTTATGTCTCCAATTCCACCTACCGTGAACCACATTCAAATATAACAGCTGGAGGCAACACAAGCATGAAAAATGTTCATGGGGTGTCAAGTAAGGGCTGTGATTGGTTAGTTGGTAGCCCCTATGTGGACTGCCAGACTTAAGGAGACTCTGTTTGGCAGTACATCTGGTTTTTATGCAACCAAGACTTGCCTCCAAGCCTGGAATTAAAAAATAAGCACTTGCTTTGGGGACATTGGAAGCAACATCCAAGGGGTTGGTGAGTAACATGTGGCTCATGAGTCACTGGTTGGGGATCATTGCTCTAGAGCAGGGATCCCCAACCTTTTTCACCCGTGAGCCACATTCAAATGTAAGAAGGGTTGGGGAGCAACACAACATGAAAATAGTTCCTGAGGATGCCAATGAAGGGCTATGATTGACTATTTGGTAGACCCTATGTGGACTAGCAGCCTACAGAAAGCTCTATTTGGCAATACAACTGTTTTTTATGTAACCAAAAGGTTCCTACAAGTCTGGAATTCAAAAATAGACACCTGCTTTGAAGCCACTGGGAGCAACATCCAAGGGGTTGGGGAGCAACATGTTGCTCACGAGCTACTGGTTGGGGATCACTGCTCTAGAGTATGAGAGCACAGCAGCTCACTCTTCTGTAGGAGACTACCCCCACCCTCTCCCTGTCACAAGTGGAGTCAAACCTTCTGTTAAAAACAGGACCTTTGACTCTTAGGGCAGAGACACACGCTTAGATTCGGGGAGATTAGTCGCCCAGCGACAAATCTCCTCTTCTTTGGGGCGACTAATCTCCCCGCACTGCCTCCCGCTGGCTAGAATGCAAATTACTGGCGGGATGGCAATCAGTGCGCTTCGTTTTCCGAAGTCGCCCGAAGTTGTCTCACGAGAAAACTTCAGGCGACTTTGGAAAACGAAGCGATCTGAGTACCATCCCACCGCCGATTTAGATTCTAGGCAGCGGGAGGCAGTTCGGGGAGATTAGTCACCCCGAAGAAGAGCCAATTTAAATCTCCCCGAATCTGAGCATGTGTCTCTGCCATAAAGTCACATGTTTAATATATACTGTGGCCTCTGCCGATTTGCCACCTCAGCCTGAGGCAAAGACTTTTCTGCAAAGCTCTAACTTTGCCTAATAGCTGTGTCACCCCCACTGTCTGATCCAGAGGTTCCTAAACCGTGGAGCTTCTTGGTTGGGTCCAGAGCTATGGAAGGGATGCTGCTTGAAGACCACTTGGGGGAAACACATAAGGAAAATATTGATCTGCTCCCTTGGATAGCATTGAAACCCCAGGATAGAAAGTGACTCTTATGACCATGTTTTCATGTTTTGTGTATTTTTTCTTTTAGGGCTTTTGCACTGCAAAGGGGAACAGAGTCAAAAGATCTCTACCATACAATGATTTCTACCATATAATGTTTGCTTCACTCAATAAGAGTCACGCTAGAAACTTGAGGAAAATGTTTTTAAAAGGCATGTAAAGGCAAAAAAATAAAATCCCATTTTTACTTTAATGAAAAAGAAACCTATCTCCAAACTCCTATATACTTTAATTTTTACCATTTTTATAAGAAACCTGACTGTATGCAGTGAAATTCTCCCTTCATTTACTGCTGTGGATAGTATTTGTCAGATGGTCCCTAACTGCTGAGCAGGGAAACAATCATACTTATGAACAGCAGGGGGAGCCCCCGCCTTACTTCCCAGCCATGCAGAACTCAAGCAGCTTTGTTTATGATGATCCCTAAGCAGCCCAGACCACACTGAGCATGTGCACAGTCTTAGTCTTGCAAAGATGTTTAACAAAGTTATAAGATGGTGACCCCCTGTAGCCAACTTTGAAAGCATAAATTATTTGTTTGATTAGGCTTGTGGTGCAGTAAGTTCATGTTTATATTTAGTATGCAAAACCATGCACAACGCAGTATGGGGAGGTACTATGGGAACACAGTTTAGTTGGAGGGGGGATGATATAGATATATTCAGTTTACTGGATTGCTATAGAACTGGCTTTGAGACCCATATTAACCATTATGTCAACTCATTGTCGCCCTGGCCATGTCACTTAATCTCCTTTTGGTATTCAGCAGTAAATTATAGAGCTGTCCCACTTTTTGAGTCACTAGACTATTATCAAGGAGGCAAAATTGCTTTCTTTTGAACATATCTGTCTGTAGAATAATTATTTAAGATTATATATATATATATATATATATATATATATATATATATATATATATATATACATACACAATGCTCAGACTTTGTCAAGAACAGTGAGACATGCAAGATTAGGTGAGAGAAACAGTCTCAGGCTGAGGCCAGACAATCACTTTCATGTGGCTTTTATTTGTCACTGAGAGGTGCATGTCAGACCCCACTGCAGCTGTCACGATTTAATTCTAACGTAGTTCCACTTATTTTGCTGCCTTAGCTCTCAGATATATGGGGGCACAAGAGAAATGTATTATTCAACATGATTTGAGAGAACTGGTCTTTACTGTCTCGTCTCACATGACGTTCTGCATATCCAGATGTGCTCTGGTATTTATGTGTTTGGCACAATGTGCTCTCCTCTCACAGACCAAGTTTTTTCTTCCAGATTTGGACAAGTCGTTTTGTATTGTCTTCTTTTTCTAACATTTAGATGCCTTGTACCAGAATAACTTCAGCTCTTGTCCAAGTGTAAGTCAAAATTTAGCATACAAGACTTATTACTTGGCAAACACTACCCAAGACGTTCCAGCTGTGCAGACTTTATTGCTTTATAGATATACAAAAATAATATTATATTATTAACTATTAGTGATACCTGACATTAAGGGGTTATTTAGCAAAGGTCGAGTTGTGTTTTTCCCAAAAATTCGAGATTTTCGAGGATAAAAAACTTTTTTCAAAATTTATTATGTCCCGAAGCTGCAAAAAGCTTGAATCCTTAAACAATCCAGCTCGGATATCCAATCAATTTGAGCTATTCAAGTTTTTTTTCCTGATAACTCGATCAATTTGAGTATTCAAGTTTTTCCACCCGATTGCATTCATTTGAGTTTTTTTTAAAAATTTTCATAAATAAGCAAATATTTGGTTGTGAGTTTCACAAACCTCACAAACTTGCCCTATGATGAATAAACCCCTAAATGTAGATTTTGATATACATTTAACTTGTGCCCCCGGATTCACTGCCGTCAGATGTATCAGGATCCAATGAACCTGCCTGTATGGTTTTGGAGTGTGGGAGAAAACTGGAGTATCCATTAGGAAACCTACAAAGACACATGGAGAATATATAAATTACTTGCACATAGTGCCCTGTCTGGAATCGAACTTGCAACTCCAATGCTGCAAAGAAGCAACGCTACCCACTATGCCACTGTGCTCATTTGACACAGATGTAGTTTGGATGTTCAGTCTGTGCTTGCATGCATTTCCTCTGGTTTCCTCCCACACTCCAAAAACATACAGGCAGGTTCATTGACTACTGATAAAAATTCCTTTTGATGCAACTTTGGGGGACTTCAGAAAGCCGTAGCGATGCTTATGTTTTACCATCTGCGCTTCATTTTATCGTTGGTGGGAAAGAATTCGGAGAATATTAGTTGACCACAGAAGAGGAGATTTGTCATGGGCAACTAATCTACTTTTCTACCATTGCCCTTAGCTCACACATAGATGCAGAAATATTCAAATTTAGATATTTTTCAGAGGAAATATCAAATTTTATTCTGCAGTTGAGTTTTTTTAAACTGGAATGATGCTTATTTATGAAAAAACGGGAACTGGATACCTTAACTGCAAATTAAAAAAACAATTGCTTGATAACCACAAGAGTGCATACACTTAGCTAGGCGCAGCGGGCAAAGTGCAACTTCGAGCAAAAGCTCCATGTTTTTTCCCACAATGCAGCCTTTTGTTCCAGAAATCTAATGCCATTCTGGACCCAAGGGGCAATTTGCTTGGCACAACTGCACTGCACCTAGGGTTGCCACCTGGCAGGTATTTTACAGGTCTGGCAGGTAAAAATGAAGGCTGATCCCAATGTTATTAATAGGGAAAAAAGATAAATATATAGGAAGGCCGGTATTTTTTTCCAGAAAAGGTGGCAACCCTAACTGCACCTGTGGCAACTGGAGGTGCCTAGGGTTGCCACAAGGCCGGGGCCGGTTTTACAAATTTACCGGCAATGTAGCTGCCGGTAAATTCGTAATACACCTAACAAAAGCCCCTGGAATGCCCCCAGTCTGGTCAAAACTCACCTTTTAGCCAGCTTCTAGCCAATCGCGTGCCGTGGTTCCGCCCCCTTTTACATCATGGTCTACCCCCTTTGAAGTCACGGCCCGCCCTTTTGTTCCCGCCCCCTTCACTGGCCGGTGGAAATTTTATTAAAAGGTGGCAACCCTAGCTCAGGTGCCTCACGAGGAAACTTCAGGGCGTCTTCAGAAAACGAAGCGCTCCGATTGCCATACAGCTGTCATTCTACATTCCAGCCGGAAGGCAGTTCAGGGAGATTAGTCGCCCCGAAGAAGAGGAGATTTGTCGCTGGCTAATCCCCCGAATCTGACCATGTGTCTCTGCCTTATTCTCTGGTTCTTTTTTTGTAGTGGAAACCGAAGCTAATGAAAGACAGGCTCTGTTAAGAAATACAATCAGAATTCTCATGATGACAAGTCAGAGCAGACAATGAATCATATCCTTATATCCAACTGACCTCCCACCAGCAAAAAACCCACTGAGTATGGATTTCTAATCAAAGTACTGGTTCATTCATTCAGAATTCCAAATCTGCTGCTACTTTTCTACAGCTTTCCCTACTCAGCACTTTTAAAGGAATTGTTCAGTATAAAAACTAAACTAAAAATAAGAAATATTTTTGATATAGTTAGCCAAAAATGTAATGTATAAAGGCTGGAGTGACTGGACGTCTAACATAATAGCCAGAACACTACTTCCTGCTTTTCAGCTCTCTTGGTTTCCACTGATTGGTTATGTCCCATGTGACCAGGGTTACCAGGTGTAATTTTCCAAACCAGTCAAAGTCAGCTACAAAACCAGCCGAAAACTAGCCAAGAGTCACTTCAAAAGTAGCCCAAAAATAGCACAATATGGGGGTTATGTAATAAAAGGCATTAGGTTTGTCCAGGAGCAGTAACCCATAGCAACCAATCAGCAGGTAGCATATAGCAGTCACCTGTTTATAAGCAAATATCTCATTGGTTGCTATGGGTTACAGCTCCTGTGCAAACTTAGTGCCTTTTATTACATATGGGGGAAAGTGTCTAAATAAATAAATATATGTGAAAATACACCTTTTTCAAATTTTCACTGATTTGCACATTTTTCCATGAAGTAAAATAGGACTTATTTGCCCGTCACCAGGGGCATAAGTACAGAGTGGGGCCCAGGAGGTATAGGGGCCCCATATACAATTACAATAAATATTGGTAAAACAGCTCAACCTCTAGACGTTTTGGAAGCCAGCAGATTTTTGCTTCAAAATTGCCTGAAATTGAGGAAATTCACCAGAAAATGTGAGAATGCTTAATAGGGATGTGGTACAGAGCCCAAAATCTGGTAACACCCGTCTTCTACACGTCAGTCCCATTGCATGCTGGGTATTGTAGTCTTGGCATTAGGCAAATTGTTAAACAAAAACTACATTACCCAAAATGTTCTGGGAGACACAGGCTTGGCACATTAGGGTAGAAAAAAGTAAAAACCAGTCAAAGGCCATGGTAATCTTCCAAAATACAACTAACCATTCAAATTAATACAAAGTGGTAGAGAACAAATCATCGATCACACGATGCTCGGACCATTAATTGACACACAGCATTTGTATGAAAGTTATGTCCGACAAATACTAGTGACATTTAGGGGCAGATGTATCAAGGGTCGAATTTCAAATTCATTGGAGTTTTTTTTTTTTTAAAACTCCCATAAACTCCCATGAACCTGAAATTCGACCAATCAAAATTTAGGATTGAATTTAGGATCGACCTGAAAACTTGAATCCAAAAAAACACTTGAATGTCAGGAAGGCCGCAAACAACTCCAAATTGATCCCAGGACGCCTCCCATTGACTAAAACAGCAAATCAGCAGGTTTTAGGTGGCAAATAGTTGAATTCGAGTTCTTAAAGGGCCAGAGTATGTTAAATCTCGAAAATCTAATTTGCATTTTTCTAAAAACTGTAGTCGAATTTTAACAATTCACCAGTGGAATTTGACAGTTTTGCCCATAAAAAAACTAGAAATTCGAATTTTCACTTCGACCCTTGATAAATCTGCCCATTAATATCATCAGATGGGCAATACATGCAGAGATATTATCATTTGCTAATAAAAAATCTTTTAACCTGTCTGATCGACTGAACGACCAATCACCGTGGTACAAAAAATTTCTGGACACTCCACAGCACAGCCTATCTAATAACCCAGTTTTTATTTTTATACTGAACTGTTCCTTTAAGGGAAACAATTATAAGGAGTGTTTATCTTCCATTCACTTCTCCTTAAAAGGACGTAGAGGGTCCTTGACAGTTTGAATGAGAGTGCCTTCAACATATTTGCTTCCCTCTCTGTTACTCTCTTACCCTTCATGCTCAACAAAGTCTAATTCTGCCATTAATTCTTTTCAAAGCTTCCCTTAAGTGGCTGATGGCCCCACACAGTAAACCTAGTAGAGTGTCATTAGGTGGGACAGAGACTGTCGTTCCTTGTGTACTCTCGTATATGTGCTGGAATCTAGACTCCTCCTTTACTACACAGCTTATCTGACTTTAAAGGGATACTGTCATGGGAAAAAAAATTTTTTTCAAAATGAACCAGTTAATAGCGCTGCTCCAGCAGAATTCTGCACTCAATTTCTCAAAAGAGCAAACAGATTTTTTTATATTCAATTTTAAAATCTGACATGGGGCTTGACATTTTGTCAATTTCCCAGCTGCCCCTGGTCATGTGACTTGTGCCTGCACTTTAGGAGAGAAATGCTTTCTGGCAGGCTGCTGTTTTTCCTTCTCAATGTAACTGAATGTGTCTCAGTGGGACATGGGTTTTTACTATGGAGTGTTGTTCTTAGATCTACCAGGCAGCTGTTATCTTGTGTTAGGGAGCTGTTATCTGGTTACCTTCTCATTGTTCTTTTGTTTGGCTGCTGGGGGGGGAAGGGAGGGGGTGATATCACTCCAACTTGCAGTACAGCAGTAAAGAGTGATTGAAGTTTATCAGAGCACCAGTCACATGACTTGGGGCAGCTGGGAAAATGACAATATGTCTAGCCCCATGTGAGATTTCAAAATTGAATGTAAAAAAATCTGTTTGCTCTTTTGAGAAATGGATTTCAGTGCAGAATTTTGCTTGAGCAGCACTATTAACTGATTCATTTTGAAGAATTTTTTTTTTCCCCATGACAGTATCCCTTTAAGTAGAGGAAAAAGAAGAAGTGCCAATGACAATACAGAAAACACGAGGCACCAAAGCCGAAAGATTCCAAAATCAGGGATATCCATCCTTTAAACATTTACCTGTTATTGAGCCTTAAGGCATTAAACTAATCCCAGCCCAGGGCCTGACACCTCAAGAGCAGTAAGGAGGACACCCTTCATGTAAATCTTAAAATATCCTACATATCCAGTGCTATATTATTTCATTTGTACTTTTTATATGGAAGATTTCATGCCATGTGGCCTCTTTGAAGCAGGGGAACCCAATAAACAAATCACAACAAAAACTCATCCCACAGGGACTCATGAAATGCTGCTGGTTCAAGGTAGTCTTTAAAGGGCAACCAAAGATATTAATTTCTGAAGTACACAAAAATTCAATATTTCAGTTCTTTAATATTTCACTTTTTTTTTTTTACTGTTTTTCTAAAATTTAAAGGACATGGAAACCCCAAATTCACTTGGGTGGGTGGCAAGATATCAGCCAAAAAATATCACCAACACACCACGTAGATATTTTACATACCGTTGTCAGGCGCCTGGTGAATGTGTTACTTTCTTGCACATGTGTGAGTCTACGTCTGCAGAGGGTTTAAAACTAGATATATATTTTATGTTTCAGCCATCATAAATCCATTACATACCATCGTTAAGGGCAGAGACACACGCTCATAGATTTAGACGCCCGGCAATAAAACACCTCTTCTTCGGGGCGACTAATCTCCCATCAGCTAGAATCTAAATCGCCGGCGGGATGGCACACGGAGCACTTCGTTTTCCAAGGTTGGCCGCAGTTTCCTTGCGAGGAAACTTCATGCGACTTCGGAAAATGAAGCGCACCGATTGCCATCCCTCTGGCAATTTACATTGTAGCCGGCGGGAGGCAGTTTGGGGAGATTAGTCATCCCGAAGAAGAGGACATTTGTCACTGGGCGACTAATCCCCCCCTAATCTGATTGTTTGTCTCTGTTCTAAACCTGCCCATACACTAGAAGATCTGCTTATCTGCCACTGTCCTCAAATAGGTAGATCTCTATCTAATGTGACCTCTAGGCCAACGATTGTGTCAACATAGGGACCTCCGGAGTCCCACTGAGATGTCTGTGCTGCTGCAAATGCCCCAGATGATTAGCTATTCAGTATATGAGCAGTCTCATCTAATCAGATACAGAGAAAGATTAATTCACTTACAAAAACAGACTTATCACTGTGTCATTTTAAAACAATCTGAAGGAAACAATGGAGTCAGACTTTCTTTTGATTTGGCTTTTGGAGCATCTAACAGATATGAGGTGGTTTTTGGCCAGATATTTCCTTTAGGGGCTTTCTGAAGTCAACCATTTGCATGTGATTTCCACAAATTATTTTAGAAGTTTTGAAAGAAAGCCAGGCTCAGCAGCTGGAGAGTGAAGCTAAATAAGGATCCAGCCACCATAAAAAAAAAACGGTTTTATGGAACAGATATAGATGATCTTGAACAATAAGGGCAGAGACACACGGTCAGATTCGGGAAGATTAGTTGCCCGGCGACAAATCTCCTCTTCTTCAGGAAGACTAATCTCCCTGAACTGCCTTCCTCTGACTTCCGGCCAGCGATTCACATTCCTGCCGGCTAGAATCTAAATCACCTGTGGGATGGCACTCGGAGTGCTTCATTTTCCAAAGCCAAACTATCAGATTATTCAAAGGAAATGGGCTCCGACGGGTCCTAGGACTGCATCAACTAGCCAATGAAGTCCTCGATCGCAGGAAAAATCAAACCTGCCCAATCAATATCTGGATGATTTTTGGCCTATCGATCGTGGAGACCCATCAGAAGCCCCCACATATGGACAGATAAGATGCCAAATCGGACTAAAGGACTCATGTTGGCAGCTTTAATCTGCTAGTGTATGGCCATCCTTAAAAAGGGTGAATTGAAGTCAGATTCAGTCTGGGAAGGGTAAAGGTCCCATGTGATCGGTAGGGTTTTTTGACCCCAAAATGAGCAGAAGATGGTTGTTAAACAGGGGCAGATTTATGAAACCTCGAGATTCAATTGCAGGAAAAAATTGCAGACAATGCAATTCCTCCTCCTGAACTCGCTGCTGTCTTCTGCAATCAATTGCTTTGGCTTTTTTTTGCACCCTTAAATCTGCCAAACAACACTATTTTTTTTAAACCAGTTCGGAAGCAAGACAAAGCAATCAATTGCAGAAAATGCTGTTCCAAAAACTCACGTTATGTTTTCTGCAATTTTTTTGCATGAGCCTTTGCATTGAGTGTTCATAAGTGTAACCCTTATATCTGCCTTTTAAACTTACAACCTTGAGAAGCCAGACCTCTATGGGCCATCACCCTAATGCCCATCCACCAGAAGGCCCCCACTGCTCTTGTGACTCCCCGCTGCCTCAATGTGTACCTCCTCTTGTTGAGTGCTGCAAACTTCTGGTTGCTGCCAAACTGCTCTCCCTGAACCACAGATCACGGGCAAGCCAGGGGCAGTGGACCCACAATGGCCAGGGACCACCAGAATTTCTCCCACTGTTCCCCTGGCCCAGACCGCTGACCAGGTAGCCCCTATGCGGACTGGCAGCATTCAGGAGACTCTGTTTGGCTGTACACCTGGTTTTTATGAAACAAAAACTTGCCTCCAAGCCTGGAATTCAAAATAAGCTTTTGCTTTGAGGCCACTGGGAGCAACATCCAAGGGGTTGGAGAGCAACATGTTACTCACAAGCCACTGGTTGGGGACCACTGCCCTAAACCAATCCTGCCCCCAAATGGCCATACCACACTTACATTAAGTACCATGTGATGCTGCAATGTGATGTTTTTTCCTGTAAGATCTATGTAAGGAGTGAGAATGCTGGAGAAGTCCCAGTGGCTCCCACGCTGCTCGGATGTACTCTCAGCTCAAGCTTTCCAGCAGATGGGTTTGTTGTTGCTTCTGTGTAGGCGCCTATAGAAAAATGAAAACTCTACACGTAGCAGTTCAGCTCCTCTTCCATATTCGCTCGCTCTATTGTAGTGTTAAAAGCTACAGGATTCACTGTATAAAAACTTAATTTCCATAATAAATAGTTTGTTTGATTCAGTTTCTTTATGGCTGCAGATTCAGGTGTCTGTGTTACACCTTAAGGTACAATAATCCAGGGAAACAATTGAATCAAAAACAGCTCCAGGCAGTATTTTTAAACTGCAATGTGTATATTAGCAAAGTAGGCACACTACATGTTTCAGGGCTAGGGTTGCCAACTGGCCGGTATTTTACTGGCCTGGCCGGTAAAAATGATGGTTGATCCCAATGTTACTAATAGGCAAAAAAGATAAATATATAGGAAGGCCGGTATTTTTTTTCAGAAAGGCGACTTAGGAAAACTAATCGATGCGTGTGATTAGTGCCGGCGTTTTTTAATTTTAGCCAGCGTAGAGTGAGGGAAGGCGTTTGGGGAGATTGGTTGCCGCAAAAATGAGTTGATTAGTCGCCAGGCGACCAGATCTCCCTTAATCGCCCTGTGTGGCCTGACCCTAATATATATATATATATATATATATATATATATATATATATATATATATATATATATATATATATATATATATATATAAATAAAGGAGATTGCATTTGTGACTATTTTCCCCAATCAATTGGGAACATACGATGCTTTTTAATGATTACCTCTTAATGACTCCATCTCACCATTTCCCCGCAAGCTGCCATTGAGTTTTCCCAGTCAAGCCCAAGGAATGTTGGTTTATTCAGATAACTTTGTTTTAAAGATATTATTAGAAATGATCTAAAAAGTGATACCTTTAATGGCTGACAGAAATGTAAATGCTTCTCTGTCTGACTGTATGCAGTGAAATTCTCCCTTCATTTACTGCTGTGGATAGGAATTGTCAGATGGTCCCTAACTGCTGAGCAGGGAAACAATCATACTTATGAACAGCAGGGGGAGCCCCCGCCTTACTTCCCAGCCATGCAGAACTCAAGCAGCTTTGTTTATGACGATCCCTAAGCAGCTCAGACCACACTGAGCATGTGCACAGTCTTAGTCTTGCAAAGATGTATAACAAAGTTACAAGATGGTGACCCCCTGTAACCAACTTTGAAAGCATAAATCATTTGTTTGATTAGGCTTGTGGTGCAGTAAGTTCATGTTTATATTTAGTATACAAAATACAGCATTTCTAGCTTTATTCTGTTTTAGACTTTACATGCCCTTTTAAGAGTTCTTGGACTATTATATTTGGAACTGTTGTGTATTTTCAGAAACTGGAGATCACTTGTTTTATAGACTTGGGAACATACGGCAGTAAAAGGGAGTTACCGGTGGGAGAGCATAGAGATATCTCTTCACAGCACAGAAAAACAAAGAACTGCTCTTACAGCCAAGAAGGTGACTCTGCCTCAAGGCCAGGGAAGTAGTGACCAAGACCAGATTGAGAACTGAATCCATCCAAGTCAAGGGGCTTCCGTGGGTTCTGCATACACAGAATTGCACTCTGTCTCTCAATATTGACACTGTATTTATAATGGGAGCATTATATACTGCAGGGGTCCCCAACCGTCACCCGTGAGCCATTGCCCGGCTGCGGACATACCTGAACTGGGCCACTGAGCGCGCATTTGACGCGCGTTGCGCCTTTGACGCGCGTTGCGCCTTTGACGCGAACATACCCATAATTTAACATGACGCGTCAGAGGTTAATATGTGTTTGCACTGCACCCCATTATCTGCCTTCCCCTTTCTTTCTTCCCTATTATTAACACTAGGGGGCAGATTTATCAAGGGTCGAATTTCGAAGTAGAAAAAGCTTCAAAATTTGACCATCGAATTGGAATACTTCCACTTCGAATATCAAAGTTGAAGTTTTTTTTTTACATCGAATTTGGCCATTTCCGGTCGAAGTAAAATCGTGCGATCGAACGATGAAATCCTACGAATCGAACGAATCGAAACTTAGAAAAATGCTGTAGAACGTCCCCATAGGCTAACATAGCGCTTCCACAGGTTTAATTTGGTGAAGTATTGAAATCGAAGTTTTTTTTAAAGAGACAGTACTTTGATTATGGAATGGTCGAATATTCAAACTATTTTACTTTGAGTCGAAGTCGTAGAATCCTATTCGATGGTCGAAGTATCCAAAAAATTACTTTGAATTTCAAATTTTTTTACTTTGAAAATTCCCTCGACCCTTGATAAATCTGCCCCCAAGTATCATTTTAACAGACCAGGCTGGTCAAATATCAGCAAGGGACAACCCTAACTGCATGAAAAACTTATCATAGTCTACATTTCTTGGGGGAAAACTCCCTTGTAATCTCTGTCTCTGCCCCCGTATTTTTCCCATTGTAATTATACCACAGACTGGAGGTACAAGGACATAAAAGTATTTTCACATTTGCTACAGAGGCATCCAGCCCTTTCTTGACACTACCCAATACACTTACCAATACAAATACTACACAGATAGAATTCCCCAACTCGACTGTAATAAAGCTTGACAAAGCCTCCTTTCTTCTCATCTGAATGGGTGCCCTCTTGTCCTCTGGGAAGAGCTAGCGGTGAATTAGGCACCGGAGAGTTTATTTGTTAATGAAAAGAAAACAAAGGATAATGGGCTGTGTGAGTATAACAATTAGGCAAAGTGGAGGAGAGAGACATGAAGCTGCAGTGTTGGCACAAGGGAAGGGCTATAAATATAAATATTTTATAATTGCTGATCTGCAGAACTGACTACAAGGAACAGGAACTTTCTAGTAAACACAATTTATCTTTATCGGCAAAATAAGTTCCCTGCCTCCTGCTATTCACTATTTTAAAAACTTCAGTTCTCGTTATATGAATTCAATTGGACGATATGAACAGGGATCCAAAGATCCGTTTTCACAACCATATTAAAATTATTTATTTATCAAAGTCTGAATACATTATAAAAATTTGAGTTGGTTTATTTTTTACTATAAAATCCTAATTTTTAATGGAATTTGTTAAACCCAGAGAGCGTTAAAAGTCAGAATAAAAATGTGCTCCAACTCAGACCTGACGAGTTCATGTAGAAGTCAATGGGAGACGCCTGGAAGATATCCCGAGCTGCGCTACGTTTCATGCAATAATTCGAAGGTTTCGTGGTTTTCGGGCAAAAATATGAAAAATCGGAGTTTCGGGTGTCAAATCCGAGAAAATTTGTACGATTCACAATTTTATCGAGTTCCCACAGAGGAAATTTTTGTCAAAATGGATTAATAAATAAGGGGGGGCAGATTTGTTCACACTATTTTACTAAATAATCCCCAAATGTCCATATTGGAGGAAAGCTGGGTGTCCACATGATGTGGCTAAAGACCTGTAGTGCTGCCAGCATTCCCATGAAGATCTGTGAGATATAATTGCTAATAATTGAGTTCCTACCAGGCCCTGTACATACTCAGTTTGCTGTAGTCTGATTCCCCCTATCATCAGTCTAAATAACACATATCATTTATGTAATCACCCGTGGCTCTAAAAACCACCTTATCCTGTATAAAATCTCATTCATAAAAAGACCACGGTGCTGAGATTGTAAATTCAAACTTTCCAGTTGGCTCTTTCTTGTATTCCACATTTCTGTACACGGCAGTGCACAGCAATTATTAAAGAGCCGACTGCTGGCACTGGAATGGTTAAAGTCATTAATTGCAAAAAACATTCTGGGGCAGGGCCTTTTGTCATATTTAAATGGGTTGTTCACCTTTAATTCAACTGTTAAGCATGGTGTGTAGAGCGATATATTCAATTTGCAATTGCTTTTATTTGAGTTGTTTAGGTTTTTATTTAGCCGTTTTTCAGTTTGAAATTTCAGCAATCTGGTTTCTAGGGCCCAGATTAACCTAGCAACCATGCATGATTTGGATGAGAGACTGGAATATGAATAGGAGATAAAAAGTAGCAATATCAATACATTTGTAGCCTTAGGGCTCTTACAGACGAGCGTTTTAAGCTGCGCTCCCCTGCGTAGGGGGAGCGCAAGAGTAGTAGCAGGGGGTGCGCAGGAGTAGACGCACTGAATTCTTTTCAATGGGGCTGTACTCACACCGACGCATGTAAGCGGCAAACGCAGGTAAAATGCAACATGCTGCGTCCCAACCTGCGTTCGGCGTCTATGTGAGTGCAGCCACATTGAAAAGAATTCAGTGCGTCTACTCCTGCGCTCCCCCTGTGGCTGAACGCATGAAACGGGAACGCAGGGAGCCCTTACAGAGCATTTGTTTTTTTAGATGGGGTCAGTGACTTTCATTTGAAAGCTGGAAAGAGTCAGAAGAAGAATTTGAACAATTCAAAAACAATAAAAAAGAAAGTTGCTTAGAATTATCCATAGCATAACATACTTAAAGTTAACTTATAGCTAAACCACCCCTTTAAGATTTTGAGTTACTTTAGTTACCCCTCCGTGCAGATTCTGTCCAGCGTTAGTTCACGGGCGCCATCTTCAGCCGCTTCGGTAATTTTCGTAATGAGACCGATAAAGCGGCGCATACGCAGTTGGAGCAATTGTCTGTATTGCGACGAAGCGTCTGTCTCATTCCGAAGATTACCAAAGTGGCTGAAGATGGCGTCCGTGAACTCTGCTGGACAGAATCGACACCGAGGGGTACGTAAAGAATTAGGGGCAATTGCCCGTGGGCAGCTAGGCTAGGGGGAGGGAGGGAGGGGGTCTATGTAGGGTAGGGTTTATTAAAGGGATACTGTCATGGGAAAAAAATTTTTTTTCAAAATGAATCAGTTAATAGTGCTGCTCCAGCAGAATTCTGCACTGAAATCCATTTCTCAAAAGAGCAAACAGATTTTTTTATATTCAATTTTGAAATCTGACACGGGGCTAGACATTTTGTCAATTTCCCAGCTGCCCCATGTCATGTGACTTGTGCCTGCACTTCAGGAGAGTAATGCTTTTTGGCAGGCTGCTGTTTCTCCTTCTCAATGTAACTGAAGGAGTCTCAGTGGGACATGGGTTTTTACGATTGAGTGTTGTCCTTAGACCTACCAGGCAGCTGTTATCTTGTGTTAGGGAGCTGTTATCTGGTTACCTTCCCATTGTTCTTTTGTTTGGCTGCTGGGGGGAAAAGGGAGGGGGTGATAATCACTCCAACTTGCATTACAGCAGTAAAGAGTGATTGATGTTTATCAGAGCACAAGTCACATGACATGGGGCAGCTGGGAAATTGACAAAATGTCTAGCCCCATGTCAGATTTCAAAATTGAATATAAAAAAATCTGTTTGCTCTTTTGAGAAATGGATTTCAGTGCAGAATTCTGCTGGAGCAGCACTATTAACTGATTCATTTTTAAAAAAAAATTTTTTCCCATGACAGTATCCCTTTAAGGGTTTGTTTCTCCTTTAAGTTTCCTTCTTTAAAAAAAAAGGTCTTGTACCTGGAGGTGGTGGAGCCCTGAGTAATAACTTCATTTGACAGTCATTGTGACCCTTTATTGGGAAACCACACAAAAGAATGTGTCGTAATGTTGAAGGGACTTGGTGAAACTTTTACAGGATGGGAATAAAAGTATGGGAAGGTTATTTCATATAAGATAAAACTGCATGTTGCTAAGAAACCAGCTAATGCTCAGAGCAGAGAGTGAGGAGTTAAATCAGTTCTTCTGTTGACTAAACCCCTTATTTTGTTGTCTGCATTAGATCCCTGGCAATTTCAACTCCCACGTCCACTCCTACATATGCTTTATGAAATTCATTGCTACCGCAGAAGTGGAGGCTGCTGATATTTCATAAAGGTTATTGCCGGGCTCTGATTCAATATGGGGCAGTAGTGAGTAACAAGGCCCGGCACAGGCAACTGCATTCAATAGAGATTTGTCGCACATATTTGAAGGGGAACAATCATATCTCTTGGGCACTGCATGTTATTCCATTGAAATGCCTTATTATACTTCTCAAATATAATACATTCAGTTGCTGGTCCATCATATCATAGACTGGGGGTCCCCAATAGGGTTGCCACCTTTTAAAAAAATCTCTACCGGCTGGTGGAGGGGGCGGAAATAAAAGGGCGGGCCCTGGCTGCAAAGGGGCGGGCCGCGACAATTAAGGGGGTGGATCCATGGCGCGTGATTGGCGGGGCCAGTCATGACGTCAAAGGGGGCGGGGTCACAGCGCGCGTTTGGACTCAAGCCAGCAGCAAAAAGGTAAGTTTTTACTGGGCTGGGTGCAGGCCACGGACATTTGTTTGATGTGTTACAAATTTACCGGCAGCTACATTGCCGGTAAATTTGTAATACCGGCCCCGGCCTTTGCTGGTGTTTTACCGGCTAGGCCGGTAAAATACAGGCCAGGTGGCAACACTAGTCCCCAACCTTTCTTACCTGTGAGCCACATTCCGATGTAAAAAAGAGTTGGGGAGCAACACAAGCATAAAAAATGTCCCTGGGTGGTGCATAATTAGGGTTGCGACCCAGCCAGTAAAACACCTGCCAAGGCTGGGGCCGGTATTACAAATTTACCAGCAATGCAGTTGCCGGTAATTTTTAATACACTTAAAAAAATCCCTTGGCCTGCCCCCAATTTGCTCAGAACGTACCTTTTTTTTCAGGCTTCTGGCTATCGCGCATGTTGCTCTGCCCCCTTCTGAGTCACTGTGCATAACTCCACCCAGTTTGCATCATGGACCACCCTTTTGTTCCCGCCCCCCCCACCGGCCAGTAACATTTTTTAGAAAAGGTGGCAGCCCTAATAATAAGGGCTGTGATTGGCTATTTGGTAGCCCCTCTGTGGACTGGCAGCCTACAGGAGTCTGCTTGGCAGTACATCTGGTTTTTATGCAACCAAAACTTGCCTCAAGCCTGGAATTCAAAAATAAGCCCCTGCTTTGAGGCCACTGGGAGCAACATCCAAGGGGTTGGGGAGTAACATATTACTACTATTACTAGGTAGGGTAGCTGCTGAACTAAATTAACAAGTATAGAGTAAAAGAGGAAAGAGGGAGGTGGTTGGGTCTCATGCTGTCTGTTTAGTCTTAAAAGAAAATCAGTAACTGCTGTGAATAGAGAGGAGTATTAAATAAGGTCTGGGGTTTCGTGGAGAAGATTAGAGAAATACATTTATAAGCCAGAGCTCTGTTTTAGCAGAAAAGCATGAACATAAAGTATAAAGATCAGGACCAGTTTGTGACTTTATTCTCTGGTTTCGGAGATAGAGAACTGAGCTTGTGCACCAAGGCTGGGATACCAATGGGCAAGAGCGACTTTGGTCCAGAAAAGTACGGGTGTCAAATGCTGAAGAGAAGACATCACTGTAGGGTGTTACAGAGATGAGGTTCTAATGATGGAAATATAATGTGAAGAACTGTAATGTATCTGCTCCATATCTGTAGTTTGAAGAGGTAATGGTGTTACATTCTGGATCAGCCTTTGGCCGATTAAACCTACTGGGCTAAAGTCAGGCCTCATGCCCATTGCACAGTCACAAACCTCCCAGAGCCATTTACCCCCCTCTGAAGTGTTAAGTCTTTCCCCAATTTGTGTGCCGGTGGGTTATACACTTGTTAATGTTACAGAATAAAGCTAAACATTAATTAGATTTCCCGGAAAACCCCTAATACTACAAGTACTAATGATGTAGTCGGACCTCAGCCTCTATAAAGTCTCTCTAGTTGCCTAGTTCAATAGCCGGTGTATGTTTACAAAACAGATCATTCTTAACCCAAGGAATTCCGACGAGATCATGTTCCGCAATAAAATGTAATGTCACACCGTGTTTGTGTCGAAGTCATCGGGCTTTCATGGAACCCACAGCCTGGAAGTTGTACTTTATGAATCTCTAATGAGAGTTAATTCTAGGGAAGACTTCTTTTTTTTATTACTAGAAATGACTAAACTTGTTCATGTTGAGATCTTAGGACTTTTTAATGACTGATTCCCCTGGAGAAGGTTTTTTTGCCAAACATAAAATAAGGTCTCTCTTTGAAGATGGTATCCGAGTTGTTAGCTAATTTGCGGGGGCGGATGGTTACTTTCTCTTTACTCCTAAAGCACCTCTAATGAGTGTCTCTATTCTATCTAGTCCTTTCATATAGAAGCAGATTTTTCTGTTCCATAATTTGCTCCAAGAGAAAACAATAGCCTCCGGGCTTCATTCTATTCGCCTTAATTATTTTTTCATCCTACGGTGAGCTGACATTCTGTCTGTAACCCGGGGAAAGGATTTCCTTTGAATTTAACACAGCCGTCGGATTCACAGGGGGATAAAACGCTATAATTAATATCGAGTACTCTCCGGTTATATGAATTAAATATAAGGATTTGCTAGGCAACTCGTGTTTACATTCTGCCGTGCTCACTCTTAGCTTGGAATTTTCATTATGGATTTTTGGATATTTTATTTGAGCATCCAGCTAGAAGAACCTTGTCACTTCCTAGGCAATTAGCTTAGGGCCTTCAATGTAAATGTTCTTGGTTATAGCTGACCAATGGCCAAGCAGGGAACTTTCAGTACTTCTCAAGGAACCAGCAGACAAGTCAATGACCTACAAATGGCTGCCGTTATAAAATTCCAGGGCTCCCTGTTTTAGTGTTTCCATGGCTCATGGCAAAGTGATACATTTAATACAGATCAATATAAGAAAAAAAACAAGTCCAAATTCAATTATATTAAGGAAAGAATTTGTATGAAAACATGATAAGGGAAGCTTTTTCCGCAGGGTTTTTGCACTTAACAGATCCTAATGTGCCACTTGAATTCCTAAATCTTCTTCCCACTAAAGAAGAAGCAGACCCTGTGGTTGCAGAGGGGCCCAGGAGTATAGAGGAGCCCGGCGAGGCCCTAATTAGTGAGCCTTCTAAATATATTTTGATAGAATAGGTTAGTTTACCAAAGTTTTCGGTCCTTAAATTGAATTTGCTGTGGGGCCTAACAACATTTAGTTATGTTACTGGTTCTTCCCTATGATGGTAAGAATTTTGACTATTTGTAGTAGATATTTGCTGCTCTATTCCAGGCCTAGCCGGTAAAACACCTGCCAAGGCCAGGGCCGGTATTACAAATTTACCAGCATTGCAGTTGCCAGTAATTTGTAATACCCTTTAAAAAAAAGGCCTCGGCCTGCTCCCAATTCGCGCAGAACTTACCCTTTTTGCAGTGTTCTTGACATCCGCGATGTTACTCCAACCCATTTTGCATCACGCTGCGTAGCCCCACCCCTTTTGGGGCATGGGCCGCCTCCTTTTTGTACCCGCCCCCCATCGGTCGGTTATATTTTTCAGTAAAGGTGGCAACCCTAATTCCAGGGTCAAACTAGGCCGGCAAGACACTGTAAAAAAACCCAGTGGGCCCGACTTTCGTCAGCCCCACTGGCCCAGACCTGAAATTCTGTGCTCCCGGTACTCTCCCTGCCTCGACCAATAGAAGAAAAGCAGGTATGCGCTGGTTGGGGGGAGGCGGATGGAGGAGGGTTGTAGCTGGTGTGGGGGGCCCTGTTGTTTGCAGAGGGGGGGGTGGGTGTGTGTTGGCCCCTGATGTGGACCTCCGGCCCCTGTCTGACACTGCCCTCTTGTCAATTAGCAGGTTATGGATTAGTACATATATGGAACCAAAACAATGTTCTCCTAACAAATATGATTATGGCCCATGGACATGTCAATCAGATTCACTAGTCAATGGGTCTGTAAGGGACTATCATGTGAAATGATCAAATGCCCATTAGCAACTGCTCAACTAGATGAGTTACATTATGGGCAATAAACATGATTTTTGTGCCTGTTTTTTTGCACCTTGTGAATGAGCCCTATTATGTGTTAGGTCCAGTTGAGGGGCACTGAACCTTTATTTTAGGCTAATGTACAAGACTTCTAACAGAATATTATTTTGCTGCCTCTCCACCACCAACTCATACATGGAGAATCGGAAATAAAAGACACCAGGGCATCTTATAGAAACTGAAACTCAGTATGTGCACGTATGATAACACAATCTTGTGTACAGGAATGAGATCCATTATATAGAAACCAGTTATCCAGAAAGCTCTCAATTACAGAAAAGACTGGCTCTTATTTAGACTTCATTTTAATCAAATAATTTGAAATTTTTAAAAATGATTTCCTTTTCCCTGTAATAATAAAACAGTACCTTGTACTTGATCTGTGTCGGACTGGGACACCAGGGGCCCACCAAAAAACTTAAGACCAGGGGCCCACCCTCAGTATTATTATTCTTCCTCTCCTCACTCAACCTCTATTCTCCTAGTCTCTTTTCTTTACAAACTATAATGTTCTCATAGAAATAGGGAATGGTCATGAAATATCCTGGCGGACCAGTCTGACAGTGTACTTGATCCCAACTAAGATATAATTTATCCTTATTGGAAGTAAAATCAGCCTATTGGGTTTATTTAAAGTTTAAATGGTTTTTTTTTGTAAATTTAAGTTATGGAGATCCAAATTATGGAACAATCCATTATCTTTTAAACCCCAGATCCCACACATTCTGGATAACAGGTCCCATACCTGTATAAGAAAGTGCTATCTATACCATGGTAAAAGATGCAGAATTGTTCTGAAGATTCCTTGATGACCTAAAGAGTCATCCAGTTAAGATGGACTGGTCGAAGATCCTGGTGCAGAGACTAGTTTCTATTAGCCTGTATGATTGGACCCATAGTAAAGCTGGCCATACACAGGCCCATAAAAGCTGCGGACAGACCGAGTTGGCAGTTTATTGGCCTGTGTGTGGGGCCCTCTGATGGGCTTCCCTGATCGATATCTGGCCAAAAGTCAATTGGGCAGGGTTAAAAATCCAGGGCCCACGATCGGTTCAGCCTATAGCCCACCTCAATGTGGGCATATCGGGGAGAGATCCTACGTGTATGACCACCTTAAGGTCAACATGAAGCCAGTACAATGACACAACTCTTTTGGTATGTAGAGATTAAATGAAAAAAATCCCAAACCTCGAATGACTCAAAGGTTATGATGTGTAATCATACGAGTGTAAATATCTTACAGCTGTTGCTTGTGCTTAGTCACCAAGAACTGAAAAAAGGCCTGAAAAGTCGCTTGTTGTCTGAGATCTGAGCCATGTAGCCAATAAAGGCTTTATATATTATCTTCATGGATACGGCTGTGACTCCAACTTCTATAGTCACCAACAGTATCTCGTCCCTATGTATACAGCTGCTGTTGTGTTTAGGGATGCACCGAATCCAGGATTCGGTTCGGGATTCGGCCAGGATTCGGTCTTTTTCAGCAGGATTCGGATTCGGCCGAATCCTTCTGCCGGCTGAACCTGAACCCTAATTTGCATATGCAAATTAGGGGCAGGGAGGGAAATTGCTTGACTTTTTGTCAGAAAACAAGGAAGTAAAAAGTTTTCCCCTTCCCACCCCTAATTTGCATATGCAAATTAGGGTTTGGATTCGGTTCGGTATTCGGCCGAATCTTTCGTGAAGGATTCGGGATTCGGCCGAATCCAAAAAAGTGGATTTGGTGCATCCCTAGTTGTGTTAGACCCCAGAGATGTTGCCCCTGCTTACATCTTGTCCCCAAACACAGCTCGGAATAAAAGGTAGAAGAGCATAGAAGCAATTCAAGCCTCAGTTCATCTGGGGTATATTCAATGCACATTTTATGCTCCTGTAAATTATTTGAATATGTTTTTATTTTGCAGGTCCATCTGTGCTGTAAACGCAGCGACACAGAGCCTCTCAGTAAATGTGCTGCACTAAAGCAAATCCTCCCGGAATGGAATGAGTCTGTTATACTGGGGAAGGATTTGCCACGGGTCACTTGTTTTTATTCTGCATTTGTGACAGGAGCCAACCTTGTAAAAACACTGGCTAATGGCAGCGCTGGGACGAGACGCGTTTTGCACATCCACAACCCAGTTACTTCTATTCAAGGCTGGGACACATCATGTGGTTTCTTTTAATTATTATTATTATTAGCCTTTATTTTAAAAAGCTGCTGAAGGTATATGGTAAAACTGCCTGTTTGTGCCTCTCCCTCCCTTAAAGGAATAGTAAAACCAAAAATATAAAAGTGTTTTAAAGTAATTAAAAATATAATGTACTGTTGTCCTGCACTGGTAAGAATTATGTGTTTGGTTTAGAAAGGCAACTATAATTTATACAAATAGGCTGCTGAGTAGCCATGGGGCAGCCATTAAAAGGGCACGTAAAGTCTAAAATAGAATAAGGCTAGAAATGCTGTATTTTGTATACTAAATATAAACATGAACTTACTGCACCACAAGCCTAATCAAACAAATAATTTATGCTTTCAAAGTTGGCCACAGGGGGTCGCCATCTTGAAACTTTGTTAAACATCTTTGCAAGACCAAGACTGTGCACATGCTCAGTGTGGCCTGGGCTGCTTAGGGATTGTCATAAATTATCAAAACAACACAAATAATATCTGCCAGAAGGCAATACAGCAAGACTGATTAATAATCAGAATATACAGACTGCACTGGGTCCTGTGTTGTCATGTAATCTAATGTGGATTTTATAGTTTTTAAACTTTCTTCAACTCCCCATAATCAGTGGCTGCAGCAAAATAATCCTCCAAATAGAATCCCAGTTTATCTGTTTAAATCTGGCTCCATGAACAAACAAAGCTGCTTGAGTTCTGCATGGCTGGGAAGTAAGGCGGGGGCTCCCCCTGCTGTTCATAAGTATGATTGTTTCCCTGCTCAGCAGTTAGGGACCGTCTGACAATTCCTATCCACAGCAGTAAATGAAGGGAGAATTTTACTGCATACAGTCTGGTTTCTTATAAAAAACGGTACACATTTTTTAATTAAAAATTAGAAGAAAATAGAAGAAAAGGCACAGGTTACTTAGCAGATAACAGATAAGCTCTGTAATGAAATACAATGGTGCATCTGTTATTTGACCGGATGCTTGAATGGCTGCCCCCATGGCTACACAGCAGCTTGTTTATATAAACTATAGTAGTGTTTCTGAAGCAAACACATCAGTTTTACCAGTGCAGGGCAACAGTACATGACATTGGCATTTCTTTAAAACACTTTCATTTTTTGGTGTTACTGTTCCTTTCATGTCAATAGGAGTAGGTATGGGTAAGGATGACGCTTTCTGTAGTGTTTTGAGTGACGTCAAAACACTAAGAGCTCCAAGTTACTAAAGGGTGATACTAACTAACTCACACGTTTACTTACAATACCAGTTAATTTATTCCCTAACAATTCATCAAAGAAGAGTTGCTGTCAAAAGGTTTCTAGTGAAATATTTAATTGCAAGAAATCAGCACCTAAGTTACAGTTGCGCAACAACTAAAATTTAAAATGGCATAGGACTGAAGACTGTGCAAAATTACATGCCAATCCCTGATGCCCCATACAGAGGAGAAAAAGGATCAAGGAAGAAAAACAAGTACAGGTAGGGGACCCTTTATCCAGAATGATTGGGACCTACATAATATTTTAATCACTTTAAAATCACTTTGATTTTGTTTGTTGTTACTGTTCTTTTAGGGAGCTAGCACACGGGCAGATTCAGGGAGATTTCGTCGCCTTCCCCATGCCTGCCGCCTGCAATAATGACAAAACGATAGCGCCAATGCACTCGCAGCGCTTCAATTTCCGAAGTCGTCCGAAGATGCCTCCCCAGGAAACTTCGGAAATCGAAGCGCCGCAAGTGCATTGCCGCTGGTGTTTTGTCATTATAGCAGGCCGCAGGCACGGGGAAGGCAGTTCGGGGAGATTGTCGCCCAGCAGAAGAGGCGATTAGTCGCCAGGCGACTAAATCTCCCCGAATCTGCCCATGTACTTGAGGCATTAATGGAGGGTAGAACTGACCAGCAGGATATTTCCTTGGGGTAAAGGGATAAGTAGGAGTTTCTGGTTGCCCCAGTGGTGATGTAGATCCTTATGGGTGTGATTAGCGTAACCCTGTGTGATAGGACTGGATGACCACCCTGGGAGTGGAGACTGGTTTAGCCTTTTTGCCCATACATAGATTGGAAGTTAATTAACCTTGTGATGCCCTCTAGTACAGGGGCCCTGGGTAAATATATGTGGAATACTGATTATCCAATATACTAACTAGATGCTCAGGGGAGGGAGCTCAGGTTAAAATAGAAGAACAATATCATACATAAATATCTGTGAATCACTTTTATAGTCATAAAAGTCCAGTAAAGAACTGCATCCAGTCCTGGGGCTCAAGGCAAAGTTAATGCATTGTAATACTTACAGTAAGAGTGATAGAGAGAGAGGAAGAGGCCCTGCCCATGAGGACTTGTATATGTTATATGTTGTCGCCTGATTATCCACTAGACTAGATGCTCAGGGGAGAGGGGCTCAGATTATAACAAAATAAATAATTGTGAATCCCAGACAGTGGTCCATAAAAGTCCCGTGGAGAATTATATCCAGCCGCAGGGCTCAGGGTAGGCTAATACTTCAGTAAGAGTGGTACAGAGAGAAATGGGTGCTGCCCATGAGGACTATCGAAATGGTGTTAAACAAGTGTATGGGCTGCAGTGTGTTCAACTACATGACCCCTATAGGGATATAGATTTGGGGGTGCTAAAAGATTTGGGGCATGTTATTAAAGGGGATGTTCACCTTTAAATCAACGGTTAGTATGTTGTAGAGAGTGATATTCAGTGACAATTTACAATTGGTTTTCATTTTGTATTATTTGTGGTTTTTGAGTTATTTCGTTTTTTATTTAGCGGCTCTCCAGTTTGCAATTTCAGCAATCCAATTGCTAGGGTTCAAATTCCCCTAGCAACCATGCATTGATTTAAATAAGAGACTGGAACATGAACAGGAGAGGCCTGAATAGAAAGAGGAGTCATAACAAGTAGCAATAACAATACATTTGTAGCCTTAAAGAGCATTTGTTTTTTTAGATGGGGTCAGTGACCCTCATTTAAAAGCTGGGAAGACTCAGAAGAAGAAGGCAAATAATTCAAAAACTATAAAAAAGAAAAAAACAAGACCAATTTAAAAGTTGCCTAAAATTAGCCATTCTATAACATACTAAAAGTTGAACCCCTTTAATGTGTCACTTGCCTTTTGTTTTCACAATAGATTAGGAGACTCAGATACATATATATATATCTATATATCTATATATCTATAGAGATATATATATATATAGATATATAGATATATATATATATATATAGATATATATATATATATATATATATATATATATATATATATATATATATATATATATATTAGGACTACATTAAAGGACCTGTAACATTAGAGAGGTGCATGGGAATTAAAGCCCAAGTATAAGACACTGGCCACATTCCACTGCATTAGGGAGGCCTTGCAACACAACTTATAATTGCCACTGGCAGCTTCATAATCTTTTCTTTAGTCTCAGCGCTCATGTGTATTAATGGGGTTTGCATTTCTCTGTTTATCTGCAGCCGCTTACTTCAATAACCAACATTTACTTTGCGCCAACGCCCTTTGTAATGTATTTCACATCCTTGTATTTATTGATCATCACAGACTCCCTAATCCTCACTGTGAGCTTTAAAATTGCAGAATGCTGCCACCTACTGGAAAGTTGGTGGATTCATAAATTAAAAACCCTGTCCTCCCACGGCCTAAATGTTGATTTTAATCTGAGGACTTTTTTCTCATGATAGTTTTATGTTACAAAGTATTATATTTAGGTTTTTATTTTGCAACACTGTATATGGAATGTTTCTAAGTTGCAAACTTATTGTTACATACTCTGGGGATAATAACGTTTTTAGATTTGGAACTTTGTGGGTAAAATAAGCAACTATCCGGAAGTAAGAACATCGCTCATTGGAGGAAGCCAGTCGGCGAAGCTATTGATGGGCAAAATTTAAAAAAAAAAACATTGGTGGCAGGGGCCTATAGAATATTAAAATAATACATTGGTGGGCAGGGGATTAAAAAAAAAAACCCACATTGGTGTTCTGTAGAATTGAACTTGTGGCCTCGGGATTTGAACTTCGCCTCCTTTCGTGACTTTGGTTCTTTTCGCAGCTTCATGACAATTTTGGCTGTTTTCGTGACTTCGGCTATTTTCGTGACTTTGGGTCTTTTCGCCGCTTCGGGAGTTCGGATTTGGCTGTTTTTGTGGCTTCAGGTCCTTCGGCTGTTCGGGATGGCCGCAGGCTTTAGTGCTCTCAAAGGGGCCGACTCTTTTCAAAAGTGCAGCACTGCCGGGCCCCCCTTCATGCCCGGGACACTTGTCCCCCCTGTCCCCCCCCCTGATGGTGGCCCTGGGTGTATTTAAGCACATAAACAGTGTATGTAAAATAATTGTATTTTAAAATACTGCACTATATTATCTATCTGTTCTTTCCCCCTTAACGACCTATCGTCTTTGCGGTACAGCAATCTATTTGTGGAGAGTACCTACTGGAAATGTGCAGAACTGAGCAGCCTAAAATGAATAAGATTATTCCTACAAAAGGCTGCTGCACATGCAAAGCATCATATAATCCTATTTAGCCCTACAGGCATCCAGAAAACCATAATTAACTACCCAAGCTAAGGGGGCAATTAAAGTTGATAAGTATCACTGATTGTGGCTGTTGTTGTGGAATTTCCAGTGAACATCTGACCTGCAGAATTAAATGGGGCAATTCGCCTTCCATTTTTAGGGTAGGACTACACGGACGTTTTCAGCGTGATCCAGGCCCGGACTGGCAATCTGTGTGGTCGGGCATTTGCCCTAAGGGCCGCTCTATATTTTGCTTAACTGGGCCGCTCCCGAGAAATAATACTTATTAGAATTTACTGTACCTTTCAATGCATCTGTGGGCTCTAGGACCGCTCCTCCGTCCTAGCTCCCACTGTGGCTCCGCCCCTCCCACGTCTCTCCGTTCTCTGCTGCTGCTGTTGCTGCGTTCACAGTGGAAGCCGGAGGAAGAGGGCCTTCAGCATGGCCTGTCAGTCCCCTGTCTCTGCACGCCCGCATCAGCACCGGCAGCTGCAGCACACTACTGTATAGGTGTGGAGAAGTGCGGATCATATTTATGCTGATTGCTGGCCTGCCTGTGCTGCGCCTGAACGCAATGCTCCCTGCTACAGTAAGAGGCAATTAACCATTTTTTTTGCACTGTGCAGTCAAAACAATTGAAAAAAAAGGAGAGGCTGATCTAATAAAAAATAAAGGGGCAAAATAAATAGGAGTGAAGATGGGGAAGCAGAATAAGGAATAAAAGGAGAGAAATCTGGAAAAAAAGTAAAGCTAAATGGTGAAGGGTGTAAAAATGAAGGGTTATGAGTGAGAATTTGAAAAAAGTAGAAAGTATCTCTCCTCTTTTCTTTCTGTAATTCTTTGGCAGTGGGCTGTGATAGTATGAAATAGTTGTGGGCCACTATGTTCTATTAAGAGAATTTCTCAATCCGCAACTGACCCTATCCCTCCTGCCCCCGCACCCGACCCTAACCCGCCCGCTCCCGACCCTAACCCGCCCGCTCCCTACCCGCACCCAACCCGGGCCCGCTGCTCCCCTTTATTTATAGACCCGCCCCGCAGTGATGTCACAGGTGTGGCAGGTGGAAGTCTATATATTCCGGCGCCGGAAGCCAGAAGCCGGCAGTACTTGGTCTTCTGGGAGAGCAGCAGAAGAGCTCAACCCACCCGCGACCCGAGCATTTTGTCCAGGGGTCGGCCTGAACCCGCCCGACCCGCGGGTTCCGCGGGCCTCGGGTCGGCCCGCAACATCACTAAAAGGCAGGGTTACAGCAACAGTTAGCAGGAGAGAAGCAGAGACAGGCACTGCAGTCCCTGTGGTATGCCAGCTGGCAACTCAGTCTAAGGGTCCCCACCAAAATAGCCCCACACTTGATAAGACCGGCCCTGCGGTGCTGCACTTAACTTGCGTACCTCTAGAACTGCTGACGGCTGAGTTATACAGGGAACTCTGAGTATCACTCATGTATTATAAGGGATAATGTACCCCCTACTGTAAATGATAAGGATATTAGAATTCAATGAGGGGTTGTTCTGTGACCATATAAAGGCACAAGGCTGCAGGCTGAGTTATACAGGGAACTCTGAGTATCACTCATGTATTATAAGGGACAATGTACCCCCTACTGTAAATGATAAGCAAACATAAATTTAAATGTCTATTGGTATGTATCTTATAGGATGCATTATTAGAAACTAAAATGTACTCCTTTTGTATTTGTTTATGACGAGATAGAGAGAGAGAGAGAGAGAGAGAGAGAGAGAGAGATATAGCTAGATATAGCTAGATATAGCTAGATATAGCTAGATATAGCTAGATATAGCTAGATATATAAAATATGCTCGTGTTTAAATAAAAGACCAGCATGCATTTCTGTGTGGGCTGCTTTTTACTCCCAGTCCGGGCCTGGCGTGATCTGACGCGCTGCGACCGAACACCAGCGACAAATCGCATGCGACGGAAATAAGGTAAGAGATAGAAATGTCGGATGAAGTTGCAGCGTTGATCCAACGCGTCACGACTGTTGGCTGCAGACACAGTGTGCAGAGTCTGCATCCAACAGTGGTGTCGCATTGGATCAACGCTGCAACTTCATCAGACATTGCATTCACTTACCTTATTTTCGTTGCATGTGATGTCGCTGGCGTTTTTTCGCAGCGCGTTGGATCGCAACAAAAACGTCCGTGTAGTCCTACCCTTAGTGTGATGGAGGTAGTGATATTCTGAGACAATATTATATTGTGGGTTTTGAATGAGTTTGCAGTTTGTTCAGCCCATATGAATATTTGTTGGGGGACTGTAAGATCCAGGTAAAAGGTTCAGTCAGGTATTAAATTATTGAGAAGGATCAGTGTGCAAAGGGGGGGGGGGGGTTTCTTCATTCTCTGTGCCCTTTTTTTTGGAACGCAGGAGGGGGAAGGCAAGTAGCCACACTAAAGCTGCCCATATATAGGGAGAACTGCTCACTTGGCAACATCACATAAGAAGCAGATCTCTCCCTGATATGCTCAGCTTGAGATGGGTGATAGGCTGATGTGATCCTGGGCCCTAGGGCCCAACGATCGGATCACAATGAGAAGCATCAAGGATCGAATAAATGAACGGATGCTGTCCTGATGGGAGTTTTTAAACCTGCCTGATCGACAGCTGGCCAACTTTCAGCATCTGGCCCCATACACAACTTAATCTGTAGGCAGCTATATCTGTCCGTGTATGGGGGCCTTTAGGAGAACAATTTTGCACCCTAGAGAATAGAATATGACCCCTCTTGTATTTTGTTGAGGACTAACGGAGTAAGGGCAGAGCCAGGCCAACATGGATGGCACAAAAGACAGCACGACTGCTCTCCACTTGGTAACTGCTCTATCCCCACCATACTTGATGCCGCTGATCCACAGTTAGAGGAGGTAACAGAGGTATGTGCCTACAGTCCTAGCAGCCCTCCATCATTGTGTCCCAGGCATGTTCCTCTGTTGCCAGTTCCAACCCTATGTAAGTGGGAGGGGGGATTGGCTGGACTGTTTGCCACCTGTATACCCAATAAAAAAAATATTTATAATATTCAGTATTAGTCTGGCCCACTGGGATGCCAAGAAATCTCATGGTAGCCCAAGTGGTGGTGGACTCTCCTGTTCACATAGCCATTTGCCTTGTATGTCTATATAATGGACATTCCCCATATCTATATGCGAACAGAGGGGAGAAATGAGGGGAAGGATAGACAATATGTAAGTACTGATTAAGCAAATAAAGAAAGTGAATGAAGAAAGAGGGAAAAATTGTTTGGAGAGTGGGTCTGTAGTCAAAGGTTTTTAAATGAATGAGAGAAGTTATGTTGATGGATAGATCTGAGCCACGGGTTCTTTTGCTCCTGCCCGAGGTACCCTGCTCCTGCACATGTGGGCTCTGACCCTTCTACTCATTCCCTCCATCCTTGCCCCATCTCCTCCATAAACAGAAATTAACATGATGCGGTAACTTTTATAGACAACATTTTAGCTCTTTCCTATGAAAATACAATAAAAACGGGAAAAAAAATGCCCCATCTATAAAAACCCCAATTGTTTCAGTTTGTCTGCCAAAGCGATCGTTTTGTTCCATGGTAATGAGAGTTAATGTGTGTCCCCTGGCACACTGGAATTTTGGAAAAGCTGTGATTACGCATGGCTAGTTACAGTGAAAGGGCTTGAGCACAAAATTGACTGTTAATGGGCCTAGGGCTTTGTCTCTGGAGACATTCTCTAGTGGACCTTTATTACACAGTTGCATTGGAAAATACAAACGTATCCAAAAACATAGGCACCAGTTCTGCCAGACTCAACACAATACAAATCTTATTCAACACAGAAATTGTAACATGGACTGGACAAATGTAGTGGCACCTTACTAACTTGTAAGTAACATTATACATTATAAGCAACACATATTCTGCCAGTCTCAACTGCCCGTGTGCCCCATAGAAAAAAAAAAGAAGAAAGAAAAGCAGTCTGAGCAAATGAAATGGTAAATGGTAAGAAACCATATACAACTTTAAAGGGCATGTAAAGTCTAAAATAGAATAAGGCTAGAAATGCTGTATTTTGTATACTAAATATAAACATGAACTTACTGCACCACAAGCCTAATCAAACAAATAATTTTTGCTTTCAAAGTTGGCTACAGGGGGTCACCATCTTGTAACTTTGTTAAACATCTTTGCAAGACTAAGACTGTGCACATGCTCAGTGTGGTCTGGGCTGCTTAGGGATCGTCGTAAACAAAGCTGCTTGAGCTCTGCATGGCTGGGAAGTAAGGCGGGGGCTCCCCCTGCTGTTCATAAGTATGATTGTTTCCCTGCTCAGCAGTTAGGGACTGTCTGACAATTCCTATTCACAGCAGTAAATGAAGGGAGAATTTTACAGTTTCTTATAAAAACAGTACACATTTTCTAATCAAAGTATATTGGAGATAGTTTTCTTTTTCATTAAAGAAAGTAAAAATGGGATGTTATTTGTTTGCCTTTACATGCCCTTTAAGGCTCAACCCAATCTTTAGATACCTTAAAGGGGAACTATCGCGAAAATGAATTTAATATAAGCTTCAGCATACTGAAATTAGATATTCTGTACAGTTTCTGAAATAATCAAGTTTATTTTCACTATTCCACTTTCAGTATCTGTTTCTCTTCATTCTGTCGTTATGCAGGAGTTGATTGTCAGATAATCATTGACAGTTAGATCCAATATATCTTATAGGGGGGGCTCCTTTTGCCTAGAACAGTGATCCCCAACCAGTAGCTCGTGAGCAACATGTTGCTCTCCAACCCCTTGGATGTTGCTCTCAGGGTCTTCAAAGCAGGTGCCTTTTTTGGAATTCCAAGCTTGAAAGCAATTTTTAGTTGCATAAAAACTAAGTAAAGTGCCAAGCAGAGCCACTTGTAGGCTGCCCGTCCACATAGGGGCTACCAAATAGCCAATCACAGCCCTTATTTGGCACTCCAAGGGACTTTTTCATGCTTGTGTTGCTCCCCAACTCTTTTTACATTTGAATGTGGCTCACGGGTTAAAAAGGTTGGGGACCCCTGGCCTAGAAGATATATTAGAGCTCACTCTATTAGAGCTCACTCTATTAAAATCACCAGACATTATGTCTCTCTACATGCAGGATTTGTGCAAAAGGCAGTTATTTTGTTTGTACTGGAATCAGTAATTGCTCTGCTAGGAAAGGAAGCCCCCCTAAAAGATATATTGGATCATTCATCTGACACATAACTGCTGAATGAAGACAGAATGAGGAGAAACAGATGCTGAGAGAGGAAAAGTGAAGATAAACTTGATTATTTTAGAAACAATGCAGAATTTTTGAATTGATGGTATATAGAAAGTTTCTTACTTCAGTATGATGAAGCTTATATTACATTTTCATTTTCATGATAATTCCCCTTTAATGTTCCTGTGCCAACCATACAAAAAGGTCAGCAATAAGTTTAAGGTCTATGGCACAGAAACTAGTCTCCAGATATGTGGAAGCAACAAGAGAGAAAATGGATCAACTACTGCAGAGAAAGATTGACCAGTGATGAAAGAACCTCTATCATCTCCTATGTGAAATGGGGATCTATGGTAGAAACCAGGAGATTAGAGCTTTTTGGTAAAGCACAACATATATTTGCAGGGGGGAAATTATAACTTTAAAGGGGTTGTTCACCTTTGAGTTAACATATAGTATGATGTAGAGAGTGAGCAAGTGCTTCCTACACTCCCCCTTCCTATTGCAGAAGTCAAAAGGGCCAGATTTTCTCAGCTGCTGGCAAATATTGTGTGCGAGGCTTTTGTGTTGGGCGATACAAGAATTTATGAGTCACGTAGAGAATGTGCTAATGGAAAGCAGTACAACAAACTTGGCATTGAACTCAGGCTGCCAGGCATTCTTTTGTCATAATGAAGACTTAATAGATTATCTGCGTCTCTTTTCTACAGACATCTCGAGGCTTTCAAACAAACCACTGTAGTCCATGGAAACTGCTGGAATTATAGCAGAAGTTCAGTTATTGCAGGAAACATAAATATTTGTATTCTCAGACCTCAAAATCCCACATGTTCCTTTGACCTTCAGTTTGAGAGGGGAGCTCACCTTATTAGAGAGAGAGAGAGAGAGAGAGAGAGAGAGAGAGAGAGAGAGATCACTACAGAAAGAGTTGCTCAGATTTTAAGAATCTTGTTTATGAAATGGTGGACTCTTTCTTTCACCCATTGATAAATAAGATTCTAAAAATCCCGTAGGAATTAATAGAACGAAAAAGTTCTGTAGTGGTCTCTTCTAATCAAACCTGCCCCTGATATGCTTAAAGGTAAAGGCCCAATTTATTAGAGAAAAATAGAAGATTGGAGGAGGAATGGGAGAAGGCCTGAATAGAATAAAAAAAATGGATGAACACCAATTTATGTTCTAAATGTTAAGCCCCAGATCCAGACGTTCATTATTTATGGTCGTGCCCCAAACTATAAAGTTATGGATGGACACGGAAAACCTTATAAATGTCAAAGGAGTCAAAAATATCTTTCTGTGAAAGCTTAATAGGTTTGCCAAGTCAATTAAACTTTTATTTGCTGCAGTTTGGTTAAGATTTAATTAATCATAATTGAAGTTTTCTTTATACAGGTATGGGACTGGTTATCCAGAATGCTCGGGACTTGGACCTTCCCGGATAATGGATCTTTCCGTAATTTCGATCTTCATACCTTTATTCTACTAGAAAATCCTGTAAACATTAAATACACCCAATAGACTGGTTTTGCTTCCAATAAGGATTAATTAGATCTTAGTTGTGATCAAGTACAAGCTACTGTTTTATTCATTTTTAAAAATTTGGATTATTTGGACAAAATGGAGTCTATGGGATACAGCCTTTCCGCAATTCTGAGCTTTCAGGATAACGGATCCCATACCAGTTATGTTTTTATATTTCCTTTACGTATGTTAACCATTAATATGTGGATCATATTTATATTAGTGGGTTTGGTGACTTAAGAGTGAGCAATTCTGTTTTCATTTTGTTCTTTCATTTGGCTTCAGGTGACCATACCCAGGCTAAGGAAAATCTGCCAACAGACAAAGCAGACAGTTTATTGGCCAGTGTATGGGGCCCTCGCTCGGGCCAAAAATCAGCCAGATGTAGACCGGGCAGGCTTAAAGTTCCCATCAGATCAAGGACCATATCTGTGTATTGATGTGGCCCTCGGTTTGATCAACTGCATCATCAGTGTTGAGATCCAACTATTGGGCCCTAGGGCTCACAATTAGATCAGCCCGATATCTCCCACCTCAACGTGGTCATACTAGCTCGCCATACTAGCGGATCTTTTCATCTATGGGTGCCTTTAGACAATTGTCAAGTCTGTTAGATGGTTATTTGTGATTTTACCTATATACCAACTTTTTAACTGCTGTTCTCCACCAATATGATTGTGCCAACTAATGTTTTATGTAACACTGAAGTTTAACTATAAACTCTAATAAAAACTGATGAAAAAGAAAGAGTGAGTACCTTTCTGCGGTGGGCTCTAATCTCCAAACAGGCATATGTTTCCATGGAAGCCTGTATTTATAAAAGACGTGAATAAGAGACTGGAATATTAATAGAAAGATGATTAATACATTAATACATCTCTACAGTGCATTTGTTTTTTAGATTGGGGTCAATGACCTCGATTTGAAAGAGTTAGATGAAGATGGCAAATAATCAAAAAACTATAAAAATAAATAAATAATGAAAACCAATTGAATTGCTTAGAATTGGCCATTCTATACATGAACCAGCCCTTTAAATTTAAGTGAGAAAAGTCTTGCGATGTTGTTCTCTTTTTTTTGAGCAGACGTTTCTATGGTTAGTTCTAAGCAGAACAACATCATGAGACTTTACCTTTCTCATTAACTTGATTTTCTGCTGGTTGAAGTCAGCTGAAACACACAACAGGTGGCGCTGTTGTTTCAAAATCATGTGTGTAAAAAGGGCTGTCCTGAAAACTAGAAACAAAAATGAAGAACATCAGAACAACATTTGCTTTGAGGCTTCGCATTCATATAAATTAAATTTCGCCTTTAAAGCAGTGACGGAAACTTTGTGTCTTGTGTGAAACATAAGAACTTTTTTTTAGGAGTGTAGATAAAATTAGAAAGATTTGTCATTAGTCATTTGATTTTGACATCTTTATTTTAAACACAAATACATTTACAGCATGCAGAGAGTCTGAAATAAATGGCATTTCATCTGTCCAAATGTCACTCGTTTGAATGTATTGGAGCCGAACCCAAAGGCAGACAGACAGACTGGGGATCTGCTCAGGCATTATCCAGTTAAAAATAGTGAACAAGCAGTCAGTGTTTCTTTAAATTAGGCAAATAATTTAGTTGTTTATACTGCATAAATATTAACTTTTTACCCCAAATCGGTGTCGTAGGGACAAAAAAAAAATAAGGAAGAGGAAAAATGATGGCTAAAACAGTATCAAATAGCAGAAAACAGGGAGGAGGAGGGAGAAAAAAGAAACCCCTAAACATGGAATAGACTTCCTACTGTAAAGGAAGAGAAGCGGAATATAGAAAATATAATATCCTGTATGTTGGGTTTAATGGCAAAAGGTAGAGATTTGAATTGACTTGCAGGTCTGATCTCATACAAAGGAAATCAAACAAGAGAGAGAGAGCAGTATATAGCAGTATATAGGCACAGGAGAAATGCTTCACTGAATGCTAATGTACAATGTTAATATATATTTATATATACCTATCTGATCATTTCAACACTGTCCCCTGAGACGAGCAGCTGGAGCGTCACATAGAGGAAACATCCAGGAAAAATTAGTGTTCAAAAATCCAAGCGCATTGACTTCATCATGATCTGCGAGAGCTGCGTCAGCTGAGGTCTCGGAACCAACACGTTCTTGACTTCTTCATTGCACTGCAGTGGCTTCTGGGAACTTTATGAGTTCAGAGTTCACCTGCGTGTTTCATTCATGGAGTGTTTGGACTAAGTACAGAGACATATTTGGATTCTAATGTTTGGCAGGTTTACAGTATAAACTAAAAGTTGAAGGGTTGTTCCCACGTAAGCCATCTTGACTATCACATTCACTTTCTTGATTCATAAAAACACACACATACTAGTGTCCTGCAACCAACGTCCCCCCCTCCAACCGCAAGTGGATCAACCCACAGCAATCAAGGGGTTACAGTATCAATTACTGACAGGTCACGCTACATTATCCCAAGCTTCAGGTGCTCTTTGGTGTCAATCCCACTATTTTCCATAGCAACGGATTTGAAGGACCCATAGCTCCCTGCCTCTGGCACAACCAATGACTTCTTAACCGAATTCCTTATAACAAATTATTTTAAAACATTACAGATTCATTATAGAGAAGGGAACCGCCAACATCCATGCATAGAAGATAATCAAAGACAAACATGTCAGGAGCTAGCAAATTAAAGGGGAACTATCAGGGAAATTAAAATTGAATATAAGCTTCATTATACTGAAATAAGAATCTTTCTAAATACAATCAATTTAATAGTCGGCAATGTGTCTGACATAATCAAGTTTATATTCCTCTCTCAGCATCGGTTTCTCTTCATTCAGCAGTTGGGTGTCAGATGAATGATCCAATATATCTTACAGGGGGGGCTACTTTTGCCTAGAAGATGTATTAGAGCTCACTCTATTAAAATCACCAGACATCATGTCTCTCTACATGCAGAATTTGTGCAAAAGGCAGTTATTTTGTTAGATTTTGTTTGTGTTGGAATCAGTTATTTGAGTGAGTTCCAATTCATCTGCTAGCAAAGGAGCCCCCCAATGAATATCTGACACCCAACTTCTGCATGAAGACAGAATGAAGAGAAACAGATGCTGAGAGAGGAATAGTGAAGATAAACTTGATTATTTCAGAAACAATGCAGAAAGCTTTTATTACATTTTAATTTTTTCAATAGTTCCCATTTTAATGGTAAGCGGGTAAAGGCAACAAAAACGAAAAGGGCTGCTTATTAGCCAGCAAGGCCGACAGTTTATGGAAACCCCGGTAGTTATGTGTTGAGTTGGGGGGGGGGGATAAGGTAGAGTGGTTAAATCAAGTACTACTGAAAGGCTTCCTATACATTCAAATACTCTCCTCTGACAAGTATCCATTAAAAAAATAAGATTTATTCTGTGCAGAAATCCTGTTTCTGCCTCTGCATTTCTCACCCTATGGATGTGCAGCCAACCTCATTAAAAGTGAAACAATTGCATGTTGTGGGATTTAAGTCACACTGAGCACCAGCTCCACAGCTTTTCCTACGATCATTAAAAGCTAAGGCTAACAAGCACAGGCGAAGGCTACTGGCACATGTGGGGGTTTGACTGGTGGCCAAAGTGCCCGGTCACTGCTCTAAAGACAAAAGCATGGGAAACTATGAGCCCCCCGGTTCAAGTGCGGCTTTTGTGTTTTGTGCCATTGTCAAAACACATGTATCACAAGCTTAAAGGATAAGTAAACCTTTAAAATAAGCAAATGTAAAATTGACGAGGGGCTATTCTAAGTACTTTTGTAATTTAGATTCATTATTTATTTATTTTTGATTCCAAGATATTGAGGGATACTTGTTCTGATAATGTGAATAAAGTTTTGTTGCAACACCGCCACCTAGTGGTCATTTCCCAACCAGTCTGACCACCAAGTTAAAATCCTGCAGCTGTCGGGTACCCGCAAAAAAGCAGTCACTCTGCGGAATGAGGGGAAGATTTTCAGGTGCAAATATAGATGCGGGTGTGCGGGTCGCCGATCTCATCTAAATTTCTTATCTTATGTAATGTTGCCTATATTTTACTCCTTTTAAAGTTTTACAAAACGTGTTTGTCCACACCCACTTTTGATGACGTAATTTCCAGTTTGCAGCGCCATCACTTCCTGTTTTATGGTGGTCGGCAGGGTGCAGGTCGGGTTACGGATAAGGCAGTTGCGGGTCCGGGTCGGGTAGCGGATCAAAGTGGGTTTGTGTCTCAGAAATTGGTTCTGCACAAGACTCTACACCAAGTAATCAAGGAAGTTGTCAGGAGAAAGAAAAAGGCTGCTCTGATGTTCTTCCGCCTAGGAAAACATTAAGAAACATTCCTTCATTTTTCCTAAGCACAAGAACATCAGAGCAGCCTTTTTCTTTCTCCTGACAACTCCCTTGACTACTTGGTGGTCAGACTGGTGGGAAAATGACCAGCAGGTGGCGCTGTTGTAACAAAATTCATTCATATTAACAGTACATGTATCCCTAGTATAGGTCAATCTAAAAACAACTAGACTTGCAGAGTAATCATTAAAGACGTTTCACTACTCATCCGAGCAGCTTCTTCAGTTCAACTGACATCTGAAGAAATTCACAGGGGTGTTGATTCTGTGTAGTTACTGTTATGGATTATCCAATGTGTCATGCAACTCCTAGATACAGGAGAGTTGCATGAATGGATGTGAAGTGTTCTGAAACCTCAGCCACTGGATAATCCTATCACAGTAACTACACAGAATCAACACCTCTGTGAACTTCTTCAGATGTCACCTCTTTGAAGAGTTACAATGTGCCATTGTGATTGAATTAGTGGAAGAGTTTATATCCCGAGGACTTCCCACACCAGTCAGTTGAACTGAAGAAGCTGCTCGGATGAGTAGTTAAACATCTTCAATTACTCAGCAAGTCCAGTTGTTTTAGATTTACTTATACTAGATATACCATGACCTGGATGAATGAAAATCTTCAGTCATAGTTAATATCTTGGAATACAAAAAATAAATACATGTAAATTACAAAAGTACTTAGAATAGCCTCCTCATCAATTTTACATTCACTTATTTTAAAGGCTATCCTTTAAACATATATTTCAATCTATATGCAGCCCTATCATGTGCCAATGCTCCCGGTCGAGTAACAGCATTGTCCATAGCAGTGCTCAAGCAGAACCCTCTCTCTTTACAGGGCACACAACTGCAAAATCTAAAAGGGCCACGCCAAAAACCTTTTAATGCCTTCCAACGTGCTCAAAGAGAACAGGCATTCCTTAGAACTAAAATCATCGGGAATGTACATCTTACACTGAGAAGTCGTAAAATAATCGACAATGTAGAAAACCGCAGCCAGTTAAGCTCTGCATTTCAATAAACCAATCAAGAAACTGACCTTTTATGTATATAATAAAGGACAAAAAAAAAAAAAAATCAGAATAAAGCAGTTTATGCGATGCATGGGTAGGACAAATGCTAAACAAAGAACCTATTTGTGTGTGTGTGTGTGTGTGTGTGTGTGTATATATATGTGTATGTGTGTGTATATATATGTGTATGTGTGTGTATATATATGTGTATGTGTGTGTATATATATGTGTATGTGTGTGTATATATATGTGTATGTGTGTGTATATATATGTGTATGTGTATATATATATATATATATATATATATATATATATATATATATATATATATATATATATATATATATATATATATATATATATATATATATATATATATTCTCCAGTATTTAGTTACTATACATTATTTAAACCAACAACAACAATCCCAACGGCAGTGTACGTTCCGCCAAATAAAACAGCAGCCTTGATTACACGGAAACTTTGTCTTATTCCAAAAAAAAAAAAAAAGATCAGAGCCCTGCGGTGAGTATACAGGTTTAGCACAACTACAGTAATTTTATTGTAGCATCGAAGCTTCAGGAGGGGTCATCACCGCTGTAATATAGTGAGACGGTAAACTTGAAAAATGCTTAGTTTGAGAATTGTATTAAATGCTTAAAAGGGTTTGTTCAGCTTTAAAATAACTTTGAGTAAGACGTAGAGTGATATTCTGAGAATTTGCATTTGGTTTTCCTTTTTTATTATTCGTGGAGATATTTCGCTTTTAATTCAGCAGCTCTCCAGTTTGCAATTTCAGCAATCTGGTTGCTAGGGTCCAAATTACCCTAGTAACCATGCTTTGATTTGAGTAAGAGACTGGAATATGAATAGGAGAGGGACTGAATAGAAAGATGAGTAATAAAAAGTAGCATTAACAATAAAGGTGTAGCCTTACAGAGCATTTGTTTTTAGATGGGGTCAGTGACCCCCAATTGAAAGCTGGAAAGAGTAAGAAGAAGAAGGCGGCGAATAATTAAAAAACTATACAAAAGAGAAAATGAAGGCCACCGGAAAAGTTGCTTAGAATTACCCATTCTATAACGTACTAAAAGTTGATTTAAAGGTGAACCACCCCTTTAATGTTTGTTCCATGTCCCCCAGAGAGAAGAGCTGACGTAATATAACACGGGTCTATCTAACTGGTAACTTAAATTCCAACTTGGCACAGTGCAGATTACGTTTTTAAGACATGGATAAGAAACTGTGCAATGGATGGCGCTACATATTAAAGGACAGGTTTTAAAGCGAGGACAACAAAATTGCACTCTAGTATTTTTTTTTGTTTTTGCAGCAAATCAGTTCGAATTTGCCAGACACAGAAGAGAGGGAAAGGAGAGCTGTACAGGTCAGATAAATTACAATTTCAAAAACGATCCTACAATCCCATAGAGATAAGTGCGTTTAGCAAACGTCACTGCTTGATTCTCCGACTCCTGTGCACCCACGACCCACTTCAGCAGCTGAAACAAGAAGCAACACAATGAGTCCAAATTGCAAGCTCATGTACAGTATATACAATTATTGTCTCTGCAGGGATGCAAATAGAGAGAATCTTTTGTTTTTTTGGGGGGTTGATTGCCAGAATGATCGGGACCTGACGTTTTATGGATAACGTATCTTTCTGTAATTTGGATTTTCATACCTTAAAGGAGAAGGAAAGCTACCGAAACAGTTTATTGCCAATAGATTAGCCACAATAGAGCAAGCTAGAACACTGTATTTATTCTGCAGAATGCTTTACCATACCAGTGTAAACAGCTCTAAAAGTGCTCTCTGTTTATGATAGCAGCTGCCATATTAGCTTGGGACGTGAAAGGAATGTTGTAATCCTCATTTCTTCTTGCTCCTCCCCCCGTCTTTCCCTCTCTTCTCATTTTAATTTGGGATCTTGGAATGCTAACACTTTAGGCTTGATAAAAGGCCTGAAGGGGCCCGAAACATTGCCCTTTTTGCGGATACACATGGGCTGAATAAAAACACAAACTTCAATAAGCAAACTATTGGTGTGCTTCTGGAATTTTTACTACACATATCAGCTTGGTGTGACATCACTTCCTGGCTGAGTCTCTTCCTGCTCACTCATAGCTCTGAGCTCAGATTACAGCAGAGAGAGGAGGGGGAGAGGAGCAAACTGAGCATGCTCAAGCCCTAGCCCTGGAGGTTTTAGCTGAAAGTCTGATACAGAAGCCCATGTGTACACAATAGAAGGACAGAAATGCTGCGTTTCTTTTGACCTTTCCTTCTCCTTTAAGTCTACCAGAAAATCATGTAAACTTTACAAAAAAACAATTTTTTTTTGGTTTTGCTTCCAATAAGGATTAAATTATATCTTAGTTGGGATCAAGTACAAGTTACTGTTTTATTATTACAGAGAAAAATTAAATAATTTTTAAAAATTTGGATTATTTGATTATAATGGAGTCTATGGGAGACAATGGGTTTCCAGATGATGTATCCCATTCCTGTACTACACACTCGTATGAACTGAATTTATTGAACATTAAACAATTTTTGACCCAGCCTATTAAAAAAATCCATCTAGATGCAACATGAAAAGAAAGAATAATGAAAAGCTTACACTTTGTCCTGTTTAGCGCTGCCTCCACGGACAGACACTGGCTGAGCGTTCTGAGGAAACACGCCTCCTCCACGAATTGCATTTGGGTGGGTGGGAGAAGCAGCAGGGTGCTGCCCAGGGCGAATAGGTTTAGCTGTTAAACACAAAAATAAATATCTGAATTGAAGGATGATTTAAAAACAAATCTCAAATCCATGATGACAGATGTCCTTTGTCATCTTAAAAAGCCCTAAAATTAAAAAGTCGACATATGTTAAGGGTCAAAGCAAACAGGGTAAATGAACAAGAGGGAGAAAGAATGTCAGAAAGCACCAGAAAGGGATAGATGGAAATATTTCAAAAGGACATAACATTGTTCTGTTCATTTGGGAAATGACATGAATATGAACAGCAGGAAACGAAGAGCCACAGAGTTGTAGCCCATGTTCTCTTCCTTTTAGCCGACCAATGTAACCCGTGTCTTTTCAAGTAAAGAAGAATGCCAATACCTGTGCTTGCAGCAAACGGGGTGATCCCAAATTTATTCAATGGTGCTTCATAGCACTTAAACGATCAAACGTTTCGGGACCGCATGGCGGGACCGCATGGCCCTTCCTCATCACTGAAACTTTTGATCGTTTGTTAAGTGTTATGAAGCACCATTGAATAAATTTGGGATCACCCTGTTTGCTGCAAGCACAGGTATTGGCATTCTTCTTTACTAGGATTTACTACTGGCGAGTGGCTAGGCCAGTGCCATATATATCTGTATCCCCTGCATTGACTTTGTATGACCCGTGTCTTTTCTCCATTTTGAATGGCTGCCCTTATGGCTACACAGCATCTTGTTTATATAAACTATAGAAGTGTTTCTGAAGCAAACACACCAGTTGTACCAGTGCAGGGCAACACTAAATTTATATTACTTTATAACACGTCATTTTTTGTGTTACTGTTCCTTCGAGTGTTGTACAACTAGCTGGTGCTATATAAAAATTATGATCTACCAAAATAACAGGCTAAATCTCCCCCTGACAGGGCATTTATAAGTTGGTCAGTATGGTCGGAATCAAGGAATATATAAACCCTTAAAAACTAAAAAGAGCAAGGAATAATAAGAAATAAAACCAATAAACAGAACAAATAAAATCCCAAGATAAACAGTGAGAGCGGGAGAGAGGGCTATGCTACCTAATACTTGTGGAACAGAGATTTAGGGTATAAATTTAGGACAATTTAAACAGAGTCTGTCCTATTTACAGGCTATAAGGGAACACCGAATAAAGGATTCAGCTAAAAGTGTTTAGGAGAACCGCAGACAAGCCCTTTAATTTGTTACTTTAAAGCTGAAAGTTTTGTTCCTCAGTTGATGAAATTTCTTTTTCTCCTCAGGTTCAGATCCAGATTGGTATTCGGACAATCTTTTATGGAGGATTCAGTATTAAAGGAAAACTATCGAAAATGAAAATTTAAAAAAGCTTCCTCATACTGAAGTAAGAAACTTTCTAAATACAATCAATTAAATATTCTGCATTGGTGAAATAATCAAGTTTATATTCACTATCCCTCTCTCAGCATCTGTTTCTCTTTATTTTCTCTTCATGCAGTAGTTGGGTGTCAGATATTCATTGACAGTTAGATCCAATATATCTGATTCCAGCACAAACAAAATAACTGCCACAAATCCTGCATGTAGAGAGACAGGATTTCTGGTGATTTTACTAGAGTGAGCTCTAATACATCTTCTAGGCAAAAGGAGCCCCCCTATAAGATAAATTGGATCATTATCGGACACCCAACTGATGAGGAGAAATAGATGCAGAGAGAAGAATAGTGAAGATAAACTTGATTATTTCAGAAACTGCACCGATTTTTTAATTGATTGTATTTAGAAATTTTCTTATTTCAGTATGATGAAACGAATATTACATTTTCATTTTCGCGATAAGTTCCCCTTTGAGATGAGTCCAAAAAGATGGATTCAGTGCATCGCTTATAAATCAGATACAAAAAAAAAAAAAGTCCACACCTATCTCAACAACAGCACTGGCATTAGCAACTTCATTACACCGTTTTCTCAAACTGTTTCCCAAAGCTAGGTTTGCGCAGACATGAATTGAAAAGCAAGTACAGATCAAGCTGAACTTACCAATCTGTGCAGAATGTCCCCTTCTGGCCATGTTCTTGGACCTCACGGCTTCCTTAATGCGATCTACCTCTTGCTGATAGCGTTTCCGATCACGCGATGCATTTTCTTTGGCTTCCTTCAGTGCAGATTCCAAGGCTTTAACTCTCTCAGCAGTAGCCCTAAGTCGCTTTTCCAGCTTTGGAAGCTCACACCGCAAATCTGCATTATCACGTACCAGCTATACAGGAGATAAATTCTATTGCATTTAGGTATTTCTGGGAAATAGTCTTACATTTTCTCAATTAGAAGGTATGATCATTTGCATGGATATTACATATATTTTTCTGCCTGTCTCTATTTCATACCTGCTTGTGAACCTTAGTGAGTTGTTCAAGGTTATTCTCAAGAAAGGAGATTTTCTGCTTCTGTGCGGCACTGCCCCCAGTATCATCAGAATCCATTTCTGCACTCTGCACAATAACAGAGAAATGTCAGTAAAACATCCAAAAGATTTCACTGAACACTTCAGAACAAACATGGACTGGTTTTACCTTTTTAACACGTGTAGTTAAATCCTGAACAAACAGTTTTCTAAGATTATGGAGGGTCTGAAGCTCTTTTGCCTGTAATTAGAGAAATCATGTCAAACCACAGTAAATGAACAGCCAGTGTATATTATTCAACATTTTGTTGAGTTTGCTTGCTTGTCTTACCACTGTCTCTTCCAATCCCTTCAGATCCTGCCTTGCCTGCTCTCTTCTATCCTGCATTACACTGCGAATAAAGGAAAAAAAAATCTTAATACAGTTTTGAAAAAAAATTACAAAGTTGCCAAAAAAGATTGTAGGCCACAATATATCCAGAGACTATTATCCCACTGTTACTATAGGCACCATCTGCTATCCCACAGTCACACTCCCTTCCCAGAGACTATTATCCACTGTTACTATAGGCACCATCTCTCCCTACTATACCTGCTATCCCACAGTCACACTCCCTTCCCAGAGACTATTATCCACTGTTACTATAGGCACCATCTCTCCCTACTATACCTGCTATCCCACAGTCACACTCCCTTCCCAGAGACTATTATCCACTGTTACTATAGGCAACATCTCTCCCTACTATACCTGCTATCCCACAGTCACACTCCCTTCCCAGAGACTATTATCCACTGTTACTATAGGCACCATCTCTCCCTACTATACCTGCTATCCCACAGCCACAATATATCCGGAGACTATTATCCCACTGTTACTATAGACACCATCTCTCCCTACTATACCTGCTATCCCACAGTCACACTCCCTTCCCAGAGACTATTATCCACTGTTACTATAGGCACCATCTCTCCCTACTATACCTGCTATCCCACAGTCACACTCCCTTCCCAGAGACTATTATCCACTGTTACTATAGGCACCATCTCTCCCTACTATACCTGCTATCCCACAGCCACAATATATCCGGAGACTATTATTCCACTGTTACTATAGCCACCATCTCTCCCTACTATACCTGCTATCCCACAGTCACACTCCCTTCCCAGAGACTATTATCCACTGTTACTATAGGCACCATCTCTCCCTACTATACCTGCTATCCCACAGCCACAATATATCCGGAGACTATTATTCCACTGTTACTATAGGCACCATCTCTCCCTACTATACCTGCTATCCAAAAGCCACAGTCCCTTCCCAGAGACTATTATCCACTGTTACTATAGACACCATCTCTCCCTACTATACCTGCTATCCCACAGTCACACTCCCTTCCCAGAGACTATTATCCACGGTTACTATAGACACCATCCCTCCCTACTATACCTGCTATCCCACCTCCCACAGTCCCATCGGAAAGAATACATTATTATCACTCTACAATAATTAGAACTTTTGCCTGTGTTTATGAAGTCATACTAAACTCATGAAGCTGTATGACACAGTATCCTACTAAGTCATGCATGCATGTTTCCAAAAAGCCACAAAGCAGGGCTTTAGATTTTAGCATGCAATTGTAAATATAATGGCAACACGGGGGCATATTTATTAACATTAGAGACAAAATATCAATGGTGAGGTTGCCCATAAAACCAATCAGCAATTTGATTTGAACAGTCACCTACAAGTTAGAAAACAAAAGCAAAGATCTGATTGGTTTCTTTGGGCAACATCAACAGTGAGGTTTATTTCCAGTGTTAATAAATATGCCCCTAACTTCTCTCTTTAGCCCAAAAAAAAAAAAAAATGAAATATTTGCTAATCCAAGATTTTATTTATAAAATGCATTGGGCAGCCTATAATCACACCAACCACATTGTCAACTTACGTGAGTTCATGCAGTTTTTTGCTTTTTTCCTGATCAGTGTATTTCAGCTTTTCATGCTCAACCTTAAGCCGTTCTTGCTCAAGCAACATCTTCTGATTTTGGCTGCAAAAAAAATTTATTAGGGTATTAGAATGATTAAAGCCATATTCTGGTAAAAAAAATTAACAGATTTACAGTTGTAAATTTAAACACCCAGTAAATTAGATGAAACTTGCAAGCTGAGTGATAGATCCAAAGGACTTGCAATGATGCTAGAAAATACCATTAAGGACCCAGGTGGGTAAGGTGGGCTACTAAATCATGTGACCCCAAAACACCAATTTATGATGCCTCATGCTTTTGTTTGCTTGCCAAAGCATGGAAGCAATAACATTCACTCACTTAGGTTTTAAAATTTAGCGTTATATATCAGAGGTGAGAACCTGGGTCCTTTTAGATCTGGGGGTGTCTTGGTCACACCCATTCCACAGCACCAACCACACACCCACTAGCATATTACTCGTCATTCGGGCCTGCCTGCAAAAATTTGTGGCACTGAATGCCTGTAAATAGTAAGCCCACAGAGATACAAAATGCTCACATAAGAATATCACTGGGTGCCATTACTCAAAGAAAGAGAGGCTAATAAACACTGTTTATGTACAACACTTACTCTTGTAGCTCTGTAATTACTTTCTCCTTGTTTTCAATCTCATCCCTGAGAGCACTTAATTGCTTCTGGTGGGTTTCACGATGACTTTGAATCTGCTCCTCCACCGCATGCTACAAAACAAGGAAAAGTATTTTAATCTTTTCTCTTCAACAAAATAAAAAATGGATCTCCACACAAAAAACGTTTTTGGCAAAAAGAAAAAAAAACTTTTCAATGCATGTTAAAATTTTCTGTTTGAGTTATTTTATTATAATAAAAATTTGTATTCTCTGCACCACAAAGTTTTGGGTGAGATTACTCTTTCAATGTAGAGATGAATGAGAACATACCTTCACTTCATTTGCAGTCTGAACTTTATTAAGATGTTCTTTTTCCATCTCATGCACTTTTTCTGTAAGAAACATAAAGCACAAAGGAGCATAATGAATGAGGAAATGACAGGCCTTTCAGGGCAAAGCTTTCATGAAGAGGTGAATCAATACTCTACAATGTAAAATTAGAACATTATTGCTTATTTGGAAATTAAAGGCCTTTTGTAAAGGTATTATCAATACCAATAAAACCAGTATTTAATGCATTTAATTTCATAGCCCAATTTTCCTTTTCCCATTGCATGAGCAATAGTTTAATATTCAAATGTACCTTTTGCATCATTAGGGCATACCTAAATAATACTTTAGCTTTCATACTTTAGGCGGGCAGTCAGATTCATGAAAGAGCAACAACACACTGCATTCTGCTGCTACATCTTGTGATCAATATGCTGTAGACTGCTTCCCATTCACTTGAAATACATATCTAAGTAAAATTAGCCCTGAAACAGCCAGGTGAATGGGAACTGCAACAGTTTGCATTATTTTGATCAATAGAAGTAGCTACAAAAAGCAGTGTTGCTTTTTAAGGAAAAGCTGAAAGCATGGAATATTTGCCTGTTAACAGCAGATATTTTGTGACTCATGCCACTTCCTTTTCCAGTCAAAATGAAGAACTCAGCATTAAGTAGTAATGGCTTGCTCTCCAATACAAGTGACGACAATCAATAGTCTGACTTGTGTTTGTGGTGTTTGTTGGGTGTCTCAGACTCCATCAAATAGCATTTTACCCTTCATCAAACATAGGTTTATATCATGTATATCATGTATAGCAGCTCGCCAGTGAATCCCATAACTTTCCCCCACAGCAATAAATTCTGTAAATTTAGTTGGAGATGTGTTTTACCAAATGTAAGATGAGTGTTACTAGTGGTTTTACCTTGTGCTCGCAGCTTTACAAGCTCTTCATTGAGAGAATCCACAGACTCCTCCAACTGCCTCTTCTTCTGTTCCACATTCTGAACATATTCCGTCAGTGATTTAATCTTTGCTTCATGCTTTAGGGAAACAATATTGCAGAGTTTAATAGAGCAAACGTTTTCTTTAATTATTCTTTCAGTAACAGGTTATTGAAAGACCGACATTGTGATTTATTTTTTCCCTAAATTCACGCTATTTTTTCACTAACACACAGACTTTAGAATAACCAAGTGAAATTTATATGCAATCAAATTTATCCTGGAATATATTAAGTTAGAAGTCACAATGTCTGCAATGAGGGGGGTTTCTCAGACTATGACATTAGAACACTCCCTTTGGAACAAGGATTTGCAGAGGCTTGCTGAGAGGAATATGACATACAGACTTTAAACCACCACTAGAGGTGGATATTGACTACAAATCTTGCACAAGTTTAAAATGTAAAAAAACGCAACAAAAACATACCTCCAACAAAGATTACAAGCCCTTTAAATCTAAGGTGTTGCTTAAACTGATTGCACAGTAAAAGCTGTTAATCTCTATTGGAGGTCTGCAAATTTATTTTTGATTACACAGTGCAGTCACTTTTCATACCGAAATCTGTGTGTACTTTTCAAAACTGTTTAAAGCAATTCCATTCCAATATTAACCTGAGAGATGCGCAGCTGACATGCAGTTAACTCCTTCTCATTCTCCTCCATCTTCTGGTTACTCTCGCTCTGTGTGCCTTCCAGCTGTTTGCATCGTTTTACCATAGTCTTCACTTCAGACTTCATTTTACTGATGTACAATCTTGCAACAGTAAACTCTTCATCAATCATTCCACTTACTTCAGGTTGCTGATAAGGAAAGAGAACAGCATTGTCAGGTGTATGCAAATAGGACAGTGTACAATTACAATTCAGACAGTGTTGAACACCAGTATTTAATTTTAGAGAATTATAAAACGAAAGAGCTCCTAAGTGCACAAGTCCTTGGATAAATGTATATTCCTGCTAAGGGGGCTGAAAAAAATGCATACAAAGTGATTTAAGCATAGCTTTTAGCATATCATAAATTTGGCACAATAATCCCCAAATTAATAAATGTAGTTTCATCCAGACTTCACCACAACAGAGCACAAAGAAATCAATCAGTGGGTGTTGGGCAACAGGCCAAGCCTTAAACGACCAACCTACCTTGCCATCGTTGCCTCCTACTGCAATACCAATCTCTGCTAGATCCTTCAGTAAAGAAGTCATCATCTCTGTTGCTCTTTTCTTCTGATGATTGGTCATTTCCTTTAGTTTCTGCAGCTCAGAGTCTAGACTGGACAAAATGACCTACAAAAAGCAAAAAATGTTTGTACAGTGGAGGGATAGCAGTTTATTATTATTATAACATTGCATTGTAACAGAACCCAGGATGGGTCAGTTTAAACACCGGTCTAATGCAAACCAATACAAATACTACAACAGAAAGTGTAGTGCTGTAACTTACAGATTTCTGATTAAGTTCCTCACTTAAAGTGTCAAATTCCTTAGATTTATCTTCTACTTCCTGAGACTTCTGATCGTAGTTGACTGCAAGTTCCTCTAGAGCCTGCAGTACTTCTTTCACTTCTTCCTTTGAGGCATCATTTTCAGCCTGAAGCCTGTTCAACTCTGCCTGCATGTTATCTTGGTCTCTTCTTGTAGATGCCAATAGCTAAAAAACAGAGAAAGGAATTAAGCAGAGAAATTAAGAAATTCTGAAAAAATTCTCACAATAAATGCAAACAAAGTACATGGTTTTAGTGGCCTACATATCATGGTTAATGCACAAAATAAGATTGAGACAGAAGTTTATGCCCTGCAGTGCACTATAGCTTTTTTTACATAACGCCAAATCAATGAGCTTATATGGAGCTGTATTTTTTTTTTCCTTTAGGCTGATGATCAAGGATGTCTCACTAGATAACATGATAGGAAATGCAGGTGGAGCAAATTGTACCATTTGTCAACCAGCATAGGTATTTTTTGTGTCATAAGCATAACAAAAGCTGCCCATACTCAGTCTAAGCTACTGATTTGGCCCTTCAGTTGAGATTTGGTTTATTTTTGGGTTGGTTTGAAAATCCTGTTGGGCAAGAAGGGCATCAGTACACGGACGTAATCCTCATCTGATAGGTCTTGAAAAACCTGCAATATGGTTCCATCATTGGCATGTGGGTGGCCAAATCGGGCACAGATCCACTTGTTTGGTGACCAAACTGCGGACCACAAAGTATATGGCCATCTTAACAATAACATTTTAGTGTATTATGTTCTTTTAATGTTTTCACAGGCCTGCTTACCTCTTCTTGGTCCAGCATTTGCTGCTTGAGTTTTTCCACAAGCTGGCTTTGTTGATTAATCTCTTCATCCTAAATTAGAAATAACTCGTTAAAGTAATGCAAAAAATAAATGGAATTTATGGTATTACAATAGTAAAAACAAACACATTTGTTGTTGCACCAGGCAATAGGCATAATAAGCTTGGGGTTGGTGCTATAAAGGCTTGAGATAAAGACTTTATATTTCCTTTCTACTGAACCCAAGAATAGACCAGAGTTTACCTTGTCATCAAGTTGCTTGTATAATTTAGTAACTTCTTCCTCGCATTTACTTCTCTCTGCATCCGTAAAATTAGCAGCAATTGTGACTGCAGGCTTTTCATTATTGACAAAGTTATCGACGACAAAGGCATCCATGTTGGCTTTCTCCTTATCATATTGTTCCTCAATTGGTACCGACTCTCCTGCATACAAAAATAAACATATTTAAACCCTGCTTCTCCAAACCAATCAAAGTAGTGGTGATTGGAAGACAGCCTAGCCAATCAAAGTTCCCAGGAATAAGTTTTACAGACAACAGGCACAATTTGCTCTTAATAAAAACAGCAGTATTTAATTTGGAGGGGGGGATCGAAATGGGTCAATGAATTTTCAAGTTAACGCTCACCCTTGCGCCATCTGTTAAGTTCATTTTCAAGCCACTGAACGGTACTGCGCAAACTTTTGGTTTTTTCCTTCTCTTTTTCATATTTCTTTTTCCATTGTTCGGCTGTAAGCTCTACATTTACACACACTGTATTCTTAATGGTCTTGGCTCTAAGAAAGAAAAACAAAATATTGTTGTATATAAGTTCACATATAATCACGTAATAGATGGAGGCAACAAATCAAGGCTATGAAATAATGACCGAAAAAAAAGTCGGCCAGATCTCGATCGGATGGGACAGAAAATCCCGTTGGATCGCGGCCGCATCTATCCGTTGATGCGGTCCCGCGATCCGACCGCCCATTTGGGCATCGTTAGGATCCGATCGTTGGGCCCTAGGGCCCACGATCGGATCAGCCTGATATTGCCCACCTCAAGGTGGGCATATCGGAGGGAGATGCGCTCGTTTGGCGACCGCCAAACGAGCGGATCTCTCCATGTATGGGCACTTTAAGTGTTAAATTAAAGACTATACTGGAAGATATGCAATAACATAGCTCTGCTTTAAGTTTGGATTTCACCTTCCATTTTTTACATCAACAGCCTCACTGTGAAATGTTTCCCAGCAGTACAGGGGTGGAGAACAGGTTGAAGGAAATGCAAGGAAGAAGTTACTAAATGATACAAGCAACTTGATGATAAGATATTTGCCCTAAGACCTCAAGAAACACAGCAATTAAATTCAATTCTTAAAGCATATGGTCATCCCATAGTGATGCAAGGCATCAGTTAGCATTGAGCTGCATCTACAACCTGCTATGCTTGCACCTTTCAAATTCAATACCCTCCTATGTAAGAGTTGCTGCAGACAGCACTATTCAGAGCAAACTGTAAGCTGCAAATACAACTCTACTCTAATCACTGCCTCTGCTTCACTTTGAAGCAGATCAATGTTAAGTAACGGTAGCACCAGGGAAACGTAAAATTTTTTCAAAAGGTTTGGATGTAAAAGATGTAAAGGCAATATTGTGATTAAAAGCCTTAAGTGGTTGCCAGCTGCTTTGCTTCAGGACCACATACCTTTGCCCAAAGAGAAGTGTAGATTTCGATTCAGACTCATTGTAAGATGATGGTGAGCAGCAAATCACAATAGTGGTTCTACAATTTCCTCCCAAGGAATCCTGGAGAATTCTGGTCATTTTACTGTCACGATATGGAATATAGACCTGTAAAAGGAGCAGCAAATTTATATTTCGGTCTTTGGTCCTCAGAAACAACACTGAAGGTGAACAAGGCACTAGCAAAGCCAATGACACTAGGCTTGATTTGCAGCTTCTAAAGAACAAGTTGTTGTTGTATATGGGCCAAAGTACATGAACAATATGGTAAACAGGATCAATTAAATCTGTTTTAGGTAGTTAAGGCAAGATGAGGCAAGTGCTTTTAATAAAAGCTTCATTATACTGAAATAAGAAACTTTCTAAATACAATCAATTAAATAGTCGGCAATGTGGCTGAAATAATCACATTTATCTTCACTATCCCTCCTCTCTCAGCACCTGTTTCTATTCATTCTATCTTCATGCAGCAGTTGGGTGTCAGATACTCATTGACAGTTAGACCCAATATATCTTATGGGGGGGGTTCCTTTCCTAGCAGCGAGCACAAACCATTTGTTTTTTTTTGGTGTGCTATTAATCTGGACATTGTCTTGTGGTAACATGGGTGTGGTCTAAAAACAGAGAGTGGCTAACACTGGCTTCCATTATCAGAGCTCCACCATGTAGACCAGAAAAATTCCTCGGTAACATCGAATTTGACAGCACTGATATAGAACATCGGCAATGAAAAAATTCCAAGGAAGTAAAATTGGGTACATAAAGATTTGACCCAGCACACTGTAGAACATTCAGTGTACTGCTCTCATGATGGCTGGTCAATACTCAATACCCAAGAATCCATTCATTCTGCAGACATGTTCAAGTAGAGGGAATTTGTCACACTCATAGTGAGTACAAAGTACATAGGATTCCAGTCACATGAAAATGTGACCATTTTATATATACAATGTAATAATATATTATATGTTTGCCCATGGTATTGCACACAATAACAAATATATGTGAATTCAGAACATGTTTTGTCTGTATAATAAAGAGAAATCATGCTTCTTCAAACTTACACTGCCTTCAGCCAAAGCAGAAATGACATTGCCAAGCGAGGACAACGATTTGTTGATGTTTTTAGCCTCATCCAACACTGCTCCTTCAGCTCCAGTTTTGCTCACCTACAACAGTTTTGCACAGATTAAATTTAAATTCATGAAAACTCAACCAAAACCAGGAAATAAAATGCGAGTAAATGAAGATAACATTGAAACAACTGAGCAGAGTTTTGCTGTTTGAAGAGTGGTACTGAACATAAGCTAGATGGACTTCTGGAGGGAAGAGCTTTGAAATACCACCTGAAAGTTACATTTCCATCTTTACTGGCAGGCCTTGCAAAACAGTAAGAAACATTTCAATATTACTGGTAATGGTACACTTGACAGCACTAAATTTTGGATCATAATAAAAGAAAATTACTAAACATAGATTAAAGGGGCAGTTTAACCCTTGTTCAATATGAAGTTCAATTAATAGGGCTCGTGCTGAACAAACTTGATGCCTGTTTAAATCATAAAACATTGTGGTTTTTGTTATTAGATTCCCAGTGCCCAGAAAATCCTTCTGTATAAAGGACATCTGCTAACAATACAATCACAACAAACGACAAGGAAGGGTTGCATCAAATTATCTTCCTTACCAGGACCAAACATGGCGTAGCTTCGATCCTATGTTTAGCAGGCAAAAAGTATAGTCAGCACAAGTGCTATTCATTGTACTCATGCTGAACACGTAGGTATACTGGTAACCTTTGCTCAATTTCTAGCAACACATTAAAAGGTCCTTTAAAAGGTCATTTTGGGATTCATTTAGAAATTGCATTGAGGAGACAGGATTTGGACTGGTATAAGTGCACAGCCCTGCTACTGAAGTATAAACAGTTTTATGCAAATTCCTTTATGATAGTTTAAGCCAAAGTTTTATAGTGTATTTAAGGTTAAAAAGAAGAGGCTACTCACAATTAAGAGACATTCATATAGGAATTAACAAAGAATATTTACCTTTTCACTACCTGCCAAATCAACCAGGTAAAGCTTCCCACTTAGTTTCTGTTCTGTTTGAGTGTTTTCTTGTTTGACGTTGATTAAAAAAATGCTGTGACTTCGAGAGCTGTGCTCATTCATGTCTGTGAAGTTAATTGCAAGGTTTAAAATATTTGCAAAATAAATAATGTGGCAATAGCAAAAAAAAGAAAAAAAAAAAAAAAAGAAAAACAAAGGAACTATATATTTATTAAAAAATAAATTAGGGAATGTTATTCTATTTGATCAAATCAAAATAAAAATACTGCATGTTTCTAGAAGCTATAGAAAATTTTGCATGTCCGCTTCCTATTACCGGAACCCTTTTCAAGGTGTGGGATGCAACACTAGCACTTATTCAGTACCAGGGGGTCTCCCCAAACACCACTTTGTGGGAAAATGATAAGCTTCCTCATTGTTCAGATAAAAATAAAAAAACTGGGTAAATAGATAGGCTGTGCAAAATAAATAATATTTCTAATAAAGTTATTTAGCCAAAAATGTAATGTATAAAGGCTGGAGTGACTGGATGTCTAACATAATAGCCAGAACACTACTTCCTGCTTTTCAGCTCTCTTGGTTTCCACGGATTGGTTACCAGGCATTAACCAATCAGTGACCTGAGGGGGGAGCCACATGGGTCATAACTATTGCTTTTAAATTTGAGCTGAATGCTGAGGATTAATTCAAAACTCACTGAACAGTAATGTCCCATGTGGCCCCCCTTCAAGTCGCTGACTAACTCGTTTTAGAGCTGAAAAGCAGGAAGTAGTGTTCTGTTCGGTTATGTTCGATATCCAGTCACTCTAGCCTTTATACATTACATTTTTGGCTAACTAACTATATTAGAAACATTTTTTATTTTGCACAGCCTGTTTAGCCAGTTTTTATTCCGACCCGGAACATTTCCTTTAAGAACTCCGATTTACAGAACTACAGGCACCCACAGGGGATACAAAAAGTTGATTATTTGTTCATAGATGGGATATTTAAATCTTTTGATCAAGTAAAGGCAGACTTTGACGCAACAGTAAAAGTATCTACACAGTGGTATGTGCCTGCCCTAACCACAGCCCTCGTTACATACACCAATTCTGCCAGTGTTTTTATGAAAGGCTTGTCTCAAATAGGACCCAAAGTAATAGCTTTGTACAAATTCCTATGCAGCAGGCTCCTAATCTTCTCCACTACAGTCTTTGCAGAGTTCAGCACTGGAACAGAAATATTGCTTTCACTTGCACATGCCAGAGCAAGATGCCATTAGCTGACAGAGCAGGTATGGCACAAGCAGCACTGAAAGGTCACTGCTACCACAAAGTGACACTTTGTAGAGGTCTAATATATGGCTTCAGTATGATTCAGTCCTAGTGAGAGACAGCCTATGGAAGAAAGGGAAGGCAGCTCTTTTTTCAGAAGCAATCTCAGCAGAGACTGTGAGTCCAGCAGTGAGATGCAAAAAATGATTGATAAAAGGGGGGCAACCATAGAGTAAACAAAGGGCATAGCTGAAACAGCAAATACCCTGATTCACCAACAGGATAATGTCCCATTACATTAAATATATATTATTCGTCTAAGACTTACTTGTCACTGCTACATGTCTGTTAGATTTCCCTTCATCTATTGTATCCATGACTTCATCAGGACTACATACAAAGCGCTCAGTACAACCCTATGATAGAAGACAAAACAGTGAGAGGCACATTTATCAAGGGTCGAATTCAGAATTCATGCAAGTTTTTTTTTTTTTTTTTTGTTTTTTTTTTTTAGATTTTACTCAAAATTCGATTGGGGGGCAATTTATTAAAAAATCAAATACATCAAACTCTGACTAATTTAAACGACCCGATAACTCAAATCGAATTTGATTAAAATTCGATCAAACTCAAATCAAGTTTTTTTCTCTGAAAATAACTTGAATGTCAGGAAGGCTCCAAACATCTCCAAATTGGTCACTGGACTTCTCCCTCTTATACAGGAATTCGGCAGCTTTTAGGTGGAGAATAGTCAAATTAGAATTCTTAAAAATCTAGAAAATCAAAGTCGACTTTTTTTAAAAAAATAAATAAAACTTGAATCGAGTTTGGATAATTCCCTGGTCAAATTTGACAGTTTTGACCATAAAAAATTTTGAAAATTCAAATTTGAATTTTCAATTTGACTCTTAATAAATCTGCCACACTTGCATTTTACACAATTTCTGTGGTTGGGGTTAACAAATGCAAGGATGCTGTGCAACTAATCCATTATTAGGGTTTAATTTGTATGTTGCGCCTAAAATTGCACACTAAGGGGGTTATTTACTAAACTCTGAATCCAAAAATCACAAAAAAATGTATTTTTTTTAAAATAAAATAGGACATTTAAAAAATCACAAATTTTTCGGATTTTATTAAACCCAGAGGATGGAAAAGTCTGAATCAGAAAATCCAGCATCTCAGACCTGTCGAGGTTGCATATAAATCAATGGGAGAAGTCCTAATGATTTTTTGATGTGCGCTGGGTTTCGTGCAATACCCCGAAGTTTTTGGTTGAAAAATCCTGAAAAATATTGTGAACATTGGATAAAAAAAAAAAAAAAAAAAAACGGAAAAAATTGCGAAAATTAGATTTTTTTTCCTGCAAAGCAAATTTTTTGGGAAAATGTAAGCGTAAAAAACGGAGCAGATTTGATCGAAGTTTGTAGCAGAAAATATTAAGATAAATTCGGACTTTGATAGATAACCCCCAACAGTGTAACTTATGTGAAATCACACCCCACTGACAAGCAAAATACAAACACTACTTGCAGGTAATTTTCCCAACGCAGACACATTAGGAATGGGTTCTTGCATCCTTTTTGAATTTGTACTAGTAAATGAACACTGCTGTGTACAAAACGAGAGCAAAGCTAAATATCCCAATACTCACCTTGACATACGGAACTCTGTTTTTGTCTTCATGAACCGAAAGGTTTGTTTTTGAAACTAAAAAAAAAAGAACAAAATTAGACTGCCCTGCGTGTACTGACGACCTACTGTTCCTATGTGTTAAACAGATACAGCTCCAGATAAGTGAGAGAAATAAGTTTGACACCTTAGAACAGTAGAGAATTGTTCAAGAAATAAAACATAATGCCTATACATAACATAATTACAAATCTCTATATTTCAGATTTTTCTCCAAGGATAAATATTGCCAATAGTCCTAGTAAGCCAGTATCAATTACAGCAAAGCTGGACTTTTACATATACACCTTTCGATGCTTTATTTTGTCATGCAGGGGGAGCTAGAGATCTATATGAAAGATGGGGAGTGTCAATACTGAAAGACAGATAGAGCGAAGATTAAAGTATGACAGCAGGGCTGCAGATTGTAACTGAAAGAGAGACACTCAGGGGGAACCAATTTCCAGCTGCATGAATTTTTGCTGTGACTACTGTTTAAATGAGCAGTCACACAAAACAATGAAAGCATCCTAAAGTACTGAAAATATAATGTACTGCTGCAGTGGCAAAACTTGTGTGTTTGCTTCAGAAACACAACTATAGTTTATATAAACAAGCTGCTGAGTAGCCATGGGGCAGCCATTCTGAAAATTGAGAAAATGCACAGGATACACAGCAGATACCAGATAAGCTCTGTAGTATATAATGGGATTCTTCAGAAATTATCTGTTTTCAACTGTGTATCATGTGCATGAATGGCTGCCCCCATGGCTACACATCAGCTTGTTTATATAAACTATAGTAGTGTTTCTGAAGAAAACAGCAGTTTTACCAGTGCGGGGCAACAGTTCATGACATTGTCATTCCTTTAAAATACTTTCGTTTTTTGGTGTTACTGGTTAAAGCCAATGGGAGTAGGTATGGGTAAGGCTCTGATTAAGTCCAAACACTGGCACTTTCTGTATTTTGTGGAGTGAAGTAACTTCAAAAGAGCTCCACGTTACTGAAGGGTGATACTAACTAAAGGTGGCCACAGACGCACAGATAATATCGTACAAAACAAATTTTCGTCCTATATTCGTTGCGTGTATGGTGGGAAAAGAGCCGACCGATATCGGCAGAAGACTTGGGTATCGGTCGGCTCGTCGATCGGGCTGGGCGGAAAATTTTGATCAGGTGCCTTTGAAGGGATCCAAACATCGCCCATTGTTAGTGCTGAATCGTCAGATACAGGTAGAATTCTATTGTTTCTTCCTGTATATCTACCTGTATATCTGTTGATTTAGCTCTACACGTGTGTATTAAAGCGAACGATCTTTCTTGGAAAGATTATTTCCAAGAAAAATCGTAATTGCTACATCTATGGCCACCTTTACTCACATGTTTACTTACAATACCAGTTAATTTATTAACAATTCATCAAAGAAGAGTTGCTGTCAAAAGGTTTCTAGTGAAATATTTAATTGCAAGAAATCAGCACCTAAGTTACAGTTGCGCAACATCTCTAATTTAAAATGGCATAGGACTGCTGACTGTGCAAAACAATTAAACTCTAGTCCCTGACACCCCCTTCAGAGGAGAAAAAGGATCAAGGCAGCAAAACAAGTGCAGGTATGGGACCCTTTACCCAGAATGCTTTGGACCTAGGGTTTTCCAGATAAGGGGTCTTTCCGTAATTTGGATCTTCATACCTTAAGTCTACTAGAAAATCATGTAAACATTAAATAAACCCAATAGGCTGGTTTTTCTTCCAATAAGGATGAATTATATCTTAGTTTGGGTCAAGTAGAAGGTCCTGTTTTATTATTAAAGAGAAAAGGGAAATTATTTTTTAAAAATATTTGGATAATATGGGAGATGTCTTTCCATAATTCGGAGCTTTCTAGAGAACGGACCCCATACCTGTAATACAAAACAAGCGACAACAATTTCTGTACTAAACTGAAACATGCCCATTACACACACATTGATTAGCCTTAAGAGGACACAAACTCACCATCCAACAGATCCCTTATCTTGTCCAAATAAATTTCAAAGTATGATACCTAAATAGAACATTTATAAACAAGGGAAAGGAACAAATCAGAATTATATGTTTAGGTATATCAACATATATTATATCTATAAATGTCGAAGGGGTTGTTCATCTTTTAAATAAACTTTTAGTATGATGCAGAGAAAGATATTCTGAGACAATGTGCATTTGGTCTTAATTTTTTATGATTTGTGGATTTTGAGTTATTTAGCTTTTTATTCAGCAGCTCTACAGTCTGCAATTTCAGCAATCTGGTTGCTAGGGTCCAAATAACTTTAGCAAACATGCATTGATTTGAATAAGAGACTGGATTATGAATAGGAGAGACCTGAATAGAAAGAGGAGTAATAAAAAGTAGCAAAAACAATAAATGTGTAGCTTTACAGAGCATTTGCTTTTAGATGATGTCAGTGACCCCAATTTGAAAGCTGGAAAGAGCCAGATGAAGAAGGCAAATAATTAAAAACTATAAAAAAATAAATAATTAAGACCAAATGAAAAGTTGCTTCAAATTGGACATTCTATAACATACTAAAAGTTAACTTAAAGGTGAACCACCCCTTTAATTCACATCACCTACAATGAATGAGTAAACGACTTATTGTAGGACATAGGGATAGGGTTTTTCCCCTAAGAACTTGCTGCCAAACAGCTGTGGCCACTGCACAATTACGGTCACTAAATCAGATGATAGAGAGATTAAATGTACCCCCACAATAGGAAATCATGTCCCACATAGGTCACCATGGAGTGTAACCATATAAAAAATCACAAGGCAGCTTGTCTTATAAAAGTCACGAAGTTCAAGGTGACGTCTAATAGCCTATGAGAAAGCAGGTCATGCGTTTCTTATAATAAACAAGTTTCATTGAATCTTCTGACATTGCTACGCACCATTTATAAGGATATATTTTATGCAACTGTCATGTTGGCAGAGCATAAACATAATATCCTTAAGATAATTACCTTTATATGAAATTCCAAATTTTCATCCATAGAGTAAATATAATTAAAAATGTCTTGCACTATCCTGGGAATGATTCCCATTCCATCCGGATCATGGAGTGTTCCCTGATTGAAGAAAAAAAAAGAGATAGTTGATGATCAGATCAGTAGAGTTTATGAATGAATTTTACCAGCAGTGAATAACTGGGTCTTACCTCCATGGTATGGGTTTTTCCTGATGATGTCTGCCCATAAGCAAATATCGTGCCATTATATCCCTCCAGAACATCTAGCAATACAAATGGAAGGATCAATAATGAATAAAGAATACATAAATAAATCACCATTGCCCATTACCAACTATATTTTAATGCACACTTCTTGCAGCAATCATGTTACCCCACCATATCAATCTTTCAACCTCTTCATCAGGAATAAAATGCGCAAATGTTTAACTGTTTCATGTCATACTAGTTCAGGAGGCTTTTTATTTTCAATAATAACTTGACCAGTGTTTGAGCCAAATGTCCTAAAACCCTAAAAATTAATATGGCCAAAAATGTAATTTTATATACTGAACTTATTGCACGAGGCTAAAGTTTCAGCTTGTCAATAGCAGCAATGATCCAGGATTTCAAACTTGTCACAGGGGGTCACCATCTTGGAAAGTGTCTGTGACACTCACATGCTCAGTGGGCTCTGAGCAGCTGTTGAGAAGCTAAGCTTAGGGCTCGTCACTAATTATCCAGCAGAAAATGAGGTTGGTCTGTAATATAAACTGATGCTACAGGGCTGATTATTAAATTCTGATGCTAATTGCACTGGTTTCTGTGCTGCCATGTAGTAATTATCTGTATTAATTACTAATCGCCTTATATTGTGACATTCCTATTCTATGTGTACTGTATATTGTGAGTGGGTCCCTAAGCTCAGTAAGTGACAGCAGCACAGAGCATGTGCAGTGAATCAGCAGAAAAGAAGATGGGGAGCTACTGGGGCATCTTTGGAGACACAGATCTTCATCAATAATGTTTAGCATTTCTAGCCTACTTCTTGGTTATATTTTAGTTCTCCTTTAAAGGGGTTGTTCGACTTAAAAACACCTTTTTCAGTTCAGTTGGTTTCCGACAGTTTAAGAGAAATAAAGACTTTTTGAAATTACTATTAAAATGTATTTATAGAGCGCCAACATATTTTGTAGCGCTTTCTATTTTCTATGTGTGACTGTATTTCTAATATTAAAGTGTAATTTTTCACCTTCTAAAGCAGCTCTGTGAGGGGGGGTCGCCGACCCTCTATAATGGATACATTCAGTTAATAGATTTCTTATCTGTGTCCTTGCTGAGCAGAATCCCTGAGTTTCGTTACAGGCAGCTGAATTGATACAATAGTTGCTAATACTCCAGAGAAATGTATCAACTAAATGTTGCAAAATTGTAAAAGTGCAGAATCCGCACCTGATTTACTGAGCTGCCAGACTCAAACACCAGAGACAAGAATATTAAACTTAAAACTTGGATTTTGGAAAAACGGTAAAAAATAAAAATGGATAGTAATTGAAAAAAAAAATACTATTTCTGGTGAACAATCTGAAAACAATTGAAAAAAGTGTTGGGAAGGTGAACAACCCTTATTCTGGCATGAGAGATTAGTCAGTGAAAATAACAGTAGGAGAATTACATCATGTTGATGCAATGGGATTGCAGAGTAAGGCTCAAAAGCCTCCAGGGAGCAGTACGACAGCAGCAGGGTAGGGAGTGGCACTGGTGAAGTAGAATATTACTAAGCCTGCACAGCTCTAGCTAAGGAAAGCATTACCAAACAGAACCAAGACTTAAATATAGGTAAGGGAAATACAGGCTTGAAAAGGGAGTTCCCACAGAGCCATGGCCTAAAACATGTTAGTTCCCACAGCACAATGGCTTTGCCAAAACAGAAAGTCGATGCACAGAGTAGGTATGGCAAAATAGGCATAACTGTATGGATAAAGAACATAACTAAAGCTGTTTATTCAACAATTCTGCATGTTTATTTAGACCACTGTAATAATTCAGAAGTATGTTTTGATTCAGTAGGTGATGCGGATTGTATTAATATACATCAAAACAATTGTATAATCAAAAGAAATATAGAATGTATCAAGTGTATAATGTCTAGTGTTTGATCCTCAAGAAATAGGAGGCAATAGTAATGGATCTACTTGCAATAGACCAGGTAGAACAGCCAGAAGAACACCAAAAAATTAAAGTTTTTTAAAGTAACAAAAGTATAATGTAATGTTGCCCTGCACTAGTGAAACTGATTGTGTGTTTGCTTCAGAAACACTACTATAGTTCATATAAACAAGCTGCTGTGTAGAAATGAGGGAAATTGAAAAAAGTCTATATGGCACAGGCTAAATAGTGGATACCAGATAACACCATTATGTTCTACAGAGCTTATCTGCTGTGTAACCAGAGTCTTGAATGGCTGCCCCCATGGCTACACAGCAGCTTATTTATATAAACTATAGTAGTGTTTCTGAAGCAAAGAGCAGTTTTACCAGTGCACGGCAACGCTGTACTATATTTTTATTACTTTAAAACACTTTCTTTTTTGATGCTACTGTTTATTTAAATTACGACAGCTGTCACGTATACAGAAAAAAAAGTTTTACCTTTAACAATTGCTTTTGCATAAAGAAAAAGTTTTACCTTTAACAATTGCTTTTGCGCAGGCGTTGTAAACTTGTTCTTGTGATGTGTTTGACTGGAACACACGGTCGAAAACATAGGGCTTGGACTAAAAGATAAAAGCAATACAGAGACATTAGATAAAGATTGCAAAAATAACAAAATGAACAGCAAGAAGAACTCTAGGGAAAAGGGATAGTACACCCCCCCCCCTCTAATTAAAACAAAGAACTTGTCATTTCTGGCAGATGCTTCATGAGATTTCATACAGCTATAAATGAGTCTGTCGTACGAACCGTCGGCTCTAATGCTGCACAAATTGTACACCCATATTTTTATGGTCACATAAATTGATAATTTGCATTTTTAAACAGAGAAACTAACATGTTCAGACGCTCCCTAAGCACCACTTTTTTTTTTCTTCTACAGTTTTTATTTTGCCATTTTAACAAACACAAAACGAAGGTAAGGAAGAGAATAAGGAAAGAGTCAAAGACTAATAACAGCAGTGCAATGTAGGCCCAGCAGTGCTCAGCATCTGCCATGTGCAAAATGCAAGCAGCACTCTGGGCTGGATCAATATTTCTCTGTCTGGATGACTCAGGATCTCTTTTGTTTCCATAACAAAGAGCATAAATCATCAGCTTGGGACTGACACGCAGCCAAGCTCTGGGGATGTTGTGAAGTTAAAGCAACAGTATTTGGGAAGATAAATCGGAAAAAAAAAAAGCACTTGGAGAAGGAAAGCTACCGAAGCAGTTTATTGCCAATAGATTTATTCTGTAAATACTGTATTTATTCTGCAGAATGCTTTACAATACCCGAGTAGACAGCTCTAGACACGGTCTCTGTTTGTTTAGGATAGCTGCTGCCATATTAGCTTGTTGCGACATCACTTCCTGCCCGAGTCTCTCCCTGCTCAGTCATAGCTCTGGGCTCAGATTAGAGGAGGGAGGGGGAGCAAACTGAGCATGCTCAAGCCCTAGCCCTGGAGGTTTAAGCTGAAAACAGGAAGTCTGATACAGAAGCCCGTGTGTACAGAAAAGAAGGAAAGAAATGCTGTGTTTCTTTTGACTCGGAGCAGCATTACTTTGAGGGTTTGCCGGTGTATTTATATAGATCTTTCATGCAACGCTTACTTAGTTTTAGCCTTTCCTTCGCCTTTAAGGGGGAATTGCTGTCAGAATAAAGCCCGTATAATGTGCAAAGTGACTCTTGTATTGTGCAGATTTTCTTTAAGTGATTGCAGCTTTTTTTTTGCTTGCATGGTGGAATCTATTTCCTGGTACTCATGTGACCTGTCCTTTTGCCAGTAAGGAAAGATAACTGAAGTCCTGTCTTGCTTCACAAACCTCTAATGGATAACATAACACTAAGTTGGGGGGGGGGGGGGAATCAAAAAAATAAATAAATAAATAAATAAAGGTGATTATGTGATTACTGTAAACATAGACCTATGGCACAGCCAGGTTGCTAGGGTATATGGAACCTTAGCTGCTGAAATTACATACTGGGATGTTACTGAACAAGAAGCTAAATTAAAACAGAAAAACAAAGACCAATTGCACATTGTATCACAAGATCACTATCTGAGGGGGATTGATTGGAGAGGTATAAAGAAAGGCTCTATATGGATTGAAATAGAACAAGGCAAAATGACACATGGGGTGGGTTTATTATAAGAGATTCATTTAAGAGGGAAGTTGCCCACAGGTGAATTCCTGATGAATTGGCCGGAGCTTGGGGTTGTTCTACGTAGCACACGTTTTACTCTGCAGACTCAGCTATGGAATATGTAGCGCATAGCAAGTATCCCTATATAGCCATTACCCAATCAATCCAAAAACAATTTTAATTGGATATTTTACACTTACAAAATAAACTCACATTTCCACAAATGTTTTCCCTGAAGATACATATACAGAGGGTAACAAAAGAGCTGGTCACAAATACTTTCTCTGGAGGTCTGGGTACCAGGGGTAATAGATTACTTTTTTCCCCCAGAATAATAAAATGCTCTTTCCAGAGGCCCATGTAGCATATACTTCTCACGTTGGGGCAAGTTGAATTGGGGGTCTCATCGTGGAGCACAACTGCACTCTTTACCTATTACATACCTCCCAACATTTTGGAAATAAAAAGAGGGACAAAAAGATTTGACGTGCGGAGCGCATAGAATTTTTTTGACCGACACCCATTTTTGTGACCACACCTCTTAATTACCATTTCAAAAAATTTAGCAGGTTATTAAAGTTTGAGCACATTTCTGTAGTTTGTATGTGTTATTACAGTTTTGCTAATGGAGGTGAATTGCCCTTTAAAGTAGAAGTAAAGCTTAACTAAAGAAGTAGCTAGAAATGTTGTACATTATGTTTTGGGCGTCTGTACCAGCCAAAGGCAAACACAGCCCTTTAGCAGTAAAGATCTGTGTCTCCAAAGATGCCCCAGTAGCTCCCCATCTTCTTTTCTGCTGATTCACTGCACATGCTCTGTGCTGCTGTCACTTACTAAGTTTAGGGACCCACTCACAATATACAGTACACATAGAATAGAAATGTCACAATATAAGGCTGATTAGTAATTAATACAGATAAATACTACATGGCAGCACAGAAACCAGTGCAATTAGCATCGTAATTTAATAATCAGTCCTGTAGCATCAGTTTATATTACAAACCGACCTCATTTTCTGCTGGATAATTAGTGACGACCCCTAAGCTTAGCTTCTCAACAGCTGCTCAGAGCCCACTGAGCATGTGAGTGTCACAGACATTTTCCAAGATGGTGACCCCCTGTGACAAGTTTGAAGTCCTGGATCATTGCTGCTATTGACAAGCTGAAACTTTAGGCTGGTGCAATAAGTTCAGTATTTAAAATATGCCATTTTTAACCATATTCATTTTTAGGCTTTAGTTCTCCTTTAAACTGTGAGTCTAAGTTGTGAGTCTAAGCTATTTCAAGGGTCCCGCTTTGTTACAAAAAAAAAAAAAAAAATATTATAATTTTATAATATATTTCGAGCCGAAACGTTGAATAAAAGGTTTACAAATGCTTCTGCCTAGGTGCTGGTTATAGTAAATCATAGATAAAGCAAAAAAAACGCACTCAGAGGACCTTTGAAGGTGCAAAATCAAAAAATTATATTTATTTCAACGTTTCGGCTAATCACTTAAGCCTCCTGATGACGGCTTAAGTGATTAGCCGAAACGTTGAAATAAATATTTTTTTGATTTTGTGTATGTATGTATGTATGTATGTATGTACGTACGTACGTACGTACGTACGTACACACACGAGAGAAAAACCGCAGGACTGTCCAGCGAAAAACAGTTGGGAGGTATGCACTAAAGCAGTTTACATTATCCCCCATATGTAATGTAAGCCACGACGTTTGCCTAGGAGCAATCACCAATAGCAACCAATAAGATGTTTAAGCAGGGGACCAGTAATTGCTTTCTGCCGACTGGTTGCTATGGGTTACTGCCCCTGGGCAAACTCAGTGCCTTTAATCAAATAACTCCATTACCGTTTAAAAACAGTGTAAAACAAGGTTTTAAAGTTACCAATGACTTTCTATGGAGCCAAGAGGATGTAAACCCAAAACTAGAATCAAAGTGGGCAAAATCATAAACAACTTTCCACTTATATGTTCATTAGGAAACGATCTGAAAATAATTCAGAGTGGAGCAGCAGACAGAACATCAGAACTTGGCACTGACAGGCACATACTTCCATAAGATTAATGGACTCATGAATACCGCTTCATTAAGCATTTTTGTTGGATCAGCAAGTCCATTTGAAAGCAGTACTAAAGCAGTGGCTACACCTAAGTGCAGATAAAGTACTATATTCTGTTGCCTTAGCTAAAGAAATCAGAAGCGTATGCAATAGCTAAATACAGCTCCGGGCTGATAGTGCCCTTACCTTACCCATTGGATGATGTTCCAGGTTTCCGACCAATAATGCAATATATTTCAGGTGTTCTGGAAAAGGACCAAGTTCCACTACACAAGACTTAATCGCAGCCCTGGGGCTGTACAAGTGTTTCTCCGGGAGCTTAGGGGTATTTTACACTAAATAAACTTTACTGAAGGAATAGAATCTGCCCAAAAACAAAACCTTTTGCAATGCAATGGTTACCTTTCATTTAATTTCCAATAATAATGTTCCTTAAAGGGATACTGTCATAGGAAATTTTTTTTTCAAAATGAATCAGTTAATAGTGCTGCTCCAGCAGAATTCTGCACTGAAATCCATTTCTCAAAAGAGCAAATAGATTTTTTTATATTCAATTTTGAAATCTGACATGGGGCTAGACATATTGTCAATTTCCCAGCTGCCCCAAGTCATGTGACTTGTGCTCTGATAAACTTCAATCACTCTTTACTGCAAGTTAGAGTGATATCACCCCCTCCCTTTCCCCCGCAGCAGCCAAACAAAAGAACAATGGGAAGGTAACCAGATAGCAGCTCCCTAACCAGAAACGGAACTAGAGGGGGGCGGGCCCTGGCGCCGGATGCGCAGCCAGGCCCCCCGCCCCCCTCCGTAAACCCGGAACTGGCCGGGATATGCGCGGCACGCGGACTGCCGGGGGGGCCCTGTGGGGCTAGCGGGCCTGGCTCGCTCGCACCCCCTGCTCCCCCGGTAGTTCCGCCCCTGTCCCTAACACAAGATAACAGCTGCCTGGTAGATCTAAGAACAACACTCAATAGTAAAAACCCATGTCCCAATGAGACACATTCAGTTACATTGAGAAGGAAAAACAGCAGCCTGCCAGAAAGCATTTCTCTCCTAAAGTGCAGGCACAAGTCATATGACTTGGGGCAGCTGGGAAATTGACAAAATGTCTAGCCCCATGTCAGATTTCAAAATTGAATATAAAAAAAATCTGTTTGCTCTTTTGAGAAATGGATTTCAGTGCAGAATTCTGCTGGAGCAGCACTATTAACTGATTCATTTTGAGAAAAAAATGTTTTCCGATGACAGGATCCCTTTCAGTAGGCCAGGTTTTAGTTAGACAGTGGTCTGCCTAAAGTGACATTTTTTGATACCTTTTGTTCCTTTCAGGAAATTGTTTCAGTTTCTATATTATTGGACATTTTGTTCTCTCTTAACAAATGGACATTTTTTAACCATCCTGGACTAGTCGCAATTGGATACAAGCAAATAAAGATGAATACAAGATTGGAATTTTTAAATGTAATTGTTTTAATTTCTGTATGCTGCAAAGTTTTCTATTCCTTATATTTGCGCACACAATTATGGTTTGAGCACCGGCTTTGCTATTTATGTGTTAATAATGTTACACACACAATACAAGTGTCACTTTGCCCCCTCACTATGGACTACAACTCCCAGCAGCCTCTAGCAGGGAATCCATGTTACAGACAAGCAGAGTGTGGCCCTGAGCTTTTGTATTTTTTTAGATCTGTGCAACAATTATGGTCTGAGCACCGGCTTCACTATTTATGTGTTGCAATACAACCTATATACGCACCAATGTTTTAAAATGTGTTAGTACATTTCTCTTTAAATTGATTACCCAGACTGCACTATGTTGTATAGGTCAAAGTGCATATGAGTTTTAAATAGGTGCACTTGTTAATGGTCCTTATTCACTTGATAAGGGGTATTGAACCCGAAACATGTGTTTACCACTGACTGGAATAAAAAGTTGTTTGCAGTAATACTGCTGGAGTTCCTCTTCCTTCTCCTATACTTGGATCTTGTGAGTAACGTTCTGGGTGGACGGACTTCTTCCAAAAAATGAATTTTAACTCTGCGTCAGAGTGTCCCTTTTCCACATGTTTGGAAACCGGTAATTTGGTGTTAGACCTTCTAATGGTCGATCTAGGTTGGGATATCCGAGTCTTTATGTGCAGCGTGGTCTCATCCACATAGATGAGGCCACATGGGCAGACCAGATCGTACACCACAAATTTAGACATGCACGTAAAATGCCCTTTCAGTGGATAGTTACATCTCGTTAATGGATGATAGAAAACCGCACACTTATTGACACAACTTCATTGGTTACATGACAAACAAGGGAACATGTCCCATGACCTTGGACCAATACATGTTTGCATCGGCCCCTCATTTATCCGTGTCTCTGATCATAGGTGGTTGTCCAAACTCCCTGGATAGGCTGACTTCAAGATGTCCCAATGTTTGCCACAATATCACGGTTATCGCTAAGCTGTGTAACAAAGAGGGTTCGTGGACCATCACTGCCCAATTTCTGTCTCCCGTGTTTAACCCTATGTTTCGCTCTGTCTAGAAAATATGGAGGATAACCCCGTACCCGGAATTTTATACATTTCATCCAAATGTTGATTCCTTCTGTCAGGTTCACTCACTAGCCTTTCAACCCGTGAAAACAGGCTTATAGGAATGGCATTTTTAATATGATTAGGACAGTAAATTTTATAACGTAACTGATTCCGGTCAGTTGGTTTTGAATATAACTCAGTATAGAATCTGTTCATACCTTTAGTAATCTTTATGTCCAAAAATTGTATAGACTGAATATTCATGTGAAATGCATAGGTAATGTTTGGGTGCATTTAATTTAGGTCTTGTTGGAAAAGCCATAAATAAACGACGCCCCTCCACAAAATGAACACATCGTCAATGTATTGCCACCACACAGTGGACAGTGAACGATACATGTCAATATTTGTGTTCCTCCTCTTGCGCAAGCATAAGGATCAGTCCACACTAGCAGATTGGGGGAGAGTTAGTCGCCTCATGAGGCAACTTCGGAAAACGAAGCGCCGTGTGTGCTTTGGTGCATGCGACTTTTCATTATAGCAGACAGGAAGACGCACAAAGGCAGAAGAAGAGGTGATTAGTTGCCAGGCGACTAAATCTCCCAGAATCTGCTTGTGTGGACTGACACTAAAGGAGTTGGCATATGAAAGGGCAACGTTAGAACCCATCAAGGTCTCCATGAGAGACCGAAACGTTGGATGAGATGCCATTTTGTGTGGAATAAATCACTACATTATCACAAACAACAGAGTGCGGATCCTGCTTTTACATATATAACCTACGATTGATTGAGTGTGGGCAATGTGGGACTAATTATATATAATAAGAAAATTTTATGTATAAAATGCATTTTCTGAGCGTCCATCATTACTTTGAGAAACGTTAGTCTTTTAGTTAATAAAACATTTTTATTTTTTGTTTAAGTCCTGAGAGTGCGGACCTCTTTTTTTTGGATAGTCATTTCAAAAATTTTGGACACTGCACCCAGGCAAGTTTTAACTGAGTGACGTGAGTGCCGACGATGAGATATGCATACATACATATGAAGAGAAAGCTAGGATCTTTCCCTCTTCACTAAGCTCCATTTTCACCCTTAAAAATAATTCTTTCCCCAGTGTTCCTTCTAGTGAGATGTGCATGTACAGTAGCCTCTAACAAATGCTCACTCAATTTTAAGCCGAGGACAAATGGCAGGCTAAAATTATAAATCACTTGTCGGCCCATAAAAGCACCGGCATGCAAAAAATGTTCAGCAAGTGCCGGTTGGACTAGATTAGAACATATTTTTCTAATTAGCCCGTTCAGTTGAGGATCCAGCTATCATAACTCTGCATTTTTAAACAAGCCTTTGTAATGGATATGCAATTACAGGCTACAGAGTTAAGCTAGCCACACATACACAGATGGCAACAGATGCATACGTTTATGTGGAAATGAGCTATACAATCAGGGGTGCATCGGGAGGGAGCAATGTGGCTGCCCAATAGCACAGACCTACACAAAAAGCCACAGCCAATACATGTCTAGGGTTATCATCCGCCTCTATAACACAAGGGCTGCACTTCCGGTTATTCCACAGTTAAAGGCACAATCCCTTCTAGGGCATTCTGCTCAGGATTGAACAATTTCACAAAGGTGCCATGTGAAAACCAAAAGAATTGATGCAATGTATGTATAGTACAATGTCAGACAGACTGGCGGGCAGACTAACACCTGGTAGAATTGACTACTAGAGGGCCACAAAACTGGAATATAAATCTAGGCAAAAATCCAACAAGTTAGCAAAGGGTTAATACTAATCGCACACATGGTATTCTCTCTGTCAGAATAAAGTTCTGCAACACTCCATGAAATTTAGAATAGATAGAAATGGAACACGATCCACCTGTCATTGTACATGGGCAGATTTAAGGCAAAACATTATTAAAGGGGAACAATCTCAAAAATGAAAATTTAATATAAGCTTCATACTGAAATAAGAAACTTTCTAACTACAATCAATTAAATATTCTGTATTGTTTCTGATATAATCAAGTTTATCTTCACTATTGCTCTCTCAGCATCGGTTTCTCCTCATTCTGTCTTCATTTTGCAGTTGGGTGTCAGATGAATGATCCAATATTTCTTATAGGGGGGCTCCTTATGCCTAGAAGATGTATTAGAGCTCACTCTTATTAAAATCAGCAGACATGTCTCTACATGCAGGATTTTTGCAAAAGGCAGTTATTTTGTTAGATTTTGTTTGTACTGGAATCAGTTATTTGAGTGAGCTCTAATACATCTGCTAGGAAAGGAGCCCCCTATACAATATATTTGCTCATTCATCTGACACCCTATTTTATTTACACTCTATTTATCCGTCTGTTCTATTATTTGCCCTGATGACTCAAGACTGTTGATACAATGTAAGACAATGCAGCTGATTAACAGACCTGTCTATACTGGGGAACTTACGGTACACTTTTGTGACATTGTTTAAAAAGTAACAAGCATGAGTTCATCAAATGCTTCTTTTAATAGCAATTTTTTGTTACAAATAACTTTAAAGGGGTTGTTAACCTTTGAGTTAACTTTTAGTATTATGAAGAGAGTGATATTCTGAGACAATTTGCAATTGGTTTTAATTTTCTATTATTTGAGTTTTTATTTGTTATTTAGCTTTTTATTCAGCAGCTCTCTAGTTTGCAATTTCAGCAATCTGGTTGCTAGGGTCCAAATTCCCCTAGAAACCATACACGGATTTGAATAAGAGACTGAAATATGAATAGGAGGTCTGAATAGAAAGAGGAGTAATAAAAAGTAGCAACAACAATACATTTGGAGCCTTACAGAGCATTTGTTTTTAGATGGGGTCAGTGATCCCCATTTGAAAGCTGGGAAGAATCTGAAGTACAAGGCAAATAATTCAGAAACTATAAAAGAGAAAAAATGAAGGCCAATTGAAAAAGACACTTAGGAGCAGATTTATCCCCTAAACTTTTATCAATTAACTTTGAAATTTGAATAAAAAAAGACCAACCGAAATTTATAAAAAAAAAAATTTAAGTTTTTTTGGCTGATGAATAGGCTGTATTTGATCGTTCAAATCAGAATTAAGATTGTATTTGAATCAAAGTACTTAAAAAAAAAAAAAATGATTTTTCACCAACTGACTCCAAATAGGTTCTAGGTCCCCCCTAGGCTAAAACAGCAATTCAGCAGGTTTTAGATGGTGAATGGTCGAAGCAACATTTTTAAAGAGACAGTACATGAAATTTCAATGTTTGAATTTTTTTCTAATTCAAATTTGGACTGTTCCCTAGTCGAAGTACACAAAAATAGCTCGAAAGTTGAGTTTTTTTTTTACTTCGAATTTTCAATTCGACCCTTGATAAATCTGCCCCTTATAATTCACCATTCTATAACATACTAAACGTTTACTTAAAGGTGAATCATCCCTTTACAAACCACTGAAAATGTTTAGTACATGTATATGGGAAAGTTGATTAGAATTAGATTTTCTTTGATTATGTTTGATTATGCACATTTTTATTTTGGGCTGACTCGCCCTTTAAACAGGAACCAGGAAGTGAGACATGCAACTAGAAAGAATTTTATTGCTTAGAACATAAAAAAAACAAGAATAACCACAACTATGAAAATAGACAAAAGGAAGCACATGTTGAAGGAGGGTATAATGCCCCTCTAATCCCAAGTTATATAGACACCTGACAAAGTTCTTTAAAATGGCATCATTATTGTAATGTAGTTCAGTCATTCGTATGTCAGAAATTACTCCTAAAACGTCACTGCTCTGCATGAGCTTTTTATCTTTTATTAAAGCGACAGACATACGGGCAAATTTGGCAGCACTTCGCCGATTTACTAATGGTCGTTGGCGTAATTTCACTAACGAAGGAGGTAAGACTCTGGCGCAACTTTGCAGGTGAATTTTCGCTCTGGCAAAAGAGAGTTACTACGCAAATTCACTACGTTTTTGATTTTACGGACCGTTACCTCTATCGCCAGACTTGCCTTCGCCACCTCAGACCAGGCGAAGTGCGATGGAGTAGATAGGACTTACTTGAAATTTTGTAGAAAATGTTTCCAAGTCCCAAAAAACACTGGCGTCTTTTTTCAGGGCGATAGGCTGCAAAAATGCACAAATCTTTTTTTAGGGTACCCGGCTTCCCCCCTATATTTCCTTATATATGGCACATAAACTATACACGGGGCTCATGTGTAGGGCAATATAACAACTTCTATTTTATTTTAAGGTTCCCTGGCCTTGTGTAATTTAATGTATTTGCTGCAGTATATACGTCCATTGTACTTTAACTGCACGCCGTATGCAAATTAGCCAACGTTAGCGTAACTTCCAACTGCTGATCGTATTATCTCTAGTGCAACTTCGCAAGCGTTCGGTGTTGTCCAGAAGAATTTACGCCTGGCGAAGTGTTCTGATGTGTGTGAAGCCAGCGCTGTCGAATTTTCAGAGGCAAGTAAATTTACCCCATAGTCAGGCGATTGCCGTAAAATACGCATGATTTAATAGACGGAGGGTAGCATTAGAGAAGAATGAAAATTCAATGACTAACAGTATCAGGCATGTCTTTTTAAATCTTGCTTTAGCAGAGGTTAAAAAGTGCCATTCAGAAGTGGTTTTTCCAGACGGGTAAGGCTTGGCTGTTGTCTGTGCCTAGTGAAAGCCTTAGGCTAGCGTCACAAGTGAACTTATGTTGCACAGATATTTCTCACTGCAGTCTATGGGAAGTATTGATATAGAATAATAATACTAATAATAATAATAATAATAATAATAATAATAATAATAATAATAATAATAATAATAATAATAATAATCAGATATCCATGTTTTCAGGTTCAATGTGAAAGACACAGTGGGATATATTTATCAAAGAGAAGTTAGAGAAGGCTACAATTCCGCCACTCTCCATTCATTTCTATGGGGTTTTCGAAAGAGTATAATCCCATAGAAATGAGTGGCGGGATTTCACTCTAGCGAACTGTAGCCATCTCTAACTTCACTCTGATAAATATACCCCAGTATCTGCGGCCTACAATAAAATGTTAATGAAAAACACTTCACATACATTATTTATTTATTTATTTTTTTAAATTGTGACAAAACACCCTATGAATAAAAAGTTAATCGTTTAGCAGGTCACGGACGGATCTATTCTATGTTTTCCAGTTTGTATTCCTTCTTAAAGGGTTCACTTTTAAATTGAGTTTTAGTATGATGTAGAGAGTGATATTCTGAGACAGTTTTATATTATATTATTTGTGTTTTTTGAGTTATTTAGCTTTAGTCAGCAGCTCTCCTTTTTGTAATTTCAGCACAAGTTTTTTAAGGTCCAAATTACACTGGCAACCATGCATTGACTCAAACAAGAGACCAGAATATGAATAGGAGAGGGCCTGAATAGAAAGAGGAGCAATAAAAAGTAGTAGCCTTATAGATCATTTGTTTTTTAGAAAAGTTAGAAGAAAGCAAATAATTCAAAAGTATAAAAAAAAAAAAAAAAAGTAAAAAATGAATGCTATCTGAAAAGGTCTTAGAACTAGCCATTCCAGAACAGAAGTCTTTTTTCTGATAGTTTCATTATTTGGTTTCTTCTTCCAACTGTATCCAGCTTGTTTCAAATGGGGGTCACTGACCCCATCTAAAAAGAAATGCTCTTTAAGGCTACACAGTTCTTGCTACAATTTATTACTTATCATTCAGTTCAGACCATCTCCTATTCATATTCATAACGCATGGTTGCTAGGGTAATTTGGACTCTAGCAACCAGATTGTTGAAATTGCAAATGGGACAGCTGCCAAATAAAAAGCTAAGTGACTCAAACACCACATATAATACAAAAAGTTAATTTAAAAGGTGAACAAACCCTTTACAGGTGGATCGCCACTTTCATTTTTTTATGTTTTCTCAATTAAATAAGTATTCCTGTTCTCTCTCTTTTCAGACTGCAACTGAAAAGCATAAGAAATAGTCAGCCTCAAAACTTGGTGCTCCGCATTACAAAAAGGGCTGTTATCCAGAAAACCCCAGATTCAAACATTTCAAATAATAGACCCGCTGCTCCCATGCCTTTAATATATGGATTTCCTTTCAGTTTCCAACAACTAAATGTTACCAGTTTCCCCATCACAAATGGCAATCAACACGAAGGGGCAGATTTATTAAGGGTCGAATTGAAAATTCTAATTTTTTAGTTTTTTTATGGTCAAAACTGGTCATACTCTGGCCCTTTAAGAACTCGAATTTCTGTTTAAGTCAATGGGAGATCAATTTTGAGTTGTTTGCAGCCTTCCCGACATAAAAGGTTTTTTTCCCCGAGTTTGAATTGAGTTGAATTCTATTCGAGTTTTTGGGTTGATTACATTCATCCGAGTTTAAAAAATTCGGTTTTTTTCAATAAATTTCGATTGATTGTATTTCTAATTTATGGGAGTTTAGGGCAGCTTTTAAAAACTCACATGAATTTTAACCTTGTGCCTCCACGAAATAAAGTTACAGAAACAAGCTTTTTGTAGAATGATATAATGGGTATTACGTTAAAACATTTTATGGACAACCTTGAAGACTGCAGGTTAGAGATGGGTGCTCTGAGACTAGACCACTCGAAATTCCTAAATTTAAAGTATTGAAATTTTTGTAACTTGTATTTTATTGGATAAATTCAAAGTTACATCAAGTGCACAAAAAACGTTGCTTTTGTAATAGGTACACACACGATTTATCGAGGGTCAAAGTGAATTCGAGAAAATTTTTAAAGTAAAAAAATTCTAAATTCAAAGTATCTTTTTGGATACTTCGACCATCGAATAGGATACTACATCTTCGACTCGAAGTAAAATAGATTGAATATTTCTTTAAAAAAAAAAACTTTGATTTCAATACTTTGCCAAATTAAACCTTGCCGAAGTGCTATGTTAGCCTATGGGGACGTTCTAGAGCATTTTTTGAAGTCGAAGAAAAATCGTTCAATCGATGGATGAAATCCTTCGATTCGAAGGATTTCATTGTTCGATCGAATGATTTTACTTTGACCGCAAATGGCCAAATTCGATGTAAAAAAACTTCGACTTCGATATTCGAAGTCAAAGTATTCCAATTCGATGTTCAAATTTCGAAGCTTTTTCTACTTCGAAATTCGACCCTTGACAAATCTGCCCCAAAGTGTGTCTCTTCCATGGTATACATTAGTTGTTAATTGTATGTTAAATTATCCATATTGTTGCAAATAAATCATATTGTATCAAAATAAACAAAAACTAAAGTAATGAAACTTTGCAGCTAAGGAACATGTGACAGGGCCACGTAAACAAACCAGGATTCTGCACCAAGAAAGTTCTTCAAAGCAAAATGTGAATCCAAGGGTTTTCCATATCTACAAACACTGATAAATGAATGTTTTTATCAGACACACAAGAAGCGTTGCTATGAAGAATACAGGCCAAAACATACACAGATGATCTCTAATGGAAGAGCCAAGCCTTTGTATCTCATCAAATACCACTGGCACATTTCTGCTGCGCCCCAAGCACCAAAAACAGTTCCCCCCACAAACAAAAGCTCTTTTTATTCATCAAAAATCTACACTGCCAAAGTGCATTGGAAACATTATTTATAATGCATCACTTGATTGTCATGAACATCAGACTTCCACATAAACAAAATACATTTCTGAACATTTAAAACAGAAGTTAACTTTTGCCCGTCCATTAACGGTTTATTGTTAGTCTGCATCAAACACAAAAATACACAAGTTCACAAGTTTAAAGGGACGCTATATGGTATATATTTTAATATTTGTTCATTACAGACACAAAAAATTCGTGAATATATATATATATATATATATATATATATATATATATATATATATATATATATATATATATATATATATATATATATATATATATAAAATCAGACTTTTAAAAAAAAAAAAAAAAATCAATCACAAATTTTTGGGAATTTATTAAACCGCTGAGGGTGGAAAAGTGAGAAACTGAAAATCCGGGATATCAGACCTGTCGAGGTAGCATATAAGTCAATGGGAGAAGTCCCAATGATTTTTTGATGTGCGTTTTTGTGCAATACCTTGAAGTTTTTTGGAGATTTCAGGTGAAAAATCTGAAAAATACATGAAAAACCCGAGTGGATTTGATCGGAGTTTATAGCAGAAAATATTGAGATAAATTCGAACCTTGTCAAATAACCCCCTTAGAATCTGGGCAAAATGAAAAATAACATTTTATCTAATGAAGATTTCAGATTAAGGAGCTTTCCAATATACTGTACATTCATGAAACATTTTCATTGATTTCAAAATGAAAGGTTATCAGTTATTGGTCTTTTGTTTATATAGTGCAGAGTTACAGGACCACACAGCAAAATCAATTTAGGGTCTTTCATTTTTTTTTTTTTTTTTTTTTATTATGTATAGTTTTCATTATTTGTCTTCTGCTTCTGACTCTTTCCAGCTTTCACATGGGGGTCACTGACCTCATTTATAAAACAAATGCTTTGTAAGGGTACACATTTGTTATTGCTACTTTATATTACTGGTCTTTCTATTCAGTCCCTCTCATTCATATTCCAGTCTCTTGTTCCAATGAGTGCATGGTTGCTAGGGGAATTTGGACCCTAGCAACCAGATTGCAGACTTTGCAAACTGAAGAGCTGCTGAATAAAATGCTTAAAAAAACCCCACAAATAATGAAAGAAAAAAAAAATGAAAACCAACTGCAAATTGTGGTAGAAGATCACTTTCTACATCTCACTAAAACTTACCCAAAGTTGAGCAACCCCTTTGAGGGGCTCAAATTCAAGCAAATCTAGTTCTGTGTAATAGTTATTCATTTACACTTTCAACTGTATATATGTACCACACCTATTGATTAAATAAATGATAATATCAAAGCTCACTGGCAAACAGAATAACTTTAGCTAGAGAATTTACAAAGCCAGCCTTTAGCAGATCAAAGGATTCCGTGTGAAATGCAACAGGAACATGCTCATTACAAATAAATACAGTGGCTGGCTACTGCCATAACACAAAGGAAGAGCCTCGTCTCTATGTATAATCAGTCAGAATCGGAACTGAGAATTGTATAGGGACAAGTTACACAGCACTTTATAGAGATGGCTTATTAGTGCAGTCCATGCTTCAGTGGAGCTTACAATTAAAGATCCCTATTTTGCCAAGGGATCAATTTGCTCAGGAGCCAATCAACTTGCCTGTATGATTTGGAGTGTGGTAGGAAACAGGAGAACCAAGAAGAAAAGAAACAAGCAGGGAGAGAAGATACAAATTCCATGCAGTTCCTTTAGATTGGATCTTTCTCCAACTTGAGGACCAATGCTCTAGGCCAAATATAAATGATGATGATATGGTTTGGCCCTCAGGGCAAAGATGGGATCCCAAGGGGGAAGACTGAATCACGTGCCAATGCAGTGCTTGTATGAGAGGGTTTTCTAACCTGCCAAATAGATATCTGGACACTTTTCAGACAGATCAGTTAGATGGGCTCATACATAGACCAATAACCTGCAGAGGAGCCTATGTATGGCTGTGGTTGTGCACCTGCAAGGCATCATTAACTACCAACTACTACACAAACTGCTTCACTTGATCAGTTTCCAACATATGCGCTGGCTCTGTAGAACTCAATATCTCAAAAATGACAAAGCAACCTGAGCCGTTACTTTTCTAAAGGGCCACTAAAACACAATATTTAATAAAAAATAAAAAAAAGGAACAAAATGTGCCCATGTGCCATAACCCATAGCAAGAGGTCTGCATAATGGAAAGGCCGCCTTCCATAGACTACATTATATCTAATCAAATAATTCAAACTTTTAAAATTGATTTCCTTTTTCTCTGCAATAATAAAACAGTATGTTGTACTTGATGCCAAGTAAGATATAATTAATCCTTATTGGAAGCAAAACCAGCCTGTTGGTTTATTTAATGTTTACATGATTTTCTAGTAGACTTAAGGAATGAAGATCTAAATTACGGATCGGTTATCCAGAGAACCCCAGTTCCTGAGCATTCTGGATAACAAGTCTCATACCTGTACTGTCCTTGAATGTTTGTTTTTTTTGTTTTTTTTTGGACAGTGGAAGCCATATGTGTGACGAGAGGAGAATGTCAGAAATACTACTATCTGAAAGAAAATCTGGAAATACACCACTATTTTCTACATCGAGATCTATTTCTAGCCAGAAACATGTAGCAGCTCTTGATATACCCATGTAAAAACAATCATTTATGCATCAATGTATCTCAATGAATGTAACACTCTTCCCAAATGTGGCACTCTGTAATGTTTCAGTAATAAGAAGATATCAATGATACCATTATATACAATAAGGTAATGCACAAATAAGGTATAGTGCTACCTGAGCCTATATATTTTTTTTATAAAAGTTATTTTCCATATCCAGTTTATACAAGAGAAATAATACAAATATATCCAGTGGAGTCAATGTAAAGTGAAAATTCCTCCTCCCAGACACACCCTTCTTAGTTCTGAGGTCACAAGCGAATAGAGATATATGTGCATATAATTATACATGATCATTATATAAACAGAGCAGAGTCATGCATGTCTGCTGATGTTATGGAAACATTTCCTTCTGTTATAGATCAATAAGATACCTATAATTCAATGTAAAAATAAAAAAATAAAAAAACTGGGAAAATAGGCTGTGCAAAATAAAAAGATGTTTCTAATATAGTTAGTTAGCCAAAAATATAATGTATAAAGGCCACTTCCTGCATGGCAGCTCTCTTTTAGGCAGCAACCAATCAGTGACTGATGGGGAGCCACATGGGACATAACTTTTCAGCGAGTTTCCAATTGATCACGCCCATTTTATGCCAACACCCCCTAAATGCCACATCGATTTTTCAAAATTTGGCAGGTTATGAAAACTTTGAACACATTTCTGGGGGTTGTAGGGTAAGGTTTTATGCATTATTACAGTTTTGCCAATGACAGTGAAACTGCCCTTTAAGCTGTGAGTCTCCGTTCTCCCAAGAGACCTGCTTATCTGAAATAGTTACAATTGTCTCTTTGCTTATCTTAAATTGTATCCAAGTGCAGCTGCCCAGTATTCTGGGCTCTGCCAAATGCCTCTTATTTAATTACATTTCACTAACAATCAGGGACTGTGGGTTGAGCTGTCAAAATCGGGACTGTCCCGTGAAAAACAGGACAGTTTGGGAGGTATGTTGAAAGTATCCCCCATTTCAATATTACACACAACAATTCAAATGAAACAGTAGACTTTATTGGGCCTCACAGGAAACTCTCGTTAACCATTAAAGAAATCGCAACATAGAAATTTGCATTGTTCTTAATCAAGGGCAGAACACATTAGCCGCCATATTTATTGCTTTTCTGCTAGGAAATGTTTGTTTTCCTGCCACAGTAAATCTTCCGACTTTGTGCTTTCAATGAATATTCATATTTTACCTCCTCGTAGTTAAGGGACTGCCAACCCTTAAAACTTCTTGCTGTTCAACTGCCGCTCAATGACAATTTCCCCACTAGAAACCCAGCATGCACAGTGTTAGCAAGGAAAGAATAAATGGGGAAAATGGCAGCTCCCACCGAGGCTGCAAATTGAATCATGCAGCGAGATAAAGGGAATGCTTTATTTATTGCGACAAAACAGTACAGTGCAATGGGAATTACACCTCCCAGAACAGCACTCCCTGTAAAATCGGTGTTTGTTTTTAAAGGTGTGTAAGTTTGAGAGAAATGAAGTATTTGGAAGTGCCAGGCCTCCCATTGTCAAGTCTAATGTCACACAGGCAAGTGTTTCCTCAGTATAGAATTGCAGTGACCTTTACATTCATTTTCTTGTGTACAAAAAAAAACAAAACACAGATAGGGACTGAATGCATTCAATCACATCACTGAAAACACTTTAGCAGAAGAAATAAAGTGGCTTCTTACAAAATATTTAGAAATGTGATGGGACTGACATATTGAGCAATATTTATACACCTTGGAGAGACTTCTTAAAGGATCTATAGATCACTATTTGTCTTATTGATGAACTAAGCAGTACCACAGATATGCTGTATAAAGATAACAGTAAAAGCTCAATTAAATGATGCAGGAAGTGCCTCATGTTGTTTCCCTGCTCAGTTTTCTCTTAACCCAAAAGAGCAGGAGTGACAGGAGATGTTTCCCGATTCATTACCAAACTTTTGTATGAAGAGGCCCCAAACAGGACAGCAAAAGGTGCTATGCAACACATTCAGTGTAATATAAAATAAGATATTTGTTACCCAGAACAGCTGTATTGTGTGTACACTATATTTTAAATTAAAAAAAAAAAAAATGGAACCCAATTAGAAAAAAATATTTTGTAAGGTACCGGGTCAATTAGTTAAAGGACATACTATAAACTAGATTAAAATGAGCCACATAATGCATATTACATGGCTGCATTCTGAGCAATGCTTATAAATATGCTTGCAATTTCTACCAATAGAGAGATCCATAAACATGCCCTATCCCATTAAAGGAGTTGTTCACATTTGAGTTAACTTTTAGTATGATGTAGAGAGGGATATTCTGAGACAATTTGCAATTGGTTTTTATAATTTATTATTTGTGCTTTTTGAGTTATTTAGCAGCTCTTCAATTTGCATCTTAAACAATATGGTAGCTAGGGAACAAATTACCCTAGCAACCATGCATTCATTTGAATAAGACTGGAATATGAATAGGAGAGAGTGTGAATAGAAAGATGAGGAATAAAAATTAGAAATAACAAATGTGTAGCCTTACAGAGCATTTGTTTTTTTAGAAGGGGTCAGCGACCCATTTGAAAGCTGCAAAAATTCCAAAAGAAAAAGGCAAATAACTATAAAAAATAAATGAAAACCAATTGAAAAGTTGCTTAGAATTTGCCAAAGGTGAACAACCCCTTTAACCCTTTCCCTGCCAGCCGTTTTGTCCTAGATGCGAACATCTACTGCCAAGCAGTTTTTAGATATTTTGCACTCTTTCACTTTAAGGGCCTTTCCTGGGGTGGTCTTTTAGTTAACCCAGGAAAACAATGTATTGTTTTTTTCAGGACAACCTGAACTTTCACAATATGCAAGAATTTTGGTGTAATTCTACTTCTCTAATAAAATATTGGATTCTAAGTGTCAAATAAAATGAAAAAAATCATGTTGCACGAAGAACAATCACATATATCAGAAACATCATTCATTTTATGTACGAGAACACAGCCGATTTAGAAAGGTCTATGTCTCCTGAACGCGACAATACCAAATATATATAGTTTTATGGAGATTTCTCACTTGTATAGCTCAAAATCTACAAGCAGTACACAACCAAATTTCCAAAGCAACACTTCCCAAACGGCATACTTTTGATTTCAAGGCCAAACATTCCGCTAACAGTAGGTTTACCCTAGAAAACTACCCATTACTAGAAAGAACAGATTCTGGTGAATCAAAAATGGGTAGAAATATCTTTGTACTCCAAACCACCAAGTTGCAATTGTTTCCTAAAGTTATAATGTTTTATAGAAATTGGTGAATTTTTTGAAAAATGACCTCAAAGCTTCCACTCTACAGCAACATATCTCCCACACATCATTAGGTATCAATGTAAAACACCCCAAATATAAAATCCTGGGTCCACTGAACAGTTTGATGCCCAATATGAATAGATGTACCCAAGCACGTGGCATAGGAGGCCCCAAAAGGAAGACCCCCCATTTGTTCTGTCATTTCAGATACTGCAAAATCAACACATTTACATCGTTTTGGGGGGCGGCAAAGGTAGAAAAAAGTATGTTCACCCCAGAAAACCATATATTTTCGGAAAGTACACATTCCCCTGAATCCAAATTGGGTATGCATGTCTTTCTACACCAAAGTACCAAGCGGCAAACCATTACTAAAGTTGGTGATTTTGGCGACATTTCCAAAAATCACTTAAAAATTTCTACCCTGCAGCATCGTATTACCCACATACTTTTAGGTATCAAGACAAATCACCCCAAATATGAAAGCCTAGGGTCCTCTGAACAGTTTGATGCCCAATATGTATAGGTGTACCCAAGCAAGTGGCATATAGAGGCCTGAAAAGGAAGACCCCATATGGTCTGTCATTTCAGATACTGCAAAATCAACACATTTACATCGTTTTGGGGGGCGGCAAAGGTAGAAAAAAGTAAGTTCACCCCAGAAAACCATATATTTTCGGAAAGTACACATTGCCACGAATCTAAATTGGGTATGCATGTCTTTGTACTACAAAGTACCAAGCCGCAAATCATTCCTAAATTTGGTGATTTTGGTGACATTTCCAAAAATCACTTAAAAATGTCTACCCTGCAGCATCGTATTTCCCACATACTTTTAGGTATCAAGAGAAATCACCCCAAATATGAAAGCCTAGGGTCCTCTGAACAGTTTGATGCCCAATATATATAGGTGTACCCAAGCACGTGGCATATAGGGGCCCCAAAAGGAAGACTCCCATATGGTCTGTCATTTGAGGTACTGCAAAATCAACACATTTACATCGTTTTGGGGGGGGGGGCAAAAGTAGAAAACAGTAAGTTCACCCCAGAAAACCATATATTTTCGGAAAGTACACATTCCAACGAATCCAAATTGGGTATGCATGTCTTTCTACGCCAAAGTACCAAGCCGCAAATCATTCCTAAATTTGGTGATTTAGGTGACATTTCCAAAAATCACCTCAAAATATCTACCCTGCAGCATCGTATTACCCACATACTTTTAGGTATCAAGACAAATCACCCCAAATATGAAAGCCTAGGGTCCTCTGAACAGTTTGATGCCCAATATGTATAGGTGTACCCAAGCATGTGGCATATAGGGGCCCTAAAAGGAAGACCCCCATATAGTCTGACATTTCAGGTACTGCAAAATCAACACATTTACATTGTTTTGGGGGGGCAAAAGTAGAAAACAGTAAGTTCACCCCAGAAAACCATATATTTTCGGAAAGTACACATTCCCACGAATTCAAATTGGGTATGCATGTCTTTCTACGCCAAAGTACCAAGCCGCAAATCATTCCTAAATTTGGTGATTTAGGTGACATTTCCAAAAATCACCTCAAAATATCTACCCTGCAGCATCGTATTACCCACATACTTTTAGGTATCAAGACAAATCACCCCAAATATGAAAGCCTAGAGTCCTCTGAACAGTTTGATGCCCGATATGTATAGGTGTACCCAAGCACGTGGCATACAGGGGCCCCAAAAGGAAGACCCCCATATAGTCTGTCATTTCAGATACTGCAAAATCAACACATTTACATCGTTTTGGGGGGGGCAAAAGTAGAAAACAGTAAGTTCACCCCAGAAAACCATATATTTTCGGAAAGTACACATTCCAACGAATCCAAATTGGGTATGCATGTCTTTCTACGCCAAAGTACCAAGCCGCAAATCATTCCTAAATTTGGTGATTTAGGTGACATTTCCAAAAATCACCTCAAAATATCTACCCTGCAGCATCGTATTACCCACATACTTTTAGGTATCAAGACAAATCACCCCAAATATGAAAGCCTAGGGTCCTCTGAACAGTTTGATGCCCGATATGTATAGGTGTACCCAAGCACGTGGCATACAGGGGCCCCAAAAGGAAGACCCCATATAGTCTGTCATTTCAGGTACTGCAAAATCAACACATTTACATCGTTTTGGGGGGGGGGCAAAAGTAGAAAACAGTAAGTTCACCCCAGAAAACCATATATTTTCGGAAAGTACACATTCCAACGAATCCAAATTGGGTATGCATGTCTTTCTACGCCAAAGTACCAAGCCGCAAATCATTCCTAAATTTGGTGATTTAGGTGACATTTCCAAAAATCACCTCAAAATATCTACCCTGCAGCATCGTATTACCCACATACTTTTAGGTATCAAGAGAAATCACCCCAAATATGAAAGCCTAGGGTCCTCTGAACAGTTTGATGCCCGATATGTATAGGTGTACCCCAGCACGTGGCATACAGGGGCCCCAAAAGGAAGACCCCCATATAGTCTGTCATTTCAGGTACTGCAAAATCAACACATTTACATCGTTTTGGGGGGGGGGCAAAAGTAGAAAACAGTAAGTTCACCCCAGAAAACCATATATTTTCGGAAAGTACACATTCCAACGAATCCAAATTGGGTATGCATGTCTTTCTACGCCAAAGTACCAAGCCGCAAATCATTCCTAAATCTGGTGATTTTGGTGACATTTCCAAAAATGACCTCAAAATATCTACTCTGCAGCATCGTATTACCCACATACTTTTAGGTATCAAGAGAAATCACCCCAAATATGAAAGCCTAGGGTCCTCTGAACAGTTTGATGCCCGATATGTATAGGTGTACCCAAGCACGTGGCATATAGGGGCCCTAAAATGAAGACCCCTCCTTGTATGTTCTGTCATTTCAGGTACTGCAAAATCAACACATTTACATCGTTTTGGGGGGGGGCAAAGGTAGAAAAAAGTAAGTTCACCCCAGAAAACCATATATTTTCGGAAAGTACACATTCCCACGAATCTAAATTGGGTATGCATGTCTTTCTACTACAAAGTACCAAGCCGCAAACCATTCCTAAATTTGGTGATTTTGGGGACATTTCCAAAAATGACTTCAAAATTTCGACCCTGCAGCATCGTATTACCCACATACTTTTAGGTATCAAGACAAATCACCCCAAATATGAAAGCCTGGGGTCCTCTGAACAGTTTGATGCCCAATATGTATAGGTGTACCCAAGCACGTGGCGTATAGGGGCCGCAAAACGAAGACCCCCATATGGTCTGTCATTTCAGGTACTGCAAAATCAACACATTTACATTGTTTTGAGGGGGGCAAATGTAGAAAAAAGTAAGTTCACCCCAGAAAACCATATATTTTTGGAAAGTACACATTCCCACGAATTCAAATTGGGTATGCATGTCTTTCTACGCCAAAGTACCAAGCCGCAAATCATTCCTAAATTTGGTGATTTAGGTGACATTTCCAAAAATCACCTCAAAATATCTACCCTGAAGCATCGTATTACCCACATACTTTTAGGTATCAAGACAAATCACCCCAAATATGAAAGCCTAGGGTGCTCTGAACAGTTTGATGCCCGATATGTATAGGTGTACCCAAGCACGTGGCATACAGGGGCCCCAAAAGGAAGACCCCCATATAGTCTGTCATTTCAGGTACTGCAAAATCAACACATATACATAGTTTTGGGGGGAGCAAAGGTAAAAAAAAGTGCATTCACCCCAGAAAACCATATATTTTCGGAAAGTACACATTCCCACGAATCCAAATTGGGTATGCATGTCCTTGTACTCCAAAGTACCAAGCCGCAAGCCTTTCCTAAATTTGGCGATAAAAGCAACAGTTTTTACATTTTTGAAAATTGCCTAAAAATATTGCAATTGGCCGCATTTATCTCACCCAATTTCTTACATACAATTCTAAAACACCATAAATACTGATGCCAAGGGTCAATTGAACCGTTTGATGCCCAATATGCATTGATATACCAAGGCAGCTGGCATGTGCGGACCCAAAATGAAAATAGTGCATATGATTTTTCTCTGCTGCCGATTCGCCTTCTGTGAACATAGACCCTTGACTTCATATTATATGCCTCAAGACCCTCCTAACAGCAAAGACCCCCCCAAAACCATATATTTTTGGAAAGTACACATTCTGACGAATCCAAAAAAGATAAAGACGTCTTTCTACACCAAACTGCAAAGCTTTTCTAAACGCAGAGGTTTTTACATTTCTGAAAATCGCCTAAAATTGTTGCAGTTTGCCGCATTTATCACACACACTGTTTTACGTATAAAGAAAAATCACCCTAAATATGGACGTCAGAGGTCTACTAAATAGTTTGATGCCCAATATGCATAGATTTACCAAAGTATGTGGCGTGTACAGACCCCAAATGAAAAACATGCCTATGAATTTTCACGCTAGCCAACTAAGCTGCAGAAAAGAGAGCCCCAACTGTGCGTTATGTGCCATAAGACCCCAAAACTGTAAAAAGACCCCCAGAAACCCATATATTTTTGGAAAGCATATATTCTGGCGAATCAAACTAAGTAAAATAAATCTTTCTATACCAAAGCACCAAACAGCAAAACTATACTAAAGATACATAAGGAACAATAATGCATGGATAAAATTGCAATAAAACCACAAAAATAGCGTAAATCAATGAAATAACAAAATAATTGATCCGGCAGCGTAATTAGTGGCCGAAATCGATTATCCAATAGTCACGCTGTCAAAATAACATGCTTTTAGGCAAAACAAACAGTACAATGAATAAGTAAAAAAAAAAAAAAAACCCTGTTTGTGAGTTTTTGTGTATACATATTTGTGCACTAATAAAAGTTGTCTGAGTGTGCAAATACATGTAATTAAGTGTAAATAAGTGTACAAAATCGACTAAGTGTGCTAAAATAAAAAAATAAAAAAACACAAATTTTTACTAAAATGTTCATGTAAGTGTATAAATGTACTGTAGGTATGTGTAAGTGCAGGTAAGTGTGTAAAAAAAAGTGCACTTACCGTTTTTGTAGCAGGAGGATCGCTGGAACCGAAGGACGACTCCTGGCAGCGTGTCTGCAGAGTTACTGCGCAGCAGGAAGTGACTGGGCGCGTGGTGCGACGAGGAGGAGGTAAGCCAGCAGCAGCAGCGCTTACATTGCGCTTCTGCTACTTTGAAGTCGGATCTGCGACAATCGCGTCGCAGATCCGACTTGACAGCCCCCCAGCCACGTTGCCCAGGGGGCTGTCTACCCTCCTGACTCTCTGCAGAGGCGGCAAAAGCCGCCGATGCAGAGAGAAGGGCTCAGCTGCAAAAGAACGTACGAGGTACGTTCTTGGCAGCCTGAGCCCTGAACCGCCAGCACGTACGCCGTACGTGCTTGGCGGTTAAAGGGTTAAAGGAGTTGTTCTCCTTCAAACACTTAGTTGTTTTCTAGTGCAACAGAAATAACGACTTTTTCCAATTACTTTCTATTTTCTACGTGTGACTGTTTTTCCAATATTCATATGTAATGTGTCATGTTTCAACTTCTAAAGCTGCTCTGGGAGGGGGGGGTCGCCGACCCTGTAAACTGTTCTAAATTGATACATTTCTTATCTTTGTCCCTGCTGAGTAGAATCTCTGGGTTTCATTACAGGCAGCTGTTAGAATTGATACAATAGTTACTAATACTCCAGAGATGCTGCTGAGAAATGTATCAACTAAATGTTGCAAAATTGTAAAAGTTCAGAGTCTCCACCTGAATTAATGAGCTGCCAGACTCAAACTACAGAGACAGGAACTTTAAATTTAGATTTTGAAACAACAGTAAATAAATAATGGAAAGTAATTTTAAAAAGTCTATTTCTGGGGAACAATCACAAAACAACTGAACTGAAAAAAAAGTGTTTGGAAGGTGAACAACCCCTTTAAAATAACACAAAGGCAGACAACTTAATGGAAACAATAACGCAATCTAACTGATGTACAAGTTCTATGCCCTGGATAGGATGACTTTTGATGCTCAGTGAAGTGCCGGGGCTGAATATTCAGGCATGTATAGCTACTAAAATGCAGTAGTTTCAGCAAAACAAAGTACCACCCCCAGGACTTCAGCTTCAGGCCAGAGAGAGAGCACTTACACATTATTTAGAATTTTCAAGCACATTATTTAGAATTTTCAAGCAGGGATGTCAGTATCTCTAGTTATAAAGAACAAGTAAAGAGTAATTAAAAAAAAAAAAAAAAAAAAAAATCTTAAATAGTTGAGGATCTGCCATCAATTAAACACTCCAATTGCACTTCCTAAATTAAACCAAACATAAGTGATCATGTGCTCAATGACAAAAAGCAGATCATTATTTGGTCACCCCAATGTTGGGCTACATTACATATTCAACATGGTTTGGCCTCCAATTGGATACGGAAGGGTCTGTATAGAATCGCTGGAAGAAGATATAATCATGTGAGGAGGATACGAGACACTAGATCATATTTTTCAGTTATCCCAATCACTATCTCATAAGTTCCAATATGGTATCGGTGGAGGCCACTGTTGCTGCCTAAGTGGACCAATCAGCTGCCAGACCAGTAACTAGCTGACAATTCAAAAGCCAATGACAGAGCAGTTTATGGTAATCTTTAAAGAGTCAGTAATAATATTTTGACCAGTCAAATGAGACCAGAACAAAGGTTCCAGGTTTGCCTGGAAATGCTTCTTGCCAACTTCTCATAAGGGGGTTAAAACACTACAGAAAAATGAGGGTGATTCAAACCTACCTATTAAAAAGCATACTGGCCAATCCAGAAAACAATTCTAGGTGCACCTCAAGCTGCAAATACTGATCTTGTGAACATCCAGTGCAAGACTGATTTCATGAACAGCAATGTAGAGAATCTAACTCAAGCCTCCACTAAACCTCAAGAAATGTAGATACGGACATTGTGAAATATAAAGTTTCTCAACTTGAACGATATAATACACAATTCTGGAAGCAATCGCATACATTGATAAATGTTTATGTTATTTTGTTTGCCCACAGCAGATTGCATGCCCAGCCATGAATTACACATACGTCATCTGGAATAAGCTCAACAGGCCATTAGACGTGTCGCTCAAAGCTTCAAGTTCAATTTCTTATATTTTTTAATAATGTGCCTAATCTTGAACAAACGTAACATTAAGAGTGAAGCAATGATATTTTCTACATACTTTGCTGGTTTTCTGCAAGGTAAGGGAATGCAAATTGATTATCATTAACATTTCAAAACATGTCATTATTCTACACTACATCCAACACATTGTGCAACATTTGTACCCATGAAAAAAACAAGGTCCGCTTTTTATTACATGATCACATCATGGTCTACCACTTCCAGTGGTACAAATTTTCTTAGGAAAGTTCCATGGCAGTGTAATTTAATTGACAATGGGCATTCTTCAAAGCCACTGGTTTTAGAACTTTGAATAATGAGAAATTCCCATACGTAGAATTGGTTATTTGCACGCAATTCTGGGCTGCGCTGATCTACTGGTCACTTAATATCAATAAGACCGGCCTTTGGGGGGGGGGGGGGTCACACTGCTCTAGCAATAGTATGTTACAGTAAGAGCATGCAGTACTCACTGAAGATAAAAGGAGATCCCCTATCCATGTATTGATATGGGAAGTCAGAAGTTTTTGCTTTATTTGTAGTATTACAATTGCATACATACATACATACATACATAGACAGAAACAACGTAAGTTAGGATATATATATATATCTATCTATCTATCTCTGTGAGTTGATCCAATGGAAGGCAAAAAAAACCCTCCAATTTGCCTCAGAGGGGGAAAAAATCCTTCCTGACTCCGAATTGGCAATCGAACTAGTCCCTGGATCAACTTGTACTATGAGCTAGAGAATTCCACATCTTCACAGCTTTCACTAGAACAAACCTCTTCCAAATAAAGACGGAACCTTGTTTCTTCTAATCGGAATGTTGAATTCATTTTACAGTATCACTTTGACAAGGCTATTAGAAATCTAAGTGGGCCGCAATACGGGCAGTCATCTCGCGGGACTGCATCAACGAACAGATGCGGCCGCGATCCTAAGAAATTTTTAACCCTGCTCAATCAACATCTCCCCGACTTTCAGCCAGATATCGATCGGGGAAGCCCGACGGAGGGCCCCACACACAGGCCAATAAGCTGCCAACTCGGTCTGTCGGCAGCTTTTATCGGTCCATGTATGGCCAGCTTAAGTGCAGTTTCATCAGGAGCCAGTTAACATGCTACAATGTTCGGGAGTGTGGGAAGAATCCATAGCACCGCTAGCCCTGGATTATCCACTTGAAAAAAAATTCACACACATTTTCTCACAATTGACGGCAGTTTTTACACATTAATAAAATGGATTTGAAACCTGCTGTTAGTTTTATGCCATCAGTGTCTGGTCAGTCTACATGAAGTTACTGAAGAAAGGAAAGACTAGTGATGCTCTGCTGATAAAAATAGAGAAAAGTTATCAAATGTTGCTCCAGTTTTCTCTAACTTTCCTTGTCTTAACGGCTTTGGCCAATGTGAATATCTTCAAAACTTATTAAAAAAACATTTATATTGCATTTGTGAATTTCATTTGTCCATCGTCAATAAAAAAAGTGTTGGAAATTAAAAAAACTTTTAAATTATGAAAGGGCTCAGAAGAGCACTCTAGGCAATTTACCATTAAATGTGAGAATTTCCTTTAAATGCAATTTTCTATTAGATTTCAATCAGGGACCAGCATGGCTACTGCTCTAAAAACCCATAAAGTTCCTGACAGGTACATTTAGCTCTATTAGGCACCACATTGTAAAGTAATGAAACTGAGAAAGCAATCAAACAAAAACACATATATTACAAAATGCATCTGCTTTCATTTAACCACTACTGATTTTTAGCATAGAGCATGTCCCAGTAACGGGGAGGATAACATTCATGACAGATGTGCATACAATATGTCATTTAACAGATGTTAAGACACTTTAATAACAAGCATTCTCAAGATGCTAGGTCTGGACCTGCTGATGGGCTCACAAGAACTGTCCTCATTCAATCACACAGTACAAAGAAATCCTATTTAAACTTAAAAGTGCTGGCAGGACAGAAGCATGGGAATCAGATTTCGGTGGAATACAATAGTTTAGTGCAGGCATGTCACACTCATAACACACAGGGCCAAACTGAGACGAGCACCAAACAACTTCAATGGAGCGAGATCTCAACTCCTGTAATATGAAACTATACAAAATTTTAAAACTCAATAATCATGTGTTTTTATACTTTAGATTTAGATCTAGCAGCTCATTTCTAAATACATATAATCACCTTTAAGTTAACTTGTAGTATGTTATTCTATGCAACTTTTCAATTGGTTTTCATTATTTTTCCTAGTTTTTTAACTATTCGCCTTCTACTTCTGACTCTTTCCAGCTTTCAAATGGGGGGGGGGATCACTGACCCCATCTAAAAAACAAATGCTCTGTAAAGCTACAAATGTATTGTTATTGCTTCATTGTATTACACTTTTTCTATTCATACCCTCTCCTATTAATATTCCAGCCTCTTATTAAAATCAATAAGTGCTTGCTAGCGTAATTTGGACCTGAACAACCAGATTGCTGAGAGCTGCTGAATAAAAAGCTAAATAACTCAAAAACCACAAAGAATAAAAAAAAGAAAACCAATTGCAATTTATCTGAGGATATCACTCTCTACATCATACTAAAAGTTAATTTGAAGGTGAACAACTCCTTTAAACAGGCCAGGTTTCAGAGGTTGAGGGTAATGTTCAAGCGAAAGTCTACAAAGCAACAAATGCTGCAAAATAAGAGAATTTCACATTCACTGCCCCCAGTGTGGCATGTCTGCTTTAGGGTGGCATTGACAACCTATACAGGTACTGTGTATACCACAACTTCTGAAAGACCTTTGTGCACACTTAGGGTCAGGGCACACAGGCAGATTAGGGGAGATTAGTAGTACGGCGACAAACATCCTCTTATTCGGGGCGACTAATCTCGCTGAACGGCCTCCCCTGCTGGCTAAAACGTAAATTGCCGGCGGGATGGCATTCATTTTCCGAAGTTGCCCAAAGTTTCTTAATGAGGCAACTTTGGACGACTTCACAAAATGAATCACGCTAGGTGGGAAGGCAGTTCGGGGAGATTAGTCACCCCGAAGAAGAGGAGATTTGTCGCGGGGCAACTAATCTCCCTGAATCTGCCTGTGTACCCTGACCCTTAAATGCACAGCCTATAAAAACCAGAGAGTTGCAGAGTGGGTGCAATCCAACTAGAATTGACTATTTACAGAAGGCCCCAGTGCAAGAAATCCATCTGTTGTTTTAAATCCCACACCTTGAGAGTTGTAAAGAGATGATGGAATCTGTAGCCCTGGAGATCGTTGTTCTATTGAAACTGAAGTGTGACCTCTGGGGAGAGAAGAGCCTTGCCAGAGGCCAGACACATGAATCAAAGAAAATCAGTAGCCTACCCACACTGGTGAACAAGCCTATATACTCCCTGTATGTTCCACAAGCGAGGTGGGATAAAAAAAATTATATTGTGTGTACATATATGAAGAAAATAGACAGCACTCATCAGGTCTTTAAAAAGTGAAAAGATATATTATCAAGCCCAAATTTCAGTCACTTCCTGCGTGACCGTTTTCAAGGGAATACAAACAGAAAAGTATACCCCTGAAAAAGGTCACAGGTAGCCAAAACATTGGGCTTGAAATAAAACTATTTTTTCACTTTTGAATGACCCGATGAGTGCTATTATTCTCTGTTTTCTTTTACATTGATTATTCAGCAGCACCCTGGCATTTGATTTTTAGCGACGTGTACATAAAATCAGAACATACATGCAAAAAAAAAAACAAAAAAAAACAGCACCAATTGTCTTTGCACACAACTTGTATCATGACATGGTATGCATAACGGGCGTTTCGTCCCCATTGGCACCTTTCTCAAGGTACACATACACTTAAATCACTACTTAACCTCCGTCCACATTGTTTGTAACGTGCCAGTGACATAACCAATAAAATTAACCCTTGTATGGCTGGCCACTAACCAGCATATATAGTGTTAGTGTGTGATATTGTATGGTGTGATCCCATACGGACATATAAAATACATAGAATTATTATTGTGCTAAAATCTCATATGTATTATTAAAGTGCTAAGCAATACTAAAGATTGTTTTAAAAACAATTTCAGCCGTACATTTTACTTATATGATACAGACATTTTGGCCCATCTTCTGACCTTTTTCAAGGATGTCCTTGAAAAAGGTCCCCAAGTCGTATAAGATGCCATCACAATAACAGAGCATGCATTCACAATTTAAAGAGTACACTGATCCTTCAGCTAGATATATATTATATTTCTTGCCATAATACAGCAGAGTCTGCCCTAGTAGGACTGATATTTTCACTCTTAATGGGATCAAACGTATTCTTGTGGGTGGCAGAAATGTCAAAGAATGTGGGTTAATAGCAGGACTTCCCCCAAAGTGGCTCTTCAGGTTTTGCGGATCTGCAGCCTTGTAGAGCCACAAGCTGGGAATGGGTGGACCGGGAAGAGTTGGGACCTGTGCAGCGTAAAGCAGAGACACAAATGCTTCAGCTGTCAGATGCTGACAGTTGTAGTTTAAAGGGATCCTGTCATTGGAAAACATGTTTTTTTCAAAACGCATCAGTTAATAGTGCTGCTCCAGCAGAATTCTGCACTGAAATCAATTTCTCAAAAGAGCAAACAGATTTTTTTTATATTCAATTTTGAAATCTGACATGGGGCTAGACATTTTGTCAATTTCCCAGCTGCCCCCAGTCATGTGACTTGTGCCTGCACTTTAGGAGAGAAATGCTTTCTGGCAGGCTGCTGTTTTTCCCTTCTCAATGTAACTGAATGTGTCTCAGTGAGACATGGGTTTTTACTATTGAGTGTTGTTCTTAGATCTACCAGGCAGCTGTTATCTTCTGTTAGGGAGCTGCTATCTGGTTACCTTCCCATTGTTCTTTTGTTTGACTGCTGGGGGGAGGGGAAGGGAGGGGGGTGAAATCACTCCAACTTGCAGTACAGCAGTAAAGAGTGATTGAAGTTTATCAGAGTACAAGTCACATGACTTGGGGCAGCTGGGAAATTGGCAATATGTCTAGCCCCATGTCAGATTTCAAAATTGAATATAAAAAAAAAAAAATCTGTTTTCTCTTTTGAGAAATGGATTTCAGTGCAGAATTCTGCTGGAGCAGCACTATTAACGGATTAATTTGAAAAAAAAAAAAAAAATTCCCATTACAGTTTCCCTTTAAGGTTGAGGCAGAGACACAGACACATAAAAGAAATCGCTCTCTTTAGGTTTTCAGGGCAGCAAAGGCGATTTAGCGTACCGTGAAATAAACTGGATCTTGCCAGAGTCTTTCATTTGTTCCTGTTCTCCGGGTCGGACTTTTTGAAACCATGTAACAGAATTTGGGTTTCCTCCGGGTCTGCTGCTACATTGTTTCAACAGTCAGAACCAGCAGAGAATGTAAAGAGACAGATATAATAACGATTGCATTCCCCAAGGGAAAACATTGGAAATCTGTAGGACAGACACTTTTTGTGCAGCCACAATGAAAGGAAGGGAATGTTATAGTTCAGCTGCTGCTGCAGGAGGATGGCACTGCTCATTCATCAGGAGGCTGATCATTACAATTGGCACTTGGAGCTGCACCAGCTGAATAAAGCAAGGGCAACTCCCATGTGTGAGTGATGCCGCCTCACCAGCGAGCTTTCTGCCATCTCTGACTGTCAGCTGACTGCCCTACACCAGACAGTTAAAGCCCCCATTGAGCACCAGCAATGTGGCAGCTGCAAGTGACACAGAGGCAAAACACAAAGCCCAGGAGTTTCACACAAATAGCCCTAAATAGAGTATTAGAGACTGGAGTACAAGGAGCCTGGGTTTATGGCTCCAGAGTTAATGAGGGCTGCTGGGAGTTGCTGCTGGGAGTTGCTACTGAAAACAAAACAACAGCTAATTTAGGGATTGTCCCCCCCCCCCACAAAGTAGCGATAAGGGCCCAGCCTTGTACACTCACCGCCATCACCACAGTATCTTCCCCTTGAAACTTGGCCACATACTTGTCCCCTCTGACAACCTCGGAATTGTTCAAAGGCCTGAATCGGCACATCACTTTGATGCTACACTCCGCCGGGTCCGCCATCTTGTCCGCCCCTTTCCCTCCGCCACCGGAACGGGGCACAGCCGAGCACACAAATAGGACACCGGCGGCAGCTCCCGCTAATAAGTTATTTTTATGACGCTGAAACGCCGCCGACACTCCCCGCAGCCGGTGAGTGAGTCGCCAAGCTTGGTGGGCGGAGGGATTAGACTTCACTTCCCATCCAATATGGCAGCCATGGCGGTGACGCGACGCAGGCTCCGCCTCCCCTGGCGGCTATAAGCCGGTGATGTCATCCCCGCCCTGAGTCCAGCTGCCAGCAGCAGAGCGCACGCGCACATTCAGGAGAGTCGGTAGGCGGGGCGTGTTCGTGTTTGACGTAGTGCGGAAGCGCAAGGGGGATCTGTCACTGTGACTGCTCCATGAGATCAATTGTTTTTTTTCCCCTTTGCTTGAGGAGTTTGGGTTGGACAGCAAATCTGCTTTAGCGCATTAATAGCTCGATTAGGCGGCTTCCCAGCAATTGTACACGATGACTTTGTGTTGGGCTTCTTGCCATCATTACATTGGTCTGTTGCACAATTTGGGAGTTGTCAAACTTAAAGGGCATTAAAGGCAAAAAAAAAAAATCCCATTTTTACTTTCTTTAATGAAAAAGAAACCTATCTCCAATATACTTTAATTAAACAATGTGTACCGTTTTTATAAGAAACCTGACTATATGCAGTGAAATTCTCCTTTCATTAATTGCTGTGGATAGGAATTGTCAGACGGTCCCTAACTGCTGAGCAGGGAAACAATCATACTTATGAACAGCAGGGGGAGCCCCCGCCTTACTTCCCAGCCATGCAGAACTCAAGCAGCTTTGTTTATGATGATCCCTAAGCAGCCCAGACTACACTGAGCATGTGCACAGTCTTAGTCTTGCAAAGATGTTTAACAAAGTCAGGCCCGGATTTGTGGAAAGGCCCGGGCCTAGGGCGGCAGGAATTTAGGGGGCTGCATGCTGCCCAACCACTCCCACATTGGTTCAAAAACACTGGGGATGAGCTGGAGATACAATCAAGTTCCCATGCGCCAATCCCCATTGCTCCTGTCCCCCTTGAAGGGACAGGGGCGACGAACAGTAGTGGGCCTAGGGGCCCCCACTATGTAAATCAAGCCCTGTGTTTACAATATTGAAAGCATAAATTATTTGTTTGATTAGGCTTGTGGTGCAGTAAGTTCATGTTTATATTTAGTATACAAAATACAGCATTTCTAGCCTTATTCTATTTTAGACTTTACATGCCCTTTAATACTGAGGGGTTTTGTTTCATGCACTCTCAATAATGGCTGGAAGAATGTCCTCTCCCCCATAATCTTTCTGGAAAATACATTCTCACCATATTGTCTACTGTACTCCTGTTATACTATGGCTTTCTCACACACTCTCACTTCAATACACACTCCCCATTCTATCCCTCACACTCTCACTTCAATACACACTCCCCATTCTATCCCACACACTCTCACTTCAATACACCCCCCATTCTATCCCACACACTCTCACTTAAATACACACTCCCCATTCTATCCCACACACTCTCACTTCAATACACCCCCTCCCATTCTATCCCACTCAACCTCACTTCAATACACCCCCTCCCATTCTATCCCACTCATTCTCACTTCAATAACTTGAATATTTCAGAAACAGTTCCGAAATTTTAATTGATTATATTTAGAAAAAAAATATTTTAGTATGATCAAGCTTATATTAAAGTGGTTGTTTAAATGAATTTTTAGTATGAAGCGGAGAGTGATATTCTGAGACAATTTTCAATTGACTTTAATTTTTTATTATTTGCATTTTTTGAGTAATTTAGCTTTTTATTCAGCAGCTCTTCCGTTTCTAAATGCAGCAATCTGGTTGCTAGGGTCAAAATTATCCTATCAACCATGCATTGATTTGAATAAGAGACTGGGATATGAATTAGAGAGGACCTGAATAGAAATATGAGTAAAAGAAAGTGTTAATAACAATTCATTTGTAGCATTTGATTTTTTTCCCCCAATTGGAAAGCTGGAAAGAGTCAGAAGAAGAAGGCAAATAATTCAATATCTATAAAAAGAAAAAATGAAGGCCAATTGAAAAGTTGCCTAGAATTAGCCATTATTTAACATATTAAAAGTTAACTTACAGATGAGCCACCCCTTGAAATTTTCATTTCATTTGTTTCCCATTAAAAAAAAAAAAAAAAAAAAGGATTGTTTGTCCATATATTGCAATATATTTAAGCTGGCCAACTACGTCAAAGTCATCCCTGGTGTGGTCAGTTCTACCCTTAAACTGCAACTTGCTAGCTTTCAAGGCTGAAACTCCCAATTGTTCTTTTATTGGCCCACTGGGATCACTTGACTGTAGCTGGGACTGATGGGAGTTGAAACATGGAGCTGGTCACTGCTCTGGTATCAACTATAACAAAAAATAGAAGGATATGCTCACCAATACATTTTAAAATATTAGGAGTGGGTGCAATGAGGCTGTGACCACACAATTTATACAGACAAATTCAAGAGTCCTCTGCACTCAACCCATTATCAATATATTTAAGACAGAGACATTTGTGCATACTGCTACTGAAAAATGCCTTACCCTTTAAACAAAACAGGGATTGTTTGTCCATATATTGCAATATATTTAAGATGGCCAACTACGTTAAAGTCATCCCATATCTGGCCAGTCCTACACTTAAATTGCATCTGATTCATTAAGAATTCTATTGCTTCATTATACATTTTACACAGGGACTAAGTTTTACCTGCAACTTACTTGCTGCTTTCAAGGTTAAAACTCCCAAACATAATTGCCCTTTTATTGTCCACCAGTGGGATCACCTGACTATAGCTGGGAAAAGTGGGAGCTACAGCATGGATCTGGCCACTGCTTCTGTATAACTATATTTTGTGCCTTAAGCTACCAAAAAAAACTCCCTACCCATTAAACAAAACAGGGATTGTTTGTCCATATATTGCAATATATATAAGCGGCCAAACTACGTCAAAATCATCCCTGGTCTGGCCAGTTCTACATTCACTTTCATCTGATTCATTAAGAATTCTATTGCTTCAGTATATATTTTGCACAGGGACTACGTTTAACCTTGCTTTTAATGTTAAAAATCCCAAATAGTTGCCCTTTTATTGGCCACCACTGGGATCACCTGACTGTAGCTGGGAATGATGTGAGCTAGAACATGGAGCTGTAAACTGCTCCGGTATAGCGACCCAACGTAGAGTCCTGCGTGGGTCCATTTTTTGGAACCTGCAACCTGCAACCCGCATTCTTACCCGCTACACAACCCGACCCACAAGTACCTTATCCGCAACCCGGACCCGCTGACCATCAAGTATCAGGAAGTGCTGTCATAATAAACCGGAAGTGACATCTTCGGAAGTAGATGTGCTCAGAAAAAAGGAGTAAATATCGCTATTGAGAAGACCCGCAGCTTGACCGTCAAACCCGCAGAACCACTGACCCGCGTCTATACCCGCAACTTCAACCCCCAGGGTACCACAGGTTTTTGCGGGTAACCAGCAGGTACCCGACCCGCTGCAGGACTCTACAACAGGGCCTTATTTTAACAAAAACCCTTGACCTGGCACACGTCCAGACAGTTGGGCAGCATGGGCAAAAGCACTCAAACTGCCCAAACATATCTGGGCATGTAGGACCAGCTTTACCTGTAGTGTTTACTTTTGGAGAGGTAAATAGATGCTGGTGGATATCCCATCAGAAAAGTTTTATCCATAATTTGAAATCAGTATCTTAAATCTTGCTAGCGTCTGTCATAAAGGTATTTATATTGCAGTAACTGAATCAGCCCATCAGTCTTAATGAGGTCGGAGTTTGTCTGCAGGTAGATATAAGTTACATGTTATCAGTTCTTTACCTTGGGCATCGTCTCTACCTTGGTGCAAGTCAAATACAGAAAGTCCAAGCTATCTGGACCAAACCATGAAGATAATATCAAGACCATGGGAAAGGAAAACATTGTTATTCGGCAAAAACAATGAAAAGTGCACAATTTAACAAGAGTTCTGAATGACCTTCCTAAAGAGCTTGGCTCAAAGGGGATAGGGGTTATCACCATACACACTTCAAATAACCTTAATCTAGCAGGCTGCAAAGCTGTGACTCCTGCTGCATCAGGGTCAGCCATCACTTCATTTATATATCAACAGTGGATATTCTGGTAATGCTATGGCCAAGATGGCGGCTGCTTAAGTATGCATACAAGCTATACAGATTCACTTGGTATCTTGGGTTTAAAGGAGAACTAAAGCTTAACTAAAGAAGTAGATATAAACATTGTACATTATGTTTTCAAGATCTCTACCAGCCCAAGGCAACCACAGCCCTTTAGCAGTAAAGATCTGTGTCTCCAAAGATGCCCCAGTAGCTACCCATCTTCTTTTCTGCTGATTCACTGCACATGCTCTGTGCTGCTGTCACTCAGTTTAGGGACCCACTCACAATATACAGTACACATAGAATAGAAATGTCACAATATAAGGATGATTAGTAATTAATACAGATAATTACTACATGGCAGCACAGAAACCAGTGCAATTAGCATCAGAATTTAATAATCAGCCCTGTAGCATCATCTTATATTACAGACCAACCTCATTTTCTGCTGGATAATTAGTGACGAGCCCTAAGCTTAGCTTCTCAACAGCTGCTCAGAGCCCACTGAGCATGTTAGTGTCACAGACACTTTCCAAGATGGTGACCCCCTGTGACAAGTTTGAAGTCCTGGATCATTGCTGCTATTGACAAGCTGAAACTTTATACTGGTGCAATACGTTCATAATCTTAAAATATGGTATTTTTACCCATATTCATATTTAGGGTTTAGTTCTCCTTTAATGTAAAATAGTTACTCATAAGTAGAATAAGGATTTAATAAATAAAGAACTTCAAAGGTTCCTTGCGTCTGATTTTATTACCTGCTTTTCAAAAGAGGGTGTGGATTTCACAGCAGGGCGTTATTTGCTGAGGAATGAGTTCATTGCTTCTTTTGTTATGTTCTGAAACAATAAACTCTCATTGCCATGAGTTAGCTCAGACAGAGGGATTATTTTCAAAGGAAATAAAACAGCCTTGGATACAGGATAGCCTGACACGTCTGTTTTACATGTATAAACTTCCAGAGATAAGGCAGAGATATTATTTTATACCTAGGGTCTTGCAACCCTATGGCTAGTGACACACTCTAAGGGCTAGTCCACACGGGGAGATAGCGACGCGTTTGCGGTCGCGGCGACAAAGCGCGGCGACAGTCGCCGCGACCGGCGCAGGCGACAGTTTTGTATGGGCGCCTATGTAAAAACGCCTGTGCTAACCACACGAGGCGATGCGCTTTTCAACAGTCGCCTGAAAAAGCCTGGCGTCGCTATCTCCCCGTGTGGAATAGCCCTAAGATTCGGGGAAATTTAGTTGACAGACTAATCTCCCCGAAAAGACTTTCCGCTGGCTAGAATCGAAATGGCCTGCGGGATGGCACTCAAAGCGTGACTTCGGAATACGAAGCACTTCAAGTGCCATCCCGCTGGTGGGAAGGCTTTTCGGGGAGATTAGTTGCCCAAAGAAGAGGCGATTTGTTGCCAGGCGACTAAATCTCCCCCTAAATCTTATCATGTATCACCACTGTAGGTATTTTTTATATACCATGACCTCGTTTGTAAGACAAAACTCAGAAAGGAAATCCTTTAGTGATAAGTGAGGTTGTTTATTAGCCCAACAAGACAATGTCCAGGTAAGCTTTCGCAGTAACGCCGCAGCATGACACCTAGGTGAAACTCGAGGATTTACCAAAGACACTCCTCTTGGTCCAAGCTTTATATACTTTTCAGAAGGCAAGCAAAAAATTGGGTGCACAGATACGTATACCATACATGGTCAGAACCCTCCTTATACTTTGGGAGGTATTGAAGCTTACTGGCATACATTGTAAAATGTTTTGCACCATACAATGGTTTCCTGATTTCAACTTTCACAAACCTTGTGAGCGGTGTCTCTCAGACAGGGTGGGCATCTGCAGTTTCTAAAGCAACACTTCTGTGCCCTAGCCTAATGTTATATTAACTCCTTGACTTCTGTCTGCAGGGTCTTGACCACCATCTACCTGGGACCACCACCCGCCTCCCTTTCCCCTATCTGGCTTAGGCATGACCTCTGGGCATCCCGGACGGGGGGTCTTAAGATCGATATTATACTTATTATTATTAGTCTGTGGACATTTACCCGTCATGGAATAGAGCGTTCTTATCATTTTTATCATCACCAACCCAAAGGCTATGGACACACGTGCGGATTTTCGCTGTGTTACGCTAAATACGATAGCGTAATGTGCTATTACCTAAGCTTGGAACCGCTAGGTTTTTTAAAAAACCGCGGCGAGAATCTGCACGTGTGTGTCCATGCCCTAAACATTCACGGTTGTAAGTGTTATGTAGGTCTATGGTGGAAATAATTAAGAAACAAAGGTACATTTCTGACTCTGGCGGCCAATGGGAAAATCTTTGGTGGCGAACCCAACCCTGATTTTTTTTTAAGCACTATTAATACACTAAACTCAAATTCAGGGCCCCAGATTAATATTATGTTCCAGGTCACCTCAGTAGAGCAAAAGCTACATAATTCTATAGCTCTCACTTTACCTAAGAAGCAATAGGTAGCACCAGCTGTTTATAACAGGACATTCCAGATCCCTGATATAAAGACATACCGATCTCCCAGACAGCTTACCAAGGACCTGGAAGATGGATGCTGTAAAGTCCGCTGCCAGAATCTGCATCGAGGGGTAAGTATAAAGTATGGGGCATTTCCCTGGGGGGGGGCAGTTAGCCTGAGGGGAGGAGGGTCTACATAGGGTGGGGTTACAGGTTTTTTTTTTTACAGGGTTTCCTTCTCCTTTAAAGTGTAAAGTATGCTGGAAGGGAGGAAGGCTGACCATACCAGTGAAGTACATGAAACCTTTGCGTGGGTTGAAAGAATGGGCCATCACTTTGGGTGTGGGACGGATTCAGATCTTTCTCGAACCAGCCCCCCTCTGATGTCATCATGGGTCTGGTTAGGTTTGGGTCTTCTCAATCCAGCCTGAGGTTGAGAAGGGCCGGATTAGGGTGGGTGCATCAATACACTCACAAGAATTCATGTTTTCTTATACTTCTATTCAAACTATTACTGGAAGCTATATCCTGAAAATGAAATGGTGCCTGGTAATGTCATCGGTTATACTCGGTTCTTAGTCATGCACAGTCTGTCACATGACTCACTGAAACTTGTGTATGATAAATAAAGGAAAACTATACCCCTCAAACAATGTAGGTCTCTATAAAAAGATATTGCATAAAACAGCTCATGTGTAAAACCCTGCTTCATGTAAATAAACCATTTTCATAATAATATACTTTAGTAGTATGTGACATTGGGTAATCATAAATAGAAAACTGGCACGGTGCACACAAACATACTATACTTGTTAAGTCACATGAGCCAATTACCAGAGAAAGTTCTGTCTTTTGCTTCCACACTTCTTCCTGTTACAGTTAGAGCTGCAGTATTTCTGGTCAGGTGATCTCTGAGGCAGCACAGAGAGACCATCACAAAATGTTCAAGGTTCAAGGCAAGAGATGTAAAAGGGCAATTTACTTCAATCCCCAGTGCTCCAGACTCAATGATAGGACTTATGCATGCATGCATTGAAGCACACATGAAGGAAAGAGAACAAGGAAGGGGGAGATGAGCAGTGAGAGCCCAGGGGTGCCCAATATGTATGTATCTGGGCCTGGTTCCATTACCTATAGTAAAGTGCCCATGGAGCGCCTCAGTGAGCGTCTTGACCCAACATATTACACGCAGTGATGTCATGTTTAAGGGTTGGATTATATTGTCATAGAATAAGGTTTATGAAGCCCTTGAGCAGACTGGTGGGACAAAAAAACCTTTTGAGGGCCAAACACACAGAAGTAATGTTCTGTGGATACAATAAGTTATTCCACATTTACTGCATTAAAATGAAGCACTGCTGTCCAGCCTTTTCTGTTAGCGACTAGATAGCATTGAAATGCTGCGGCTACATTGGTGTCCGATGGCCTGACAGTTGGATAGGTGTGAAATAAGAGGCAAGTCCCTTTGCATTATTTTGCTTAGGGTAGACACACACGCGGCTATTTCAGATTAGTTGCCCAGCGACAAATCGCTTCTTCTTTGGGCGACTAATCTCCCTGAAAAGCCTTCTCTAGGGCTAGAATCGAAATCGCTGGCGGGATGACACTCTGATCGCCAGAAGTTTCCTTGTGAGGCAACTTCGGAAAACTAAGCGTTCAGAGTGCCATTCCGTCGGCGATTCATTAGTCGGCTGAAAAAGAAGCAATTTGTCGATGGGCGACTAATCTCCCAAAATTGCCGCGTGTGCCTCTGCCCTAATAACCCACAGAAACAATCACCAATAATTAACATTCAATGTTTTAGTCCACACCCCCCCCAATCTGGAACAATTATTTGGGTAAATTAAACCACTTTATAAATGCTTCCCCCCCCCATTCGGTTTCAGATTGTTCACCAGAAAGAAACTGCTTTCTATTTTTTCTTTACCGTTTTTTCTAAAATTGAAGTTTTAACTTGGCCTGCTGAGCAGAATCCCTGAAGCAGCCGTTACAATTGATACAATAGCTGCTAATATTCCACAGATGACACAGAGGAATGTATCAACTAATGTAGCAAATTGCAACCATTTAGAATCTGCCCCTGGATAACTGAGCTGCCAGACTGGAACAACAGACAGGAACATTCAACTTTAATCTTGGATTAAAAAAAATAAAAATGTAAAAAAATAAAAATGCCAACTGAACTGTAAAAAAAGTTTGGAAGAACATTTCCTTGTGTAACTGCCACTTTAATACATAAATGGAAGCCATACCTTTATTTGTATACAGAAGGCCCAGAAATCATTCCCTTTTGAGAGTCCACTGAAAATTTCTTCCTCCGGGAGCTGGAAATATTGTGTGTAAAATATCACATTAAAGGGCAGGATAGGCTTATAGTACACAAAAGCCATGAATATCTTGTATATTATATCCTTATAAATGGTGACTAATGATGTCATCAGTTATAAACAGAGTAGTGATGTCATTTTGTCACATGACTCACTAAAACTTAACTAAACTTCTTTTAATAAATAAAGTACCCCTTGTTGGAGGATATTAGAAGACCCCTCGGAGTTCCATGACCTGTATAAAAGCACGAGGCTGAAGGCTTATAACATCCTTATATTTTACAATAGAGGGTACTTTATTCACTATATATACACTTTTGTTTAACATGAGCACAATAAGCAGGCCTTGTGTTGCAATTGTGTTCTGCCAAATCTTTAAAATGAGACACTGGATAGGCAAAGGGAATGGATTTATTTTTTACAAGCTTAATATCGCTCTAAATCTGACCTTGTAACAGAGCAGAGGAAGTACAGATCAAAAACCAATTACATTAACTGATGCTGCACAATAGAAATAAAGTCGTTTTTATCCTGTATTTCCCCTGCCCTGTTAGGGTGGTGACACGTTAAGATTAGGGGAGATTAGTTGGCCAGCGACAAATCGCCTATTTTTCAAGCGACTACTCTTCCCTAAATGCCTTCCCGCCAGCTATAATGTAAATCGTCGGCAGAATGGCACTCCGAGCGCTTTGTTTTCTAAAGTCGCCCGAAGATGTCTCACGAGGAAACTTCGGAAAGCCAAAGTAATCAGAGTGCCATCCCGCTGGCTGAAACTTTAGGCTGGTGCAAGAAGTTCAGTACTGTATATAAAATATGGCATTTTTAGCCATATTAATTTTTAGGGTTTAGTTCTCCTTTAAAGAGGTTTTTCACCTTCCAACTTTTTTTCATTTCAATTGTTTTCAAATTGTT